>NW_026907991.1:0-306207 GCF_033978785.1 Entelurus aequoreus
AAGGAAAAAGAGGTGATTTTTAGCCACTCTCGATTTTGTACTTAGAAAAAATCCAATTTTTTTTTTTTTTTTTCCGTTTTTTTTCTAAGTGTCTGATCGAGAGAAGGAAAAAGAGGTGATTTTTAGCCACTCTCGATTTTGTACTTAGAAAAAATCCAAATTTTTTTTTTTTTTTCCGTTTTTTTTCTAAGTGTCTGATCGAGAGAAGGAAAAAGAGGTGATTTTTAGCCTCTCTCGATTTTGTACTTAGAAAAAATCCAAATTTTTTTTTTTTTTTTTCCGTTTTTTTTCTAAGTGTCTGATCGAGAGAAGGAAAAAGAGGTGATTTTTAGCCTCTCTTGATTTTGTACTTAGAAAAAATCCAATTTTTTTTTTCTTTTTTTTTTCTAAGTGTCTGATCGAGAGAAGGAAAAAGAGGTGATTTTTAGCCACTCTCGATTTTGTACTTAGAAAAAATCCAATTTTTTTTTTTTTTTTTTCCGTTTTTTTTCTAAGTGTCTGATCGAGAGAAGGAAAAAGAGGTGATTTTTAGCCACTCTCGATTTTGTACTTAGAAAAAATCCAATTTTTTTTTTTTTTTTTCCGTTTTTTTTCTAAGTGTCTGATCGAGAGAAGGAAAAAGAGGTGATTTTTAGCCACTCTCGATTTTGTACTTAGAAAAAATCCAAATTTTTTTTTTTTTTTCCGTTTTTTTTCTAAGTGTCTGATCGAGAGAAGGAAAAAGAGGTGATTTTTAGCCTCTCTCGATTTTGTACTTAGAAAAAATCCAAATTTTTTTTTTTTTTTTTTCCATTTTTTTCTAAGTGTCTGATCGAGAGAAGGAAAAAGATGTGATTTTTAGCCTCTCTCGATTTTGTACTTAGAAAAAATCCAAATTTTTTTTTTTTTTTTTTCCGTTTTTTTTCTAAGTGTCTGATCGAGAGAAGGAAAAAGAGGTGATTTTTAGCCTCTCTCGATTTTGTACTTAGAAAAAATCCAATTTTTTTTTTTTTTTTTTCATTTTTTTTTCTAAGTGTCTGATCGAGAGAAGGAAAAAGAGGTGATTTTTAGCCACTCTCGATTTTGTACTTAGAAAAAATCCAAATTTTTTTTTTTTTTTTTTCCGTTTTTTTTCTAAGTGTCTGATCGAGAGAAGGAAAAAGAGGTGATTTTTAGCCTCTCTCGATTTTGTACTTAGAAAAAATCCCAATTTTTTTTTTTTTTTTTCTTTTTTTTTTCTAAGTGTCTGATCGAGAGAAGGAAAAAGAGGTGATTTTTAGCCACTCTCGATTTTGTACTTAGAAAAAATCCAAATTTTTTTTTTTTTTTTTTCCGTTTTTTTTCTAAGTGTCTGATCGAGAGAAGGAAAAAGAGGTGATTTTTAGCCACTCTCGATTTTGTACTTAGAAAAAATCCAAATTTTTTTTTTTTTTTTTCATTTTTTTTTCTAAGTGTCTGATCGAGAGAAGGAAAAAGAGGTGATTTTTAGCCTCTCTCGATTTTGTACTTAGAAAAAATCCAAATTTTTTTTTTTTTTTTTCCGTTTTTTTTCTAAGTGTCTGATCGAGAGAAGGAAAAAGAGGTGATTTTTAGCCTCTCTTGATTTTGTACTTAGAAAAAATCCAATTTTTTTTTTCTTTTTTTTTTCTAAGTGTCTGATCGAGAGAAGGAAAAAGAGGTGATTTTTAGCCACTCTCGATTTTGTACTTAGAAAAAATCCAATTTTTTTTTTTTTTTTTTCCGTTTTTTTTCTAAGTGTCTGATCGAGAGAAGGAAAAAGAGGTGATTTTTAGCCACTCTCGATTTTGTACTTAGAAAAAATCCAATTTTTTTTTTTTTTTTTTCCGTTTTTTTTCTAAGTGTCTGATCGAGAGAAGGAAAAAGAGGTGATTTTTAGCCTCTCTTGATTTTGTACTTAGAAAAAATCCAATTTTTTTTTTTTTTTTTCTTTTTTTTTTCTAAGTGTCTGATCGAGAGAAGGAAAAAGAGGTGATTTTTAGCCACTCTCGATTTTGTACTTAGAAAAAATCCAATTTTTTTTTTTTTTTTTTCCGTTTTTTTTCTAAGTGTCTGATCGAGAGAAGGAAAAAGAGGTGATTTTTAGCCTCTCTCGATTTTGTACTTAGAAAAAATCCAAATGTTTTTTTTTTTTTTTTCCGTTTTTTTTCTAAGTGTCTGATCGAGAGAAGGAAAAAGAGGTGATTTTTAGCCTCTCTCGATTTTGTACTTAGAAAAAATCCAATTTTTTTTTTTTTTTTTTCATTTTTTTTTCTAAGTGTCTGATCGAGAGAAGGAAAAAGAGGTGATTTTTAGCCACTCTCGATTTTGTACTTAGAAAAAATCCAATTTTTTTTTTTTTTTTTTTCCGTTTTTTTTCTAAGTGTCTGATCGAGAGAAGGAAAAAGAGGTGATTTTTAGCCACTCTCGATTTTGTACTTAGAAAAAATCCAATTTTTTTTTTTTTTTTTCATTTTTTTTTCTAAGTGTCTGATCGAGAGAAGGAAAAAGAGGTGATTTTTAGCCTCTCTCGATTTTGTACTTAGAAAAAATCCAAATTTTTTTTTTTTTTTTTTCAGTTTTTTTTCTAAGTGTCTGATCGAGAGAAGGAAAAAGAGGTGATTTTTAGCCTCTCTTGATTTTGTACTTAGAAAAAATCAAATTTTTTTTTTTTTTTTCCTTTTTTTTTCTAAGTGTCTGATCGAGAGAAGGAAAAAGAGGTGATTTTTAGCCACTCTCGATTTTGTACTTAGAAAAAATCCAAATTTTTTTTTTTTTTTTCCGTTTTTTTTCTAAGTGTCTGATCGAGAGAAGGAAAAAGAGGTGATTTTTAGCCTCTCTCGATTTTGTACTTAGAAAAAATCCAAATTTTTTTTTTTTTTTTCCGTTTTTTTTCTAAGTGTCTGATCGAGAGAAGGAAAAAGTGGTGATTTTTAGCCTCTCTCGATTTTGTACTTAGAAAAAATCCAATTTTTTTTTTTTTTTTTTCCGTTTTTTTTCTAAGTGTCTGATCGAGAGAAAGAAAAAGAGGTTATTTTTAGCCTCTCTCGATTTTGTACTTAGAAAAAATCCAAATTTTTTATTTTTTTTTTTCCGTTTTTTTTCTAAGTGTCTGATCGAGAGAAGGAAAAAGAGGTGATTTTTAGCCACTCTCGATTTTGTACTTAGAAAAAATCCAATTTTTTTTTTTTTTTTTTCCGTTTTTTTTCTAAGTGTCTGATCGAGAGAAGGAAAAAGAGGTGATTTTTAGCCTCTCTTGATTTTGTACTTAGAAAAAATCCAATTTTTTTTTTCTTTTTTTTTTCTAAGTGTCTGATCGAGAGAAGGAAAAAGAGGTGATTTTTAGCCACTCTCGATTTTGTACTTAGAAAAAATCCAATTTTTTTTTTTTTTTTTCCGTTTTTTTTCTAAGTGTCTGATCGAGAGAAGGAAAAAGAGGTGATTTTTAGCCACTCTCGATTTTGTACTTAGAAAAAATCCAATTTTTTTTTTTTTTTTTCCGTTTTTTTTCTAAGTGTCTGATCGAGAGAAGGAAAAAGAGGTGATTTTTAGCCTCTCTTGATTTTGTACTTAGAAAAAATCCAATTTTTTTTTTTTTTTTTTTTTTTTTTTTTCTAAGTGTCTGATCGAGAGAAGGAAAAAGAGTTGATTTTTAGCCACTCTCGATTTTGTACTTAGAAAAAATCCAATTTTTTTTTTTTTTTTTTTCCGTTTTTTTTCTAAGTGTCTGATCGAGAGAAGGAAAAAGAGGTGATTTTTAGCCTCTCTCGATTTTGTACTTAGAAAAAATCCCAATTTTTTTTTTTTTTTTTTCCGTTTTTTTTCTAAGTGTCTGATCGAGAGAAGGAAAAAGAGGTGATTTTTAGCCTCTCTCGATTTTGTACTTAGAAAAAATCCAATTTTTTTTTTTTTTTTTTCTTTTTTTTTTCTAAGTGTCTGATCGAGAGAAGGAAAAAGAGGTGATTTTTAGCCACTCTCGATTTTGTACTTAGAAAAAATCCAAATTTTTTTTTTTTTTTTTTCCGTTTTTTTTCTAAGTGTCTGATCGAGAGAAGGAAAAAGAGTTGATTTTTAGCCACTCTCGATTTTGTACTTAGAAAAAATCCAAATTTTTTTTTTTTTTTTTTCCGTTTTTTTTCTAAGTGTCTGATCGAGAGAAGGAAAAAGAGGTAATTTTTAGCCTCTCTCGATTTTGTACTTAGAAAAAATCCAAATTTTTTTTTTTTTTTTTCCGTTTTTTTTCTAAGTGTCTGATCGAGAGAAGGAAAAAGAGGTGATTTTCAGCCACTCTCGATTTTGTACTTAAAAAAAATCCACATTTTTTTTTTTTTTTTTTTCCGTTTTTTTTTCTAAGTGTCTGATCGAGAGAAGGAAAAAGAGGTGATTTTTAGCCTCTCTCGATTTTGTACTTAGAAAAAATCCAAATTTTTATTTTTTTTTTTTTCCGTTTTTTTTCTAAGTGTCTGATCGAGAGAAGGAAAAAGAGGTGATTTTTAGCCTCTCTCGATTTTGTACTTAGAAAAAATCCAAATTTTTTTTTTTTTTTTTTTCCGTTTTTTTTCTAAGTGTCTGATCGAGAGAAGGAAAAAGAGGTGATTTTTAGCCTCTCTCGATTTTGTACTTAGAAAAAATCCAAATGTTTTTTTTTTTTTTCATTTTTTTTTCTAAGTGTCTGATCGAGAGAAGGAAAAAGAGGTGATTTTTAGCCACTCTCGATTTTGTACTTAGAAAAAATCCAATTTATTTTTTTTTTTTTCCGTTTTTTTTCTAAGTGTCTGATCGAGAGAAGGAAAAAGAGGTGATTTTTAGCCACTCTCGATTTTGTACTTAGAAAACAATTTTTTTTTTTTTTTTTTTTCCGTTTTTTTTCTAAGTGTCTGATCGAGAGAAGGAAAAAGAGGTGATTTTTAGCCACTCTCGATTTTGTACTTAGAAAAAATCCAAATTTTTTTTTTTTTTTAATTTTTTTTTCTAAGTGTCTGATCGAGAGAAGGAAAAAGAGGTGATTTTTAGCCTCTCTCGATTTTGTACTTAGAAAAAATCCAAATTTTTTTTTTTTTTTTTCAGTTTTTTTTCTAAGTGTCTGATCGAGAGAAGGAAAAAGAGGTGATTTTTAGCCTCTCTTGATTTTGTACTTAGAAAAAATCCAATTTTTTTTTTTTTTTTTTCTTTTTTTTTTCTAAGTGTCTGATCGAGAGAAGGAAAAAGAGGTGATTTTTAGCCACTCTCGATTTTGTACTTAGAAAAAATCCAAATTTTTTTTTTTTTTTTTCAGTTTGTTTTCTAAGTGTCTGATCGAGAGAAGGAAAATGAGGTGATTTTTAGCCTCCTTGATTTTGTACTTAGAAAAAATCCAATTTTTTTTTTTTTTTTTTCATTTTTTTTTCTAAGTGTCTGATCGAGAGAAGGAAAAAGAGGTGATTTTTAGCCACTCTCGATTTTGTACTTAGAAAAAATCCAAATTTATTTTTTTTTTTTTTCCGTTTTTTTTCTAAGTGTCTGATCGAGAGAAGGAAAAAGAGGTGATTTTTAGCCTCTCTCGATTTTGTACTTAGAAAAAATCCAAATTATTATTTTTTTTTTTTCCGTTTTTTTTCTAAGTGTCTGATCGAGAGAAGGAAAAAGAGGTGATTTTTAGCCACTCTCGATTTTGTACTTAGAAAAAATCCAAATTTTTTTTTTTTTTTTTCCGTTTTTTTTCTAAGTGTCTGATCGAGAGAAGGAAAAAGAGGTGATTTTTAGCCTCTCTTGATTTTGTACTTAGAAAAAATCCAATTTTTTTTTTCTTTTTTTTTTCTAAGTATCTGATCGAGAGAAGGAAAAAGAGGTGATTTTTAGCCACTCTCGATTTTGTACTTAGAAAAAATCCAATTTTTTATTTTTTTTTTCCCGTTTTTTTTCTAAGTGTCTGATCGAGAGAAGGAAAAAGAGGTGATTTTTAGCCACTCTCGATTTTGTACTTAGAAAAAATCCAATTTTTTTTTTTTTTTTTTCCGTTTTTTTTCTAAGTGTCTGATCGAGAGAAGTAAAAAGAGGTGATTTTTAGCCACTCTCGATTTTGTACTTAGAAAAAATCCAATTTTTTTTTTTTTTTTTTTCCGTTTTTTTTCTAAGTGTCTGATCGAGAGAAGGAAAAAGAGGTGATTTTTAGCCTCTCTCGATTTTGTACTTAGAAAAAATCCAAATTTTTTTATTTTTTTTTCCGTTTTTTTTCTAAGTGTCTGATCGAGAGAAGGAAAAAGAGGTGATTTTTAGCCACTCTCGATTTTGTACTTAGAAAAAATCCAATTTTTTTAATTTTTTTTTTCCGTTTTTTTTCTAAGTGTCTGATCGAGAGAAGGAAAAAGAGGTGATTTTTAGCCTCTCTCGATTTTGTACTTAGAAAAAATCCAAATTTTTTATTTTTTTTTTTCCGTTTTTTTTCTAAGTGTCTGATCGAGAGAAGGAAAAAGAGGTGATTTTTAGCCTCTCTCGATTTTGTACTTAAAAAAAATCCAAATTTTTTTTTTTTTTTTTTCCGTTTTTTTTCTAAGTGTCTGATCGAGAGAAGGAAAAAGAGGTGATTTTTAGCCTCTCTCGATTTTGTACTTAGAAAAAATCCAAATTTTTTTTTTTTTTTTTTCCGTTTTTTTTCTAAGTGTCTGATCGAGAGAAGGAAAAAGAGGTGATTTTTAGCCACTCTCGATTTTGTACTTAGAAAAAATCCAATTTTTTTTTTTTTTTTTTCCGTTTTTTTTCTAAGTGTCTGATCGAGAGAAGGAAAAAGAGGTGATTTTTAGCCTCTCTTGATTTTGTACTTAGAAAAAATCCAATTTTTTTTTTTTTTTTTTCCGTTTTTTTTCTAAGTGTCTGATCGAGAGAAGGAAAAAGAGGTGATTTTTAGCCTCTCTCGATTTTGTACTTAGAAAAAATCCAAATTTTTTTTTTTTTTTTTCCGTTTTTTTTCTAAGTGTCTGATCGAGAGAAGGAAAAAGAGGTGATTTTTAGCCACTCTCGATTTTGTACTTAGAAAAAATCCAATTTTTTTTATTTTTTTTTTCCGTTTTTTTTCTAAGTGTCTGATCGAGAGAAGGAAAAAGAGGTGATTTTTAGCCACTCTCGATTTTGTACTTAGAAAAAATCCAATTTTTTTTTTTTTTTTTCCCGTTTTTTTTCTAAGTGTCTGATCGAGAGAAGGAAAAAGAGGTGATTTTTAGCCACTCTCGATTTTGTACTTAGAAAAAATCCCAATTTTTTTTTTTTTTTTTCATTTTTTTTTCTAAGTGTCTGATCGAGAGAAGGAAAAAGAGGTGATTTTTAGCCTCTCTCGATTTTGTACTTAGAAAAAAATCCAAATTTTATTTTTTTTTTTTCCGTTTTTTTTCTAAGTGTCTGATCGAGAGAAGGAAAAAGAGGTGATTTTTAGCCTCTCTTGATTTTGTACTTAGAAAAAATCCAATTTTTTTTTTCTTTTGTTTTTCTAAGTGTCTGATCGAGAGAAGGAAAAAGAGTTGATTTTTAGCCACTCTCGATTTTGTACTTAGAAAAAATCCAAATTTTTTTTTTTTTTTTTTCCGTTTTTTTTTCTAAGTGTCTGATCGAGAGAAGGAAAAAGAGGTAATTTTTAGCCTCTCTCGATTTTGTACTTAGAAAAAATCCAAATTTTTTTTTTTTTTTTCCGTTTTTTTTCTAAGTGTCTGATCGAGAGAAGGAAAAAGAGGTGATTTTCAGCCACTCTCGATTTTGTACTTAGAAAAAATCCAAATTTTTTTTTTTTTTTTTTCCGTTTTTTTTCTAAGTGTCTGATCGAGAGAAGGAAAAAGAGGTGATTTTTAGCCTCTCTCGATTTTGTACTTAGAAAAAATCCAAATTTTTATTTTTTTTTTTTCCGTTTTTTTTCTAAGTGTCTGATCGAGAGAAGGAAAAAGAGGTGATTTTTAGCCACTCTCGATTTTGTACTTAGAAAAAATCCAAATTTTTTTTTTTTTTTCATTTTTTTTTCTAAGTGTCTGATCGAGAGAAGGAAAAAGAGGTGATTTTTAGCCTCTCTTGATTTTGTACTTAGAAAAAATCCAATTTTTTTTTTTTTTTTTTCATTTTTTTTTTTTAAGTGTCTGATCGAGAGAAGGAAAAAGAGGTGATTTTTAGCCACTCTCGATTTTGTACTTAGAAAAAATCCAAATTTTTTATTTTTTTTTTTCAGTTTTTTTTCTAAGTGTCTGATCGAGAGAAGGAAAATGAGGTGATTTTTAGCCTCCTTGATTTTGTACTTAGAAAAAATCCAAATTTTTATTTTTTTTTTTTCCGTTTTTTTTCTAAGTGTCTGATCGAGAGAAGGAAAAAGAGGTGATTTTTAGCCACTCTCGATTTTGTACTTAGAAAAAATCCAATTTTTTTTTTTTTTTTTCCGTTTTTTTTCTAAGTGTCTGATCGAGAGAAGGAAAAAGAGGTGATTTTTAGCCTCTCTCGATTTTGTACTTAGAAAAAATCCAAATTATTATTTTTTTTTTTTCCGTTTTTTTTCTAAGTGTCTGATCGAGAGAAGGAAAAAGAGGTGATTTTTAGCCACTCTCGATTTTGTACTTAGAAAAAATCCAAATTTTTTTTTTTTTTTTTCCGTTTTTTTTCTAAGTGTCTGATCGAGAGAAGGAAAAAGAGGTGATTTTTAGCCTCTCTTGATTTTGTACTTAGAAAAAATCCAATTTTTTTTTTCTTTTTTTTTTCTAAGTATCTGATCGAGAGAAGGAAAAAGAGGTGATTTTTAGCCACTCTCGATTTTGTACTTAGAAAAAATCCAATTTTTTTTTTTTTTTTTTCCCGTTTTTTTTCTAAGTGTCTGATCGAGAGAAGGAAAAAGAGGTGATTTTTAGCCACTCTCGATTTTGTACTTAGAAAAAATCCAATTTTTTTTTTTTTTTTTCCGTTTTTTTTCTAAGTGTCTGATCGAGAGAAGGAAAAAGAGGTGATTTTTAGCCACTCTCGATTTTGTACTTAGAAAAAATCCAAATTTTTTTTTTTTTTTTTTCCGTTTTTTTTCTAAGTGTCTGATCGAGAGAAGGAAAAAGAGGTGATTTTTAGCCTCTCTCGATTTTGTACTTAGAAAAAATCCAAATTTTTTTATTTTTTTTTCCGTTTTTTTTCTAAGTGTCTGATCGAGAGAAGGAAAAAGAGGTGATTTTTAGCCACTCTCGATTTTGTACTTAGAAAAAATCCAATTTTTTTTATTTTTTTTTTCCGTTTTTTTTCTAAGTGTCTGATCGAGAGAAGGAAAAAGAGGTGATTTTTAGCCTCTCTCGATTTTGTACTTAGAAAAAATCCAAATTTTTTTTTTTTTTTTTTTCCGTTTTTTTTCTAAGTGTCTGATCGAGAGAAGGAAAAAGAGGTGATTTTTAGCCTCTCTCGATTTTGTACATAGAAAAAATCCAAATTTTTTTTTTTTTTTCCGTTTTTTTTCTAAGTGTCTGATCGAGAGAAGGAAAAAGAGGTGATTTTTAGCCTCTCTCGATTTTGTACTTAGAAAAAATCCAAATTTTTTTTTTTTTTTTTTCATTTTTTTTTCTAAGTGTCTGATCGAGAGAAGGAAAAAGAGGTGATTTTTAGCCTCTCTCGATTTTGTACTTAGAAAAAATCCAAATTTTTTTTTTTTTTTTTCCTTTTTTTTTCTAAGTGTCTGATCGAGAGAAGGAAAAAGAGGTGATTTTTAGCCTCTCTCGATTTTGTACTTAGAAAAAATCCAAATTATTATTATTTTTTTTTCCGTTTTTTTTCTAAGTGTCTGATCGAGAGAAGGAAAAAGAGGTGATTTTTAGCCACTCTCGATTTTGTACTTAGAAAAAATCCAATTTTTTTTTTTTTTTTTTTCCGTTTTTTTTCTAAGTGTCTGATCGAGAGAAGGAAAAAGAGGTGATTTTTAGCCTCTCTTGATTTTGTACTTAGAAAAAATCCAATTTTTTTTTTCTTTTGTTTTTCTAAGTGTCTGATCGAGAGAAGGAAAAAGAGTTGATTTTTAGCCACTCTCGATTTTGTACTTAGAAAAAATCCAAATTTTTTTTTTTTTTTTTCCGTTTTTTTTCTAAGTGTCTGATCGAGAGAAGGAAAAAGAGGTGATTTTTAGCCTCTCTCGATTTTGTACTTAGAAAAAAATCCAAATTTTTTTTTTTTTTTTCCGTTTTTTTTCTAAGTGTCTGATCGAGAGAAGGAAAAAGAGGTGATTTTTAGCCTCTCTCGATTTTGTACTTAGAAAAAATCCAAATTTTTTTTTTTTTTTTTTCCGTTTTTTTTCTAAGTGTCTGATCGAGAGAAGGAAAAAGAGGTGATTTTTAGCCTCTCTCGATTTTGTACTTAGAAAAAATCCAAATTTTATTTTATTTTTTTCATTTTTTTTTCTAAGTGTCTGATCGAGAGAAGGAAAAAGAGGTGATTTTTAGCCACTCTCGATTTTGTACTTAGAAAAAATCCAAATTTTTTTTTTTTTTTTTCCGTTTTTTTTCTAAGTGTCTGATCGAGAGAAGGAAAAAGAGGTGATTTTTAGCCACTCTCGATTTTGTACTTAGAAAAAATCCAATTTTTTTTTTTTTTTTTTTTCCGTTTTTTTTCTAAGTGTCTGATCGAGAGAAGGAAAAAGAGGTGATTTTTAGCCACTCTCGATTTTGTACTTAGAAAAAATCCAAATTTTTTTTTTTTTTTCATTTTTTTTTCTAAGTGTCTGATCGAGAGAAGGAAAAAGAGGTGATTTTTAGCCTCTCTCGATTTTGTACTTAGAAAAAATCCCAATTTTTTTTTTTTTTTTTTCAGTTTTTTTTCTAAGTGTCTGATCGAGAGAAGGAAAAAGAGGTGATTTTTAGCCTCTCTTGATTTTGTACTTAGAAAAAATCCAATTTTTTTTTTTTTTTTTTCATTTTTTTTTCTAAGTGTCTGATCGAGAGAAGGAAAAAGAGGTGATTTTTAGCCACTCTCGATTTTGTACTTAGAAAAAATCCAAATTTTTTTTTTTTTTTTTTTCAGTTTTTTTTCTAAGTGTCTGATCGAGAGAAGGAAAATGAGGTGATTTTTAGCCTCCTTGATTTTGTACTTAGAAAAAATCCAATTTTTTTTTTTTTTTTTTCATTTTTTTTTCTAAGTGTCTGATCGAGAGAAGGAAAAAGAGGTGATTTTTAGCCACTCTCGATTTTGTACTTAGAAAAAATCCAAATTTTTTTTTTTTTTTTCCGTTTTTTTTCTAAGTGTCTGATCGAGAGAAGGAAAAAGAGGTGATTTTTAGCCTCTCTCGATTTTGTACTTAGAAAAAATCCAAATTATTATTTTTTTTTTTTCCGTTTTTTTTCTAAGTGTCTGATCGAGAGAAGGAAAAAGAGGTGATTTTTAGCCACTCTCGATTTTGTACTTAGAAAAAATCCAAATTTTTTTTTTTTTTTTTCCGTTTTTTTTCTAAGTGTCTGATCGAGAGAAGGAAAAAGAGGTGATTTTTAGCCTCTCTTGATTTTGTACTTAGAAAAAATCCAATTTTTTTTTTCTTTTTTTTTTCTAAGTATCTGATCGAGAGAAGGAAAAAGAGGTGATTTTTAGCCACTCTCGATTTTGTACTTAGAAAAAATCCAATTTTTTTTTTTTTTTTTTCCCGTTTTTTTTCTAAGTGTCTGATCGAGAGAAGGAAAAAGAGGTGATTTTTAGCCACTCTCGATTTTGTACTTAGAAAAAATCCAATTTTTTTTTTTTTTTTTTCCGTTTTTTTTCTAAGTGTCTGATCGAGAGAAGGAAAAAGAGGTGATTTTTAGCCACTCTCGATTTTGTACTTAGAAGAAATCCAAATTTTTTTTTTTTTTTTTTCCGTTTTTTTTCTAAGTGTCTGATCGAGAGAAGGAAAAAGAGGTGATTTTTAGCCTCTCTCGATTTTGTACTTAGAAAAAATCCAAATTTTTTTATTTTTTTTTCCGTTTTTTTTCTAAGTGTCTGATCGAGAGAAGGAAAAAGAGGTGATTTTTAGCCACTCTCGATTTTGTACTTAGAAAAAATCCAATTTTTTTTATTTTTTTTTTCCGTTTTTTTTCTAAGTGTCTGATCGAGAGAAGGAAAAAGAGGTGATTTTTAGCCTCTCTCGATTTTGTACTTAGAAAAAATCCAAATTTTTTTTTTTTTTTTTTCCGTTTTTTTTCTAAGTGTCTGATCGAGAGAAGGAAAAAGAGGTGATTTTTAGCCTCTCTCGATTTTGTACATAGAAAAAATCCAAATTTTTTTTTTTTTTTTTTCCGTTTTTTTTCTAAGTGTCTGATCGAGAGAAGGAAAAAGAGGTGATTTTTAGCCTCTCTCGATTTTGTACTTAGAAAAAATCAAAAATTTTTTTTTTTTTTTTTCATTTTTTTTTCTAAGTGTCTGATCGAGAGAAGGAAAAAGAGGTGATTTTTAGCCTCTCTTGATTTTGTAGTTAGAAAAAATCCAAATTTTTTTATTTTTTTTTCCGTTTTTTTTCTAAGTGTCTGATCGAGAGAAGGAAAAAGAGGTGATTTTTAGCCACTCTCGATTTTGTACTTAGAAAAAATCCAATTTTTTTTTTTTTTTTTTCATTTTTTTTTCTAAGTGTCTGATCGAGAGAAGGAAAAAGAGGTGATTTTTAGCCTCTCTCGATTTTGTACTTAGAAAAAATCCAAATTTTTTTTTTTTTTTTTTCAGTTTTTTTTCTAAGTGTCTGATCGAGAGAAGGAAAAAGAGGTGATTTTTAGCCTCTCTTGATTTTGTACTTAGAAAAAATCAAATTTTTTTTTTTTTTTTTTCCTTTTTTTTTCTAAGTGTCTGATCGAGAGAAGGAAAAAGAGGTGATTTTTAGCCACTCTCGATTTTGTACTTAGAAAAAATCCAAATTTTTTTTTTTTTTTTCCGTTTTTTTTCTAAGTGTCTGATCGAGAGAAGGAAAAAGAGGTGATTTTTAGCCTCTCTCGATTTTGTACTTAGAAAAAATCCAAATTTTTTTTTTCTTTTTTCCGTTTTTTTTCTAAGTGTCTGATCGAGAGAAGGAAAAAGTGGTGATTTTTAGCCTCTCTCGATTTTGTACTTAGAAAAAATCCAATTTTTTTTTTTTTTTTTTCCGTTTTTTTTCTAAGTGTCTGATCGAGAGAAAGAAAAAGAGGTTATTTTTAGCCTCTCTCGATTTTGTACTTAGAAAAAATCCAAATTTTTTATTTTTTTTTTTCCGTTTTTTTTCTAAGTGTCTGATCGAGAGAAGGAAAAAGAGGTGATTTTTAGCCACTCTCGATTTTGTACTTAGAAAAAATCCAATTTTTTTTTTTTTTTTTTCCGTTTTTTTTCTAAGTGTCTGATCGAGAGAAGGAAAAAGAGGTGATTTTTAGCCTCTCTTGATTTTGTACTTAGAAAAAATCCAATTTTTTTTTTCTTTTTTTTTTCTAAGTGTCTGATCGAGAGAAGGAAAAAGAGGTGATTTTTAGCCACTCTCGATTTTGTACTTAGAAAAAATCCAATTTTTTTTTTTTTTTTTCCGTTTTTTTTCTAAGTGTCTGATCGAGAGAAGGAAAAAGAGGTGATTTTTAGCCACTCTCGATTTTGTACTTAGAAAAAATCCAATTTTTTTTTTTTTTTTTCCGTTTTTTTTCTAAGTGTCTGATCGAGAGAAGGAAAAAGAGGTGATTTTTAGCCTCTCTTGATTTTGTACTTAGAAAAAATCCAATTTTTTTGTTTTTTTTTGTTTTTGTTTTTCTAAGTGTCTGATCGAGAGAAGGAAAAAGAGTTGATTTTTAGCCACTCTCGATTTTGTACTTAGAAAAAATCCAATTTTTTTTTTTTTTTTTTTCCGTTTTTTTTCTAAGTGTCTGATCGAGAGAAGGAAAAAGAGGTGATTTTTAGCCTCTCTCGATTTTGTACTTAGAAAAAATCCCAATTTTTTTTTTTTTTTTTTCCGTTTTTTTTCTAAGTGTCTGATCGAGAGAAGGAAAAAGAGGTGATTTTTAGCCTCTCTCGATTTTGTACTTAGAAAAAATCCAATTTTTTTATTTTTTTTTTCTTTTTTTTTTCTAAGTGTCTGATCGAGAGAAGGAAAAAGAGGTGATTTTTAGCCACTCTCGATTTTGTACTTAGAAAAAATCCCAATTTTTTTTTTTTTTTTTTCAGTTTTTTTTCTAAGTGTCTGATCGAGAGAAGGAAAAAGAGGTGATTTTTAGCCTCTCTTGATTTTGTACTTAGAAAAAATCCAATTTTTTTTTTTTTTTTCATTTTTTTTTTTTAAGTGTCTGATCGAGAGAAGGAAAAAGAGGTGATTTTTAGCCACTCTCGATTTTGTACTTAGAAAAAATCCAAATTTTTTATTTTTTTTTTTCAGTTTTTTTTCTAAGTGTCTGATCGAGAGAAGGAAAATGAGGTGATTTTTAGCCTCCTTGATTTTGTACTTAGAAAAAATCCAAATTTTTATTTTTTTTTTTTCCGTTTTTTTTCTAAGTGTCTGATCGAGAGAAGGAAAAAGAGGTGATTTTTAGCCACTCTCGATTTTGTACTTAGAAAAAATCCAATTTTTTTTTTTTTTTTTCCGTTTTTTTTCTAAGTGTCTGATCGAGAGAAGGAAAAAGAGGTGATTTTTAGCCTCTCTCGATTTTGTACTTAGAAAAAATCCAAATTATTATTTTTTTTTTTTCCGTTTTTTTTCTAAGTGTCTGATCGAGAGAAGGAAAAAGAGGTGATTTTTAGCCACTCTCGATTTTGTACTTAGAAAAAATCCAAATTTTTTTTTTTTTTTTTCCGTTTTTTTTCTAAGTGTCTGATCGAGAGAAGGAAAAAGAGGTGATTTTTAGCCTCTCTTGATTTTGTACTTAGAAAAAATCCAATTTTTTTTTTCTTTTTTTTTTCTAAGTATCTGATCGAGAGAAGGAAAAAGAGGTGATTTTTAGCCACTCTCGATTTTGTACTTAGAAAAAATCCAATTTTTTTTTTTTTTTTTTCCCGTTTTTTTTCTAAGTGTCTGATCGAGAGAAGGAAAAAGAGGTGATTTTTAGCCACTCTCGATTTTGTACTTAGAAAAAATCCAATTTTTTTTTTTTTTTTTTCCGTTTTTTTTCTAAGTGTCTGATCGAGAGAAGGAAAAAGAGGTGATTTTTAGCCACTCTCGATTTTGTACTTAGAAAAAATCCAAATTTTTTTTTTTTTTTTTTCCGTTTTTTTTCTAAGTGTCTGATCGAGAGAAGGAAAAAGAGGTGATTTTTAGCCTCTCTCGATTTTGTACTTAGAAAAAATCCAAATTTTTTTATTTTTTTTTCCGTTTTTTTTCTAAGTGTCTGATCGAGAGAAGGAAAAAGAGGTGATTTTTAGCCACTCTCGATTTTGTACTTAGAAAAAATCCAATTTTTTTTATTTTTTTTTTCCGTTTTTTTTCTAAGTGTCTGATCGAGAGAAGGAAAAAGAGGTGATTTTTAGCCTCTCTCGATTTTGTACTTAGAAAAAATCCAAATTTTTTTTTATTTTTTTTTCCGTTTTTTTTCTAAGTGTCTGATCGAGAGAAGGAAAAAGAGGTGATTTTTAGCCTCTCTCGATTTTGTACATAGAAAAAATCCAAATTTTTTTTTTTTTTTCCGTTTTTTTTCTAAGTGTCTGATCGAGAGAAGGAAAAAGAGGTGATTTTTAGCCTCTCTCGATTTTGTACTTAGAAAAAATCCAAATTTTTTTTTTTTTTTTTTCATTTTTTTTTCTAAGTGTCTGATCGAGAGAAGGAAAAAGAGGTGATTTTTAGCCTCTCTCGATTTTGTACTTAGAAAAAATCCAAATTTTTTTTTTTTTTTTTTCCTTTTTTTTTCTAAGTGTCTGATCGAGAGAAGGAAAAAGAGGTGATTTTTAGCCTCTCTCGATTTTGTACTTAGAAAAAATCCAAATTATTATTATTTTTTTTTCCGTTTTTTTTCTAAGTGTCTGATCGAGAGAAGGAAAAAGAGGTGATTTTTAGCCACTCTCGATTTTGTACTTAGAAAAAATCCAATTTTTTTTTTTTTTTTTTCCGTTTTTTTTCTAAGTGTCTGATCGAGAGAAGGAAAAAGAGGTGATTTTTAGCCTCTCTTGATTTTGTACTTAGAAAAAATCCAATTTTTTTTTTCTTTTGTTTTTCTAAGTGTCTGATCGAGAGAAGGAAAAAGAGTTGATTTTTAGCCACTCTCGATTTTGTACTTAGAAAAAATCCAAATTTTTTTTTTTTTTTTTCCGTTTTTTTTCTAAGTGTCTGATCGAGAGAAGGAAAAAGAGGTGATTTTTAGCCTCTCTCGATTTTGTACTTAGAAAAAAATCCAAATTTTTTTTTTTTTTTTTCCGTTTTTTTTCTAAGTGTCTGATCGAGAGAAGGAAAAAGAGGTGATTTTTAGCCTCTCTCGATTTTGTACTTAGAAAAAATCCAAATTTTTTTTTTTTTTTTTTCCGTTTTTTTTCTAAGTGTCTGATCGAGAGAAGGAAAAAGAGGTGATTTTTAGCCTCTCTCGATTTTGTACTTAGAAAAAATCCAAATTTTATTTTATTTTTTTCATTTTTTTTTCTAAGTGTCTGATCGAGAGAAGGAAAAAGAGGTGATTTTTAGCCACTCTCGATTTTGTACTTAGAAAAAATCCAAATTTTTTTTTTTTTTTTTCCGTTTTTTTTCTAAGTGTCTGATCGAGAGAAGGAAAAAGAGGTGATTTTTAGCCACTCTCGATTTTGTACTTAGAAAAAATCCAATTTTTTTTTTTTTTTTTTTTCCGTTTTTTTTCTAAGTGTCTGATCGAGAGAAGGAAAAAGAGGTGATTTTTAGCCACTCTCGATTTTGTACTTAGAAAAAATCCAAATTTTTTTTTTTTTTTCATTTTTTTTTCTAAGTGTCTGATCGAGAGAAGGAAAAAGAGGTGATTTTTAGCCTCTCTCGATTTTGTACTTAGAAAAAATCCCAATTTTTTTTTTTTTTTTTTCAGTTTTTTTTCTAAGTGTCTGATCGAGAGAAGGAAAAAGAGGTGATTTTTAGCCTCTCTTGATTTTGTACTTAGAAAAAATCCAATTTTTTTTTTTTTTTTTTCATTTTTTTTTCTAAGTGTCTGATCGAGAGAAGGAAAAAGAGGTGATTTTTAGCCACTCTCGATTTTGTACTTAGAAAAAATCCAAATTTTTTTTTTTTTTTTTTTCAGTTTTTTTTCTAAGTGTCTGATCGAGAGAAGGAAAATGAGGTGATTTTTAGCCTCCTTGATTTTGTACTTAGAAAAAATCCAATTTTTTTTTTTTTTTTTTCATTTTTTTTTCTAAGTGTCTGATCGAGAGAAGGAAAAAGAGGTGATTTTTAGCCACTCTCGATTTTGTACTTAGAAAAAATCCAAATTTTTTTTTTTTTTTTCCGTTTTTTTTCTAAGTGTCTGATCGAGAGAAGGAAAAAGAGGTGATTTTTAGCCTCTCTCGATTTTGTACTTAGAAAAAATCCAAATTATTATTTTTTTTTTTTCCGTTTTTTTTCTAAGTGTCTGATCGAGAGAAGGAAAAAGAGGTGATTTTTAGCCACTCTCGATTTTGTACTTAGAAAAAATCCAAATTTTTTTTTTTTTTTTTCCGTTTTTTTTCTAAGTGTCTGATCGAGAGAAGGAAAAAGAGGTGATTTTTAGCCTCTCTTGATTTTGTACTTAGAAAAAATCCAATTTTTTTTTTCTTTTTTTTTTCTAAGTATCTGATCGAGAGAAGGAAAAAGAGGTGATTTTTAGCCACTCTCGATTTTGTACTTAGAAAAAATCCAATTTTTTTTTTTTTTTTTTCCCGTTTTTTTCTAAGTGTCTGATCGAGAGAAGGAAAAAGAGGTGATTTTTAGCCACTCTCGATTTTGTACTTAGAAAAAATCCAATTTTTTTTTTTTTTTTTTCCGTTTTTTTTCTAAGTGTCTGATCGAGAGAAGGAAAAAGAGGTGATTTTTAGCCACTCTCGATTTTGTACTTAGAAGAAATCCAAATTTTTTTTTTTTTTTTTTCCGTTTTTTTTCTAAGTGTCTGATCGAGAGAAGGAAAAAGAGGTGATTTTTAGCCTCTCTCGATTTTGTACTTAGAAAAAATCCAAATTTTTTTATTTTTTTTTCCGTTTTTTTTCTAAGTGTCTGATCGAGAGAAGGAAAAAGAGGTGATTTTTAGCCACTCTCGATTTTGTACTTAGAAAAAATCCAATTTTTTTTATTTTTTTTTTCCGTTTTTTTTCTAAGTGTCTGATCGAGAGAAGGAAAAAGAGGTGATTTTTAGCCTCTCTCGATTTTGTACTTAGAAAAAATCCAAATTTTTTTTTTTTTTTTTTCCGTTTTTTTTCTAAGTGTCTGATCGAGAGAAGGAAAAAGAGGTGATTTTTAGCCTCTCTCGATTTTGTACATAGAAAAAATCCAAATTTTTTTTTTTTTTTTTTCCGTTTTTTTTCTAAGTGTCTGATCGAGAGAAGGAAAAAGAGGTGATTTTTAGCCTCTCTCGATTTTGTACTTAGAAAAAATCAAAAATTTTTTTTTTTTTTTTTCATTTTTTTTTCTAAGTGTCTGATCGAGAGAAGGAAAAAGAGGTGATTTTTAGCCTCTCTTGATTTTGTAGTTAGAAAAAATCCAAATTTTTTTATTTTTTTTTCCGTTTTTTTTCTAAGTGTCTGATCGAGAGAAGGAAAAAGAGGTGATTTTTAGCCACTCTCGATTTTGTACTTAGAAAAAATCCAATTTTTTTTTTTTTTTTTTCATTTTTTTTTCTAAGTGTCTGATCGAGAGAAGGAAAAAGAGGTGATTTTTAGCCTCTCTCGATTTTGTACTTAGAAAAAATCCAAATTTTTTTTTTTTTTTTTTCAGTTTTTTTTCTAAGTGTCTGATCGAGAGAAGGAAAAAGAGGTGATTTTTAGCCTCTCTTGATTTTGTACTTAGAAAAAATCAAATTTTTTTTTTTTTTTTTTCCTTTTTTTTTCTAAGTGTCTGATCGAGAGAAGGAAAAAGAGGTGATTTTTAGCCACTCTCGATTTTGTACTTAGAAAAAATCCAAATTTTTTTTTTTTTTTTCCGTTTTTTTTCTAAGTGTCTGATCGAGAGAAGGAAAAAGAGGTGATTTTTAGCCTCTCTCGATTTTGTACTTAGAAAAAATCCAAATTTTTTTTTTCTTTTTTCCGTTTTTTTTCTAAGTGTCTGATCGAGAGAAGGAAAAAGTGGTGATTTTTAGCCTCTCTCGATTTTGTACTTAGAAAAAATCCAATTTTTTTTTTTTTTTTTTCCGTTTTTTTTCTAAGTGTCTGATCGAGAGAAAGAAAAAGAGGTTATTTTTAGCCTCTCTCGATTTTGTACTTAGAAAAAATCCAAATTTTTTATTTTTTTTTTTCCGTTTTTTTTCTAAGTGTCTGATCGAGAGAAGGAAAAAGAGGTGATTTTTAGCCACTCTCGATTTTGTACTTAGAAAAAATCCAATTTTTTTTTTTTTTTTTTCCGTTTTTTTTCTAAGTGTCTGATCGAGAGAAGGAAAAAGAGGTGATTTTTAGCCTCTCTTGATTTTGTACTTAGAAAAAATCCAATTTTTTTTTTCTTTTTTTTTTCTAAGTGTCTGATCGAGAGAAGGAAAAAGAGGTGATTTTTAGCCACTCTCGATTTTGTACTTAGAAAAAATCCAATTTTTTTTTTTTTTTTTCCGTTTTTTTTCTAAGTGTCTGATCGAGAGAAGGAAAAAGAGGTGATTTTTAGCCACTCTCGATTTTGTACTTAGAAAAAATCCAATTTTTTTTTTTTTTTTTCCGTTTTTTTTCTAAGTGTCTGATCGAGAGAAGGAAAAAGAGGTGATTTTTAGCCTCTCTTGATTTTGTACTTAGAAAAAATCCAATTTTTTTGTTTTTTTTTGTTTTTGTTTTTCTAAGTGTCTGATCGAGAGAAGGAAAAAGAGTTGATTTTTAGCCACTCTCGATTTTGTACTTAGAAAAAATCCCAATTTTTTTTTTTTTTTTTTCCGTTTTTTTTCTAAGTGTCTGATCGAGAGAAGGAAAAAGAGGTGATTTTTAGCCTCTCTCGATTTTGTACTTAGAAAAAATCCAATTTTTTTATTTTTTTTTTCTTTTTTTTTTCTAAGTGTCTGATCGAGAGAAGGAAAAAGAGGTGATTTTTAGCCACTCTCGATTTTGTACTTAGAAAAAATCCAAATTTTTTTTTTTTTTTTTTCCGTTTTTTTTCTAAGTGTCTGATCGAGAGAAGGAAAAAGAGTTGATTTTTAGCCACTCTCGATTTTGTACTTAGAAAAAATCCAAATTTTTTTTTTTTTTTTTTCCGTTTTTTTTCTAAGTGTCTGATCGAGAGAAGGAAAAAGAGGTAATTTTTAGCCTCTCTCGATTTTGTACTTAGAAAAAATCCAAATTTTTTTTTTTTTTTTTCCGTTTTTTTTCTAAGTGTCTGATCGAGAGAAGGAAAAAGAGGTGATTTTCAGCCACTCTCGATTTTGTACTTAAAAAAAATCCACATTTTTTTTTTTTTTTTTTCCGTTTTTTTTCTAAGTGTCTGATCGAGAGAAGGAAAAAGAGGTGATTTTTAGCCTCTCTCGATTTTGTACTTAGAAAAAATCCAAATTTTTATTTTTTTTTTTTCCGTTTTTTTTCTAAGTGTCTGATCGAGAGAAGGAAAAAGAGGTGATTTTTAGCCTCTCTCGATTTTGTACTTAGAAAAAATCCAAATTTTTTTTTTTTTTTTTCCGTTTTTTTTCTAAGTGTCTGATCGAGAGAAGGAAAAAGAGGTGATTTTTAGCCTCTCTCGATTTTGTACTTAGAAAAAATCCAAATGTTTTTTTTTTTTTTCATTTTTTTTTCTAAGTGTCTGATCGAGAGAAGGAAAAAGAGGTGATTTTTAGCCACTCTCGATTTTGTACTTAGAAAAAATCCAATTTTTTTTTTTTTTTTTCCGTTTTTTTTCTAAGTGTCTGATCGAGAGAAGGAAAAAGAGGTGATTTTTAGCCACTCTCGATTTTGTACTTAGAAAAAATCCAATTTTTTTTTTTTTTTTTTTTCCGTTTTTTTTCTAAGTGTCTGATCGAGAGAAGGAAAAAGAGGTGATTTTTAGCCACTCTCGATTTTGTACTTAGAAAAAATCCAAATTTTTTTTTTTTTTTCATTTTTTTTTCTAAGTGTCTGATCGAGAGAAGGAAAAAGAGGTGATTTTTAGCCTCTCTCGATTTTGTACTTAGAAAAAATCCAAATTTTTTTTTTTTTTTTTCAGTTTTTTTTCTAAGTGTCTGATCGAGAGAAGGAAAAAGAGGTGATTTTTAGCCTCTCTTGATTTTGTACTTAGAAAAAATCCAATTTTTTTTTTTTTTTTTTCATTTTTTTTTCTAAGTGTCTGATCGAGGGAAGGAAAAAGAGGTGATTTTTAGCCACTCTCGATTTTGTACTTAGAAAAAATCCAAATTTTTTTTTTTTTTTTTTCAGTTTGTTTTCTAAGTGTCTGATCGAGAGAAGGAAAATGAGGTGATTTTTAGCCTCCTTGATTTTGTACTTAGAAAAAATCCAATTTTTTTTTTTTTTTTTTCATTTTTTTTTCTAAGTGTCTGATCGAGAGAAGGAAAAAGAGGTGATTTTTAGCCACTCTCGATTTTGTACTTAGAAAAAATCCAAATTTATTTTTTTTTTTTTTCCGTTTTTTTTCTAAGTGTCTGATCGAGAGAAGGAAAAAGAGGTGATTTTTAGCCTCTCTCGATTTTGTACTTAGAAAAAATCCAAATTATTATTTTTTTTTTTTCCGTTTTTTTTCTAAGTGTCTGATCGAGAGAAGGAAAAAGAGGTGATTTTTAGCCACTCTCGATTTTGTACTTAGAAAAAATCCAAATTATTATTTTTTTTTTTCCGTTTTTTTTCTAAGTGTCTGATCGAGAGAAGGAAAAAGAGGTGATTTTTAGCCTCTCTTGATTTTGTACTTAGAAAAAATCCAATTTTTTTTTTCTTTTTTTTTTCTAAGTATCTGATCGAGAGAAGGAAAAAGAGGTGATTTTTTGCCACTCTCGATTTTGTACTTAGAAAAAATCCAATTTTTTATTTTTTTTTTTCCCGTTTTTTTTCTAAGTGTCTGATCGAGAGAAGGAAAAAGAGGTGATTTTTAGCCACTCTCGATTTTGTACTTAGAAAAAATCCAATTTTTTTTTTTTTTTTTTCCGTTTTTTTTCTAAGTGTCTGATCGAGAGAAGGAAAAAGAGGTGATTTTTAGCCACTCTCGATTTTGTACTTAGAAAAAATCCATTTTTTTTTTTTTTTTTTTCCCGTTTTTTTTCTAAGTGTCTGATCGAGAGAAGGAAAAAGAGGTGATTTTTAGCCTCTCTCGATTTTGTACTTAGAAAAAATCCAAATTTTTTTATTTTTTTTTCCGTTTTTTTTCTAAGTGTCTGATCGAGAGAAGGAAAAAGAGGTGATTTTTAGCCACTCTCGATTTTGTACTTAGAAAAAATCCAATTTTTTTAATTTTTTTTTTCCGTTTTTTTTCTAAGTGTCTGATCGAGAGAAGGAAAAAGAGGTGATTTTTAGCCTCTCTCGATTTTGTACTTAGAAAAAATCCAAATTTTTTATTTTTTTTTTTCCGTTTTTTTTCTAAGTGTCTGATCGAGAGAAGGAAAAAGAGGTGATTTTTAGCCTCTCTCGATTTTGTACTTAAAAAAAATCCAAATTTTTTTTTTTTTTTTTTCCGTTTTTTTTCTAAGTGTCTGATCGAGAGAAGGAAAAAGAGGTGATTTTTAGCCTCTCTTGATTTTGTACTTAGAAAAAATCAAATTTTTTTTTTTTTTTTTTCCTTTTTTTTTCTAAGTGTCTGATCGAGAGAAGGAAAAAGAGGTGATTTTTAGCCACTCTCGATTTTGTACTTAGAAAAAATCCAAATTTTTTTTTTTTTTTTCCGTTTTTTTTCTAAGTGTCTGATCGAGAGAAGGAAAAAGTGGTGATTTTTAGCCTCTCTCGATTTTGTACTTAGAAAAAATCCAATTTTTTTTTTTTTTTTTTCCGTTTTTTTTCTAAGTGTCTGATCGAGAGAAAGAAAAAGAGGTTATTTTTAGCCTCTCTCGATTTTGTACTTAGAAAAAATCCAAATTTTTTATTTTTTTTTTTCCGTTTTTTTTCTAAGTGTCTGATCGAGAGAAGGAAAAAGAGGTGATTTTTAGCCACTCTCGATTTTGTACTTAGAAAAAATCCAATTTTTTTTTTTTTTTTTTCCGTTTTTTTTCTAAGTGTCTGATCGAGAGAAGGAAAAAGAGGTGATTTTTAGCCTCTCTTGATTTTGTACTTAGAAAAAATCCAATTTTTTTTTTCTTTTTTTTTTCTAAGTGTCTGATCGAGAGAAGGAAAAAGAGGTGATTTTTAGCCACTCTCGATTTTGTACTTAGAAAAAATCCAATTTTTTTTTTTTTTTTTCCGTTTTTTTTCTAAGTGTCTGATCGAGAGAAGGAAAAAGAGGTGATTTTTAGCCACTCTCGATTTTGTACTTAGAAAAAATCCAATTTTTTTTTTTTTTTTTTCCGTTTTTTTTCTAAGTGTCTGATCGAGAGAAGGAAAAAGAGGTGATTTTTAGCCTCTCTTGATTTTGTACTTAGAAAAAATCCAATTTTTTTTTTTTTGTTTGTTTTTGTTTTTCTAAGTGTCTGATCGAGAGAAGGAAAAAGAGTTGATTTTTAGCCACTCTCGATTTTGTACTTAGAAAAAATCCAATTTTTTTTTTTTTTTTTTTCCGTTTTTTTTCTAAGTGTCTGATCGAGAGAAGGAAAAAGAGGTGATTTTTAGCCTCTCTCGATTTTGTACTTAGAAAAAATCCCAATTTTTTTTTTTTTTTTTTCCGTTTTTTTTCTAAGTGTCTGATCGAGAGAAGGAAAAAGAGGTGATTTTTAGCCTCTCTCGATTTTGTACTTAGAAAAAATCCAATTTTTTTTTTTTTTTTTTCTTTTTTTTTTCTAAGTGTCTGATCGAGAGAAGGAAAAAGAGGTGATTTTTAGCCACTCTCGATTTTGTACTTAGAAAAAATCCAAATTTTTTTTTTTTTTTTTTCCGTTTTTTTTCTAAGTGTCTGATCGAGAGAAGGAAAAAGAGTTGATTTTTAGCCACTCTCGATTTTGTACTTAGAAAAAATCCAAATTTTTTTTTTTTTTTTTTCCGTTTTTTTTCTAAGTGTCTGATCGAGAGAAGGAAAAAGAGGTAATTTTTAGCCTCTCTCGATTTTGTACTTAGAAAAAATCCAAATTTTTTTTTTTTTTTTTCCGTTTTTTTTCTAAGTGTCTGATCGAGAGAAGGAAAAAGAGGTGATTTTCAGCCACTCTCGATTTTGTACTTAAAAAAAATCCACATTTTTTTTTTTTTTTTTTCCGTTTTTTTTCTAAGTGTCTGATCGAGAGAAGGAAAAAGAGGTGATTTTTAGCCTCTCTCGATTTTGTACTTAGAAAAAATCCAAATTTTTATTTTTTTTTTTTCCGTTTTTTTTCTAAGTGTCTGATCGAGAGAAGGAAAAAGAGGTGATTTTTAGCCTCTCTCGATTTTGTACTTAGAAAAAATCCAAATTTTTTTTTTTTTTTTTTCCGTTTTTTTTCTAAGTGTCTGATCGAGAGAAGGAAAAAGAGGTGATTTTTAGCCTCTCTCGATTTTGTACTTAGAAAAAATCCAAATGTTTTTTTTTTTTTTCATTTTTTTTTCTAAGTGTCTGATCGAGAGAAGGAAAAAGAGGTGATTTTTAGCCTCTCTCGATTTTGTACTTAGAAAAAATCCAAATTTTTTTTTTTTTTTTTCCCGTTTTTTTTCTAAGTGTCTGATCGAGAGAAGGAAAAAGAGGTGATTTTTAGCCTCTCTCGATTTTGTACTTAGAAAAAATCCAAATTTTTTTATTTTTTTTTCCGTTTTTTTTCTAAGTGTCTGATCGAGAGAAGGAAAAAGAGGTGATTTTTAGCCACTCTCGATTTTGTACTTAGAAAAAATCAAATTTTTTTAATTTTTTTTTTCCGTTTTTTTTCTAAGTGTCTGATCGAGAGAAGGAAAAAGAGGTGATTTTTAGCCTCTCTCGATTTTGTACTTAGAAAAAATCCAAATTTTTTATTTTTTTTTCCCGTTTTTTTTCTAAGTGTCTGATCGAGAGAAGGAAAAAGAGGTGATTTTTAGCCTCTCTCGATTTTGTACTTAAAAAAAATCCAAATTTTTTTTTTTTTTTTTTCCGTTTTTTTTCTAAGTGTCTGATCGAGAGAAGGAAAAAGAGGTGATTTTTAGCCTCTCTTGATTTTGTACTTAGAAAAAATCAAATTTTTTTTTTTTTTTTTTCCTTTTTTTTTCTAAGTGTCTGATCGAGAGAAGGAAAAAGAGGTGATTTTTAGCCACTCTCGATTTTGTACTTAGAAAAAATCCAAATTTTTTTTTTTTTTTTCCGTTTTTTTTCTAAGTGTCTGATCGAGAGAAGGAAAAAGAGGTGATTTTTAGCCTCTCTCGATTTTGTACTTAGAAAAAATCCAAATTTTTTTTTTTTTTTTCCGTTTTTTTTCTAAGTGTCTGATCGAGAGAAGGAAAAAGTGGTGATTTTTAGCCTCTCTCGATTTTGTACTTAGAAAAAATCCAATTTTTTTTTTTTTTTTTTCCGTTTTTTTTCTAAGTGTCTGATCGAGAGAAAGAAAAAGAGGTTATTTTTAGCCTCTCTCGATTTTGTACTTAGAAAAAATCCAAATTTTTTATTTTTTTTTTTCCGTTTTTTTTCTAAGTGTCTGATCGAGAGAAGGAAAAAGAGGTGATTTTTAGCCACTCTCGATTTTGTACTTAGAAAAAATCCAATTTTTTTTTTTTTTTTTTCCGTTTTTTTTCTAAGTGTCTGATCGAGAGAAGGAAAAAGAGGTGATTTTTAGCCTCTCTTGATTTTGTACTTAGAAAAAATCCAATTTTTTTTTTCTTTTTTTTTTCTAAGTGTCTGATCGAGAGAAGGAAAAAGAGGTGATTTTTAGCCACTCTCGATTTTGTACTTAGAAAAAATCCAATTTTTTTTTTTTTTTTTCCGTTTTTTTTCTAAGTGTCTGATCGAGAGAAGGAAAAAGAGGTGATTTTTAGCCACTCTCGATTTTGTACTTAGAAAAAATCCAATTTTTTTTTTTTTTTTTTCCGTTTTTTTTCTAAGTGTCTGATCGAGAGAAGGAAAAAGAGGTGATTTTTAGCCTCTCTTGATTTTGTACTTAGAAAAAATCCAATTTTTTTTTTGTTTTTTGTTTTTGTTTTTCTAAGTGTCTGATCGAGAGAAGGAAAAAGAGTTGATTTTTAGCCACTCTCGATTTTGTACTTAGAAAAAATCCAATTTTTTTTTTTTTTTTTTTCCGTTTTTTTTCTAAGTGTCTGATCGAGAGAAGGAAAAAGAGGTGATTTTTAGCCTCTCTCGATTTTGTACTTAGAAAAAATCCCAATTTTTTTTTTTTTTTTTTCCGTTTTTTTTCTAAGTGTCTGATCGAGAGAAGGAAAAAGAGGTGATTTTTAGCCTCTCTCGATTTTGTACTTAGAAAAAATCCAATTTTTTTTTTTTTTTTTTCTTTTTTTTTTCTAAGTGTCTGATCGAGAGAAGGAAAAAGAGGTGATTTTTAGCCACTCTCGATTTTGTACTTAGAAAAAATCCAAATTTTTTTTTTTTTTTTTCCGTTTTTTTTCTAAGTGTCTGATCGAGAGAAGGAAAAAGAGTTGATTTTTAGCCACTCTCGATTTTGTACTTAGAAAAAATCCAAATTTTTTTTTTTTTTTTTTCCGTTTTTTTTCTAAGTGTCTGATCGAGAGAAGGAAAAAGAGGTAATTTTTAGCCTCTCTCGATTTTGTACTTAGAAAAAATCCAAATTTTTTTTTTTTTTTTTCCGTTTTTTTTCTAAGTGTCTGATCGAGAGAAGGAAAAAGAGGTGATTTTCAGCCACTCTCGATTTTGTACTTAAAAAAAATCCACATTTTTTTTTTTTTTTTTTCCGTTTTTTTTCTAAGTGTCTGATCGAGAGAAGGAAAAAGAGGTGATTTTTAGCCTCTCTCGATTTTGTACTTAGAAAAAATCCAAATTTTTATTTTTTTTTTTTCCGTTTTTTTTCTAAGTGTCTGATCGAGAGAAGGAAAAAGAGGTGATTTTTAGCCTCTCTCGATTTTGTACTTAGAAAAAATCCAAATTTTTTTTTTTTTTTTTTCCGTTTTTTTTCTAAGTGTCTGATCGAGAGAAGGAAAAAGAGGTGATTTTTAGCCTCTCTCGATTTTGTACTTAGAAAAAATCCAAATGTTTTTTTTTTTTTTCATTTTTTTTTCTAAGTGTCTGATCGAGAGAAGGAAAAAGAGGTGATTTTTAGCCACTCTCGATTTTGTACTTAGAAAAAATCCAATTTTTTTTTTTTTTTTTCCGTTTTTTTTCTAAGTGTCTGATCGAGAGAAGGAAAAAGAGGTGATTTTTAGCCACTCTCGATTTTGTACTTAGAAAAAATCCAATTTTTTTTTTTTTTTTTTTCCGTTTTTTTTCTAAGTGTCTGATCGAGAGAAGGAAAAAGAGTTGATTTTTAGCCACTCTCGATTTTGTACTTAGAAAAAATCCAAATTTTTTTTTTTTTTTTTCCGTTTTTTTTCTAAGTGTCTGATCGAGAGAAGGAAAAAGAGGTAATTTTTAGCCTCTCTCGATTTTGTACTTAGAAAAAATCCAAATTTTTTTTTTTTTTTTTCCGTTTTTTTTCTAAGTGTCTGATCGAGAGAAGGAAAAAGAGGTGATTTTCAGCCACTCTCGATTTTGTACTTAAAAAAAATCCACATTTTTTTTTTTTTTTTTTCCGTTTTTTTTCTAAGTGTCTGATCGAGAGAAGGAAAAAGAGGTGATTTTTAGCCTCTCTCGATTTTGTACTTAGAAAAAATCCAAATTTTTATTTTTTTTTTTTCCGTTTTTTTTCTAAGTGTCTGATCGAGAGAAGGAAAAAGAGGTGATTTTTAGCCTCTCTCGATTTTGTACTTAGAAAAAATCCAAATTTTTTTTTTTTTTTTTCCGTTTTTTTTCTAAGTGTCTGATCGAGAGAAGGAAAAAGAGGTGATTTTTAGCCTCTCTCGATTTTGTACTTAGAAAAAATCCAAATGTTTTTTTTTTTTTTCATTTTTTTTTCTAAGTGTCTGATCGAGAGAAGGAAAAAGAGGTGATTTTTAGCCACTCTCGATTTTGTACTTAGAAAAAATCCAATTTTTTTTTTTTTTTTCCGTTTTTTTTCTAAGTGTCTGATCGAGAGAAGGAAAAAGAGGTGATTTTTAGCCACTCTCGATTTTGTACTTAGAAAAAATCCAATTTTTTTTTTTTTTTTTTTTCCGTTTTTTTTCTAAGTGTCTGATCGAGAGAAGGAAAAAGAGGTGATTTTTAGCCACTCTCGATTTTGTACTTAGAAAAAATCCAAATTTTTTTTTTTTTTTCATTTTTTTTTCTAAGTGTCTGATCGAGAGAAGGAAAAAGAGGTGATTTTTAGCCTCTCTCGATTTTGTACTTAGAAAAAATCCAAATTTTTTTTTTTTTTTTTCAGTTTTTTTTCTAAGTGTCTGATCGAGAGAAGGAAAAAGAGGTGATTTTTAGCCTCTCTTGATTTTGTACTTAGAAAAAATCCAATTTTTTTTTTTTTTTTTTCATTTTTTTTTCTAAGTGTCTGATCGAGAGAAGGAAAAAGAGGTGATTTTTAGCCACTCTCGATTTTGTACTTAGAAAAAATCCAAATTTTTTTTTTTTTTTTTTCAGTTTGTTTTCTAAGTGTCTGATCGAGAGAAGGAAAATGAGGTGATTTTTAGCCTCCTTGATTTTGTACTTAGAAAAAATCCAATTTTTTTTTTTTTTTTTTCATTTTTTTTTCTAAGTGTCTGATCGAGAGAAGGAAAAAGAGGTGATTTTTAGCCACTCTCGATTTTGTACTTAGAAAAAATCCAAATTTATTTTTTTTTTTTTTCCGTTTTTTTTCTAAGTGTCTGATCGAGAGAAGGAAAAAGAGGTGATTTTTAGCCTCTCTCGATTTTGTACTTAGAAAAAATCCAAATTATTATTTTTTTTTTTTCCGTTTTTTTTCTAAGTGTCTGATCGAGAGAAGGAAAAAGAGGTGATTTTTAGCCACTCTCGATTTTGTACTTAGAAAAAATCCAAATTATTTTTTTTTTTTTTCCGTTTTTTTTCTAAGTGTCTGATCGAGAGAAGGAAAAAGAGGTGATTTTTAGCCTCTCTTGATTTTGTACTTAGAAAAAATCCAATTTTTTTTTTCTTTTTTTTTTCTAAGTATCTGATCGAGAGAAGGAAAAAGAGGTGATTTTTAGCCACTCTCGATTTTGTACTTAGAAAAAATCCAATTTTTTATTTTTTTTTTTCCCGTTTTTTTTCTAAGTGTCTGATCGAGAGAAGGAAAAAGAGGTGATTTTTAGCCACTCTCGATTTTGTACTTAGAAAAAATCCAATTTTTTTTTTTTTTTTTTCCGTTTTTTTTCTAAGTGTCTGATCGAGAGAAGGAAAAAGAGGTGATTTTTAGCCACTCTCGATTTTGTACTTAGAAAAAATCCAATTTTTTTTTTTTTTTTTTCCCGTTTTTTTTCTAAGTGTCTGATCGAGAGAAGGAAAAAGAGGTGATTTTTAGCCTCTCTCGATTTTGTACTTAGAAAAAATCCAAATTTTTTTATTTTTTTTTCCGTTTTTTTTCTAAGTGTCTGATCGAGAGAAGGAAAAAGAGGTGATTTTTAGCCACTCTCGATTTTGTACTTAGAAAAAATCCAATTTTTTAAATTTTTTTTTTCCGTTTTTTTTCTAAGTGTCTGATCGAGAGAAGGAAAAAGAGGTGATTTTTAGCCTCTCTCGATTTTGTACTTAGAAAAAATCCAAATTTTTTATTTTTTTTTTTCCGTTTTTTTTCTAAGTGTCTGATCGAGAGAAGGAAAAAGAGGTGATTTTTAGCCTCTCTCGATTTTGTACTTAAAAAAAATCCAAATTTTTTTTTTTTTTTTTTCCGTTTTTTTTCTAAGTGTCTGATCGAGAGAAGGAAAAAGAGGTGATTTTTAGCCTCTCTTGATTTTGTACTTAGAAAAAATCAAATTTTTTTTTTTTTTTTTTCCTTTTTTTTTCTAAGTGTCTGATCGAGAGAAGGAAAAAGAGGTGATTTTTAGCCACTCTCGATTTTGTACTTAGAAAAAATCCAAATTTTTTTTTTTTTTTTCCGTTTTTTTTCTAAGTGTCTGATCGAGAGAAGGAAAAAGAGGTGATTTTTAGCCTCTCTCGATTTTGTACTTAGAAAAAATCCAAATTTTTTTTTTTTTTTTCCGTTTTTTTTCTAAGTGTCTGATCGAGAGAAGGAAAAAGTGGTGATTTTTAGCCTCTCTCGATTTTGTACTTAGAAAAAATCCAATTTTTTTTTTTTTTTTTCCCGTTTTTTTTCTAAGTGTCTGATCGAGAGAAAGAAAAAGAGGTTATTTTTAGCCTCTCTCGATTTTGTACTTAGAAAAAATCCAAATTTTTTATTTTTTTTTTTCCGTTTTTTTTCTAAGTGTCTGATCGAGAGAAGGAAAAAGAGGTGATTTTTAGCCACTCTCGATTTTGTACTTAGAAAAAATCCAATTTTTTTTTTTTTTTTTTCCGTTTTTTTTCTAAGTGTCTGATCGAGAGAAGGAAAAAGAGGTGATTTTTAGCCTCTCTTGATTTTGTACTTAGAAAAAATCCAATTTTTTTTTTCTTTTTTTTTTCTAAGTGTCTGATCGAGAGAAGGAAAAAGAGGTGATTTTTAGCCACTCTCGATTTTGTACTTAGAAAAAATCCAATTTTTTTTTTTTTTTTTCCGTTTTTTTTCTAAGTGTCTGATCGAGAGAAGGAAAAAGAGGTGATTTTTAGCCACTCTCGATTTTGTACTTAGAAAAAATCCAATTTTTTTTTTTTTTTTTTCCGTTTTTTTTCTAAGTGTCTGATCGAGAGAAGGAAAAAGAGGTGATTTTTAGCCTCTCTTGATTTTGTACTTAGAAAAAATCCAATTTTTTTGTTTTTTTTTGTTTTTGTTTTTCTAAGTGTCTGATCGAGAGAAGGAAAAAGAGTTGATTTTTAGCCACTCTCGATTTTGTACTTAGAAAAAATCCAATTTTTTTTTTTTTTTTTTTCCGTTTTTTTTCTAAGTGTCTGATCGAGAGAAGGAAAAAGAGGTGATTTTTAGCCTCTCTCGATTTTGTACTTAGAAAAAATCCCAATTTTTTTTTTTTTTTTTTCCGTTTTTTTTCTAAGTGTCTGATCGAGAGAAGGAAAAAGAGGTGATTTTTAGCCTCTCTCGATTTTGTACTTAGAAAAAATCCAATTTTTTTTTTTTTTTTTTCTTTTTTTTTTCTAAGTGTCTGATCGAGAGAAGGAAAAAGAGGTGATTTTTAGCCACTCTCGATTTTGTACTTAGAAAAAATCCAAATTTTTTTTTTTTTTTTTTCCGTTTTTTTTCTAAGTGTCTGATCGAGAGAAGGAAAAAGAGTTGATTTTTAGCCACTCTCGATTTTGTACTTAGAAAAAATCCAAATTTTTTTTTTTTTTTTTTCCGTTTTTTTTCTAAGTGTCTGATCGAGAGAAGGAAAAAGAGGTAATTTTTAGCCTCTCTCGATTTTGTACTTAGAAAAAATCCAAATTTTTTTTTTTTTTTTTCCGTTTTTTTTCTAAGTGTCTGATCGAGAGAAGGAAAAAGAGGTGATTTTCAGCCACTCTCGATTTTGTACTTAAAAAAAATCCACATTTTTTTTTTTTTTTTTTCCGTTTTTTTTCTAAGTGTCTGATCGAGAGAAGGAAAAAGAGGTGATTTTTAGCCTCTCTCGATTTTGTACTTAGAAAAAATCCAAATTTTTATTTTTTTTTTTTCCGTTTTTTTTCTAAGTGTCTGATCGAGAGAAGGAAAAAGAGGTGATTTTTAGCCTCTCTCGATTTTGTACTTAGAAAAAATCCAAATTTTTTTTTTTTTTTTTTCCGTTTTTTTTCTAAGTGTCTGATCGAGAGAAGGAAAAAGAGGTGATTTTTAGCCTCTCTCGATTTTGTACTTAGAAAAAATCCAAATGTTTTTTTTTTTTTTCATTTTTTTTTCTAAGTGTCTGATCGAGAGAAGGAAAAAGAGGTGATTTTTAGCCTCTCTCGATTTTGTACTTAGAAAAAATCCAAATTTTTTTTTTTTTTTTTCCCGTTTTTTTTCTAAGTGTCTGATCGAGAGAAGGAAAAAGAGGTGATTTTTAGCCTCTCTCGATTTTGTACTTAGAAAAAATCCAAATTTTTTTATTTTTTTTTCCGTTTTTTTTCTAAGTGTCTGATCGAGAGAAGGAAAAAGAGGTGATTTTTAGCCACTCTCGATTTTGTACTTAGAAAAAATCCAATTTTTTTAATTTTTTTTTTCCGTTTTTTTTCTAAGTGTCTGATCGAGAGAAGGAAAAAGAGGTGATTTTTAGCCTCTCTCGATTTTGTACTTAGAAAAAATCCAAATTTTTTATTTTTTTTTTTCCGTTTTTTTTCTAAGTGTCTGATCGAGAGAAGGAAAAAGAGGTGATTTTTAGCCTCTCTCGATTTTGTACTTAAAAAAAATCCAAATTTTTTTTTTTTTTTTTTCCGTTTTTTTTCTAAGTGTCTGATCGAGAGAAGGAAAAAGAGGTGATTTTTAGCCTCTCTTGATTTTGTACTTAGAAAAAATCAAATTTTTTTTTTTTTTTTTTCCTTTTTTTTTCTAAGTGTCTGATCGAGAGAAGGAAAAAGAGGTGATTTTTAGCCACTCTCGATTTTGTACTTAGAAAAAATCCAAATTTTTTTTTTTTTTTTCCGTTTTTTTTCTAAGTGTCTGATCGAGAGAAGGAAAAAGAGGTGATTTTTAGCCTCTCTCGATTTTGTACTTAGAAAAAATCCAAATTTTTTTTTTTTTTTTCCGTTTTTTTTCTAAGTGTCTGATCGAGAGAAGGAAAAAGTGGTGATTTTTAGCCTCTCTCGATTTTGTACTTAGAAAAAATCCAATTTTTTTTTTTTTTTTTTCCGTTTTTTTTCTAAGTGTCTGATCGAGAGAAAGAAAAAGAGGTTATTTTTAGCCTCTCTCGATTTTGTACTTAGAAAAAATCCAAATTTTTTATTTTTTTTTTTCCGTTTTTTTTCTAAGTGTCTGATCGAGAGAAGGAAAAAGAGGTGATTTTTAGCCACTCTCGATTTTGTACTTAGAAAAAATCCAATTTTTTTTTTTTTTTTTTCCGTTTTTTTTCTAAGTGTCTGATCGAGAGAAGGAAAAAGAGGTGATTTTTAGCCTCTCTTGATTTTGTACTTAGAAAAAATCCAATTTTTTTTTTCTTTTTTTTTTCTAAGTGTCTGATCGAGAGAAGGAAAAAGAGGTGATTTTTAGCCACTCTCGATTTTGTACTTAGAAAAAATCCAATTTTTTTTTTTTTTTTTCCGTTTTTTTTCTAAGTGTCTGATCGAGAGAAGGAAAAAGAGGTGATTTTTAGCCACTCTCGATTTTGTACTTAGAAAAAATCCAATTTTTTTTTTTTTTTTTTCCGTTTTTTTTCTAAGTGTCTGATCGAGAGAAGGAAAAAGAGGTGATTTTTAGCCTCTCTTGATTTTGTACTTAGAAAAAATCCAATTTTTTTGTTTTTTTTGTTTTTGTTTTTCTAAGTGTCTGATCGAGAGAAGGAAAAAGAGTTGATTTTTAGCCACTCTCGATTTTGTACTTAGAAAAAATCCAATTTTTTTTTTTTTTTTTTTCCGTTTTTTTTCTAAGTGTCTGATCGAGAGAAGGAAAAAGAGGTGATTTTTAGCCTCTCTCGATTTTGTACTTAGAAAAAATCCCAATTTTTTTTTTTTTTTTTTCCGTTTTTTTTCTAAGTGTCTGATCGAGAGAAGGAAAAAGAGGTGATTTTTAGCCTCTCTCGATTTTGTACTTAGAAAAAATCCAATTTTTTTTTTTTTTTTTTCTTTTTTTTTTCTAAGTGTCTGATCGAGAGAAGGAAAAAGAGGTGATTTTTAGCCACTCTCGATTTTGTACTTAGAAAAAATCCAAATTTTTTTTTTTTTTTTTTCCGTTTTTTTTCTAAGTGTCTGATCGAGAGAAGGAAAAAGAGTTGATTTTTAGCCACTCTCGATTTTGTACTTAGAAAAAATCCAAATTTTTTTTTTTTTTTTTTTCCGTTTTTTTTCTAAGTGTCTGATCGAGAGAAGGAAAAAGAGGTAATTTTTAGCCTCTCTCGATTTTGTACTTAGAAAAAATCCAAATTTTTTTTTTTTTTTTTCCGTTTTTTTTCTAAGTGTCTGATCGAGAGAAGGAAAAAGAGGTGATTTTCAGCCACTCTCGATTTTGTACTTAAAAAAAATCCACATTTTTTTTTTTTTTTTTTCCGTTTTTTTTCTAAGTGTCTGATCGAGAGAAGGAAAAAGAGGTGATTTTTAGCCTCTCTCGATTTTGTACTTAGAAAAAATCCAAATTTTTATTTATTTTTTTTCCGTTTTTTTTCTAAGTGTCTGATCGAGAGAAGGAAAAAGAGGTGATTTTTAGCCTCTCTCGATTTTGTACTTAGAAAAAATCCAAATTTTTTTTTTTTTTTTTTCCGTTTTTTTTCTAAGTGTCTGATCGAGAGAAGGAAAAAGAGGTGATTTTTAGCCTCTCTCGATTTTGTACTTAGAAAAAATCCAAATGTTTTTTTTTTTTTTCATTTTTTTTTCTAAGTGTCTGATCGAGAGAAGGAAAAAGAGGTGATTTTTAGCCACTCTCGATTTTGTACTTAGAAAAAATCCAATTTTTTTTTTTTTTTTTCCGTTTTTTTTCTAAGTGTCTGATCGAGAGAAGGAAAAAGAGGTGATTTTTAGCCACTCTCGATTTTGTACTTAGAAAAAATCCAATTTTTTTTTTTTTTTTTTTTCCGTTTTTTTTCTAAGTGTCTGATCGAGAGAAGGAAAAAGAGGTGATTTTTAGCCACTCTCGATTTTGTACTTAGAAAAAATCCAAATTTTTTTTTTTTTTTCATTTTTTTTTCTAAGTGTCTGATCGAGAGAAGGAAAAAGAGGTGATTTTTAGCCTCTCTCGATTTTGTACTTAGAAAAAATCCAAATTTTTTTTTTTTTTTTTCAGTTTTGTTTCTAAGTGTCTGATCGAGAGAAGGAAAAAGAGGTGATTTTTAGCCTCTCTTGATTTTGTACTTAGAAAAAATCCAATTTTTTTTTTTTTTTTTCATTTTTTTTTCTAAGTGTCTGATCGAGAGAAGGAAAAAGAGGTGATTTTTAGCCACTCTCGATTTTGTACTTAGAAAAAATCCAAATTTTTTTTTTTTTTTTTCAGTTTGTTTTCTAAGTGTCTGATCGAGAGAAGGAAAATGAGGTGATTTTTAGCCTCCTTGATTTTGTACTTAGAAAAAATCCAATTTTTTTTTTTTTTTTTTCATTTTTTTTTCTAAGTGTCTGATCGAGAGAAGGAAAAAGAGGTGATTTTTAGCCACTCTCGATTTTGTACTTAGAAAAAATCCAAATTTATTTATTTTTTTTTTCCGTTTTTTTTCTAAGTGTCTAATCGAGAGAAGGAAAAAGAGGTGATTTTTAGCCTCTCTCGATTTTGTACTTAGAAAAAATCCAAATTATTATTTTTTTTTTTTCCGTTTTTTTTCTAAGTGTCTGATCGAGAGAAGGAAAAAGAGGTGATTTTTAGCCACTCTCGATTTTGTACTTAGAAAAAATCCAAATTTTTTTTTTTTTTTTTCCGTTTTTTTTCTAAGTGTCTGATCGAGAGAAGGAAAAAGAGGTGATTTTTAGCCTCTCTTGATTTTGTACTTAGAAAAAATCCAATTTTTTTTTTCTTTTTTTTTTCTAAGTATCTGATCGAGAGAAGGAAAAAGAGGTGATTTTTAGCCACTCTCGATTTTGTACTTAGAAAAAATCCAATTTTTTATTTTTTTTTTTCCCGTTTTTTTTCTAAGTGTCTGATCGAGAGAAGGAAAAAGAGGTGATTTTTAGCCACTCTCGATTTTGTACTTAGAAAAAATCCAATTTTTTTTTTTTTTTTTTCCGTTTTTTTTCTAAGTGTCTGATCGAGAGAAGGAAAAAGAGGTGATTTTTAGCCACTCTCGATTTTGTACTTAGAAAAAATCCAATTTTTTTTTTTTTTTTTTTCCGTTTTTTTTCTAAGTGTCTGATCGAGAGAAGGAAAAAGAGGTGATTTTTAGCCTCTCTCGATTTTGTACTTAGAAAAAATCCAAATTTTTTTATTTTTTTTTCCGTTTTTTTTCTAAGTGTCTGATCGAGAGAAGGAAAAAGAGGTGATTTTTAGCCACTCTCGATTTTGTACTTAGAAAAAATCCAATTTTTTTAATTTTTTTTTTCCGTTTTTTTTCTAAGTGTCTGATCGAGAGAAGGAAAAAGAGGTGATTTTTAGCCTCTCTCGATTTTGTACTTAGAAAAAATCCAAATTTTTTATTTTTTTTTTTCCGTTTTTTTTCTAAGTGTCTGATCGAGAGAAGGAAAAAGAGGTGATTTTTAGCCTCTCTCGATTTTGTACTTAAAAAAAATCCAAATTTTTTTTTTTTTTTTTTCCGTTTTTTTTCTAAGTGTCTGATCGAGAGAAGGAAAAAGAGGTGATTTTTAGCCTCTCTCGATTTTGTACTTAGAAAAAATCCAAATTTTTTTTTTTTTTTTTTCATTTTTTTTTCTAAGTGTCTGATCGAGAGAAGGAAAAAGAGGTGATTTTTAGCCTCTCTTGATTTTGTACTTAGAAAAAATCCAATTTTTTTTTTTTTTTTTCATTTTTTTTTCTAAGTGTCTGATCGAGAGAAGGAAAAAGAGGTGATTTTTAGCCACTCTCGATTTTGTACTTAGAAAAAATCCAATTTTTTTTTTTTTTTTTTTCCGTTTTTTTTCTAAGTGTCTGATCGAGAGAAGGAAAAAGAGGTGATTTTTAGCCTCTCTCGATTTTGTACTTAGAAAAAATCCAAATTATTATTATTTTTTTTTCCGTTTTTTTTCTAAGTGTCTGATCGAGAGAAGGAAAAAGAGGTGATTTTTAGCCACTCTCGATTTTGTACTTAGAAAAAATCCAATTTTTTTTTTTTTTTTTTCCGTTTTTTTTCTAAGTGTCTGATCGAGAGAAGGAAAAAGAGGTGATTTTTAGCCTCTCTCGATTTTGTACTTAGAAAAAATCCAAATTATTATTATTTTTTTTTCCGTTTTTTTTCTAAGTGTCTGATCGAGAGAAGGAAAAAGAGGTGATTTTTAGCCACTCTCGATTTTGTACTTAGAAAAAATCCAATTTTTTTTTTTTTTTTTTCCGTTTTTTTTCTAAGTGTCTGATCGAGAGAAGGAAAAAGAGGTGATTTTTAGCCTCTCTTGATTTTGTACTTAGAAAAAATCCAATTTTTTTTTTTTTTTTTCTTTTTTTTTTCTAAGTGTCTGATCGAGAGAAGGAAAAAGAGGTGATTTTTAGCCTCTCTCGATTTTGTACTTAGAAAAAATCCAAATTTTTTTATTTTTTTTTCCGTTTTTTTTCTAAGTGTCTGATCGAGAGAAGGAAAAAGAGGTGATTTTTAGCCACTCTCGATTTTGTACTTAGAAAAAATCCAATTTTTTTTATTTTTTTTTTCCGTTTTTTTTCTAAGTGTCTGATCGAGAGAAGGAAAAAGAGGTGATTTTTAGCCACTCTCGATTTTGTACTTAGAAAAAATCCAATTTTTTTTTTTTTTTTTTCCCGTTTTTTTTCTAAGTGTCTGATCGAGAGAAGGAAAAAGAGGTGATTTTTAGCCACTCTCGATTTTGTACTTAGAAAAAATCCCAATTTTTTTTTTTTTTTTCATTTTTTTTTCTAAGTGTCTGATCGAGAGAAGGAAAAAGAGGTGATTTTTAGCCTCTCTCGATTTTGTACTTAGAAAAAAATCCAAATTTTTTTTTTTTTTTTCCGTTTTTTTTCTAAGTGTCTGATCGAGAGAAGGAAAAAGAGGTGATTTTTAGCCTCTCTTGATTTTGTACTTAGAAAAAATCCAATTTTTTTTTTCTTTTGTTTTTCTAAGTGTCTGATCGAGAGAAGGAAAAAGAGTTGATTTTTAGCCACTCTCGATTTTGTACTTAGAAAAAATCCAAATTTTTTTTTTTTTTTTCCGTTTTTTTTCTAAGTGTCTGATCGAGAGAAGGAAAAAGAGGTAATTTTTAGCCTCTCTCGATTTTGTACTTAGAAAAAATCCAAATTTTTTTTTTTTTTTTTCCGTTTTTTTTCTAAGTGTCTGATCGAGAGAAGGAAAAAGAGGTGATTTTCAGCCACTCTCGATTTTGTACTTAGAAAAAATCCAAATTTTTTTTTTTTTTTTTTCCGTTTTTTTTCTAAGTGTCTGATCGAGAGAAGGAAAAAGAGGTGATTTTTAGCCTCTCTCGATTTTGTACTTAGAAAAAATCCAAATTTTTATTTTTTTTTTTTCCGTTTTTTTTCTAAGTGTCTGATCGAGAGAAGGAAAAAGAGGTGATTTTTAGCCACTCTCGATTTTGTACTTAGAAAAAATCCAAATTTTTTTTTTTTTTTCATTTTTTTTTCTAAGTGTCTGATCGAGAGAAGGAAAAAGAGGTGATTTTTAGCCTCTCTCGATTTTGTACTTAGAAAAAATCCCAATTTTTTTTTTTTTTTTTTCAGTTTTTTTTCTAAGTGTCTGATCGAGAGAAGGAAAAAGAGGTGATTTTTAGCCTCTCTTGATTTTGTACTTAGAAAAAATCCAATTTTTTTTTTTTTTTTTTCATTTTTTTTTTTTAAGTGTCTGATCGAGAGAAGAAAAAGAGGTGATTTTTAGCCACTCTCGATTTTGTACTTAGAAAAAATCCAAATTTTTTTTTTTTTTTTTCAGTTTTTTTTCTAAGTGTCTGATCGAGAGAAGGAAAATGAGGTGATTTTTAGCCTCCTTGATTTTGTACTTAGAAAAAATCCAATTTTTTTTTTTTTTTTTTCATTTTTTTTTCTAAGTGTCTGATCGAGAGAAGGAAAAAGAGGTGATTTTTAGCCACTCTCGATTTTGTACTTAGAAAAAATCCAAATTTTTTTTTTTTTTTTCCGTTTTTTTTCTAAGTGTCTGATCGAGAGAAGGAAAAAGAGTTTAGCCTCTCTCGATTTTGTACTTAGAAAAATCCAAATTATTATTTTTTTTTTTTCCGTTTTTTTTCTAAGTGTCTGATCGAGAGAAGGAAAAAGAGGTGATTTTTAGCCACTCTCGATTTTGTACTTAGAAAAAATCCAAATTTTTTTTTTTTTTTTTTCGTTTTTTTTCTAAGTGTCTGATCGAGAGAAGGAAAAAGAGGTGATTTTAGCCTCTCTTGATTTTGTACTTAGAAAAAATCCATTTTTTTTTTCTTTTTTTTTTCTAAGTATCTGATCGAGAGAAGGAAAAAGAGGTGATTTTTAGCCACTCTCGATTTTGTACTTAGAAAAATCCAATTTTTTTTTTTTTTTTTTTCCCGTTTTTTTTCTAAGTGTCTGATCGAGAGAAGGAAAAAGAGGTGATTTTTAGCCACTCTCGATTTTGTACTTAGAAAAAATCCAATTTTTTTTTTTTTTTTTTCCGTTTTTTTTCTAAGTGTCTGATCGAGAGAAGGAAAAAGAGGTGATTTTTAGCCACTCTCGATTTTGTACTTAGAAAAAATCCAAATTTTTTTTTTTTTTTTTCCGTTTTTTTTCTAAGTGTCTGATCGAGAGAAGGAAAAAGAGGTGATTTTTAGCCTCTCTCGATTTTGTACTTAGAAAAAATCCAAATTTTTTTATTTTTTTTCCGTTTTTTTTCTAAGTGTCTGATCGAGAGAAGGAAAAAGAGGTGATTTTTAGCCTCTCTTGATTTTGTACTTAGAAAAAATCCAATTTTTTTTTTTTTTTTTCATTTTTTTTTCTAAGTGTCTGATCGAGAGAAGGAAAAAGAGGTGATTTTTAGCCACTCTCGATTTTGTACTTAGAAAAAATCCAATTTTTTTTTTTTTTTTTTCCGTTTTTTTTCTAAGTGTCTGATCGAGAGAAGGAAAAAGAGGTGATTTTTAGCCACTCTCGATTTTGTACTTAGAAAAATCCAATTTTTTTTTTTTTTTTTTCCGTTTTTTTTCTAAGTGTCTGATCGAGAGAAGGAAAAAGAGGTGATTTTTAGCCTCTCTTGATTTTGTACTTAGAAAAAATCCAATTTTTTTTTTTTTTTTTTCTTTTTTTTTTCAAAGTGTCTGATCGAGAGAAGGAAAAAGAGGTGATTTTTAGCCACTCTCGATTTTGTACTTAGAAAAAATCCAAATTTTTTTTTTTTTTTTTTTCGTTTTTTTTTCTAAGTGTCTGATCGAGAGAAGGAAAAAGAGGTGATTTTTAGCCTCTCTCGATTTTGTACTTAGAAAAAATCCAAATTTTTTACTTTTTTTTTTTCCGTTTTTTTTCTAAGTGTCTGATCGAGAGAAGGAAAAAGAGGTGATTTTTAGCCACTCTCGATTTTGTACTTAGAAAAAATCCAATTTTTTTTATTTTTTTTTTCCGTTTTTTTTCTAAGTGTCTGATCGAGAGAAGGAAAAAGAGGTGATTTTTAGCCACTCTCGATTTTGTACTTAGAAAAAATCCAATTTTTTTTTTTTTTTTTTTCCCGTTTTTTTTCTAAGTGTCTGATCGAGAGAAGGAAAAAGAGGTGATTTTTAGCCACTCTCGATTTTGTACTTAGAAAAAATCCCAATTTTTTTTTTTTTTTTCATTTTTTTTTCTAAGTGTCTGATCGAGAGAAGGAAAAAGAGGTGATTTTTAGCCTCTCTCGATTTTGTACTTAGAAAAAAATCCAAATTTTTTTTTTTTTTTTTCCGTTTTTTTTTCTAAGTGTCTGATCGAGAGAAGGAAAAAGAGGTGATTTTTAGCCTCTCTTGATTTTGTACTTAGAAAAATCCAATTTTTTTTTTCTTTTGTTTTTCTAAGTGTCTGATCGAGAGAAGGAAAAAGAGTTGATTTTTAGCCACTCTCGATTTTGTACTTAGAAAAAATCCAAATTTTTTTTTTTTTTTTTTCCGTTTTTTTTCTAAGTGTCTGATCGAGAGAAGGAAAAAGAGGTATTTTTAGCCTCTCTCGATTTTGTACTTAGAAAAAATCCAAATTTTTTTTTTTTTTTTTCCGTTTTTTTTCTAAGTGTCTGATCGAGAGAAGGAAAAAGAGGTGATTTCAGCCACTCTCGATTTTGTACTTAGAAAAAATCCAAATTTTTTTTTTTTTTTTTTCCGTTTTTTTTCTAAGTGTCTGATCGAGAGAAGGAAAAAGAGGTGATTTTTAGCCTCTCTCGATTTGTACTTAGAAAAAATCCAATTTTTATTTTTTTTTTTTCCGTTTTTTTTCTAAGTGTCTGATCGAGAGAAGGAAAAAGAGGTGATTTTTAGCCACTCTCGATTTTGTACTTAGAAAAAATCCAAAATTTTTTTTTTTTTTTTCATTTTTTTTCTAAGTGTCTGATCGAGAGAAGGAAAAAGAGGTGATTTTTAGCCTCTCTCGATTTTGTACTTAGAAAAAATCCAATTTTTTTTTTTTTTTTTCAGTTTTTTTTCTAAGTGTCTGATCGAGAGAAGGAAAAAGAGGTGATTTTTAGCCTCTCTTGATTTTGTACTTAGAAAAATCCAATTTTTTTTTTTTTTTTTTCATTTTTTTTTTTTAAGTGTCTGATCGAGAGAAGGAAAAAGAGGTGATTTTTAGCCACTCTCGATTTTGTACTTAGAAAAAATCCAAATTTTTTTTTTTTTTTTTTCAGTTTTTTTTCTAAGTGTCTGATCGAGAGAAGGAAAATGAGGTGATTTTTAGCCTCCTTGATTTTGTACTTAGAAAAAATCCAATTTTTTTTTTTTTTTTTCATTTTTTTTTCTAAGTGTCTGATCGAGAGAAGGAAAAAGAGGTGATTTTTAGCCACTCTCGATTTTGTACTTAGAAAAAATCCAAATTTTTTTTTTTTTTTTTCCGTTTTTTTTCTAAGTGTCTGATCGAGAGAAGGAAAAGAGGTGATTTTTAGCCTCTCTCGATTTTGTACTTAGAAAAAATCAAATTATTATTTTTTTTTTTTCCGTTTTTTTTCTAAGTGTCTGATCGAGAGAAGGAAAAAGAGGTGATTTTTAGCCACTCTCGATTTTGTACTTAGAAAAATCCAAATTTTTTTTTTTTTTTTCCGTTTTTTTTCTAAGTGTCTGATCGAGAGAAGGAAAAAGAGGTGATTTTTAGCCTCTCTTGATTTTGTACTTATAAAAAATCCAATTTTTTTTTTCTTTTTTTTTTCTAAGTATCTGATCGAGAGAAGGAAAAAGAGGTGATTTTTAGCCACTCTCGATTTTGTACTTAGAAAAAATCCAATTTTTTTTTTTTTTTTTTCCGTTTTTTTTCTAAGTGTCTGATCGAGAGAAGGAAAAGAGGTGATTTTTAGCCACTCTCGATTTTGTACTTAGAAAAAATCCAAATTTTTTTTTTTTTTTTTTCCGTTTTTTTTCTAAGTGTCTGATCGAGAGAAGGAAAAAGAGGTGATTTTTAGCCTCTCTCGATTTTGTACTTAGAAAAAATCCAAATTTTTTTATTTTTTTTTCCGTTTTTTTTCTAAGTGTCTGATCGAGAGAAGAAAAAGAGGTGATTTTTAGCCACTCTCGATTTTGTACTTAGAAAAAATCCAATTTTTTTTTTCTTTTTTTTTTCTAAGTATCTGATCGAGAGAAGGAAAAAGAGGTGATTTTTAGCCACTCTCGACTTTGTACTTAGAAAAAATCCAATTTTTTTTTTTTTTTTTTCCCGTTTTTTTTCTAAGTGTCTGATCGAGAGAAGGAAAAAGAGGTGATTTTTAGCCACTCTCGATTTTGTACTTAGAAAAATCCAATTTTTTTTTTTTTTTTTCCGTTTTTTTTCTAAGTGTCTGATCGAGAGAAGGAAAAAGAGGTGATTTTTAGCCACTCTCGATTTTGTACTTAGAAAAAATCCAAATTTTTTTTTTTTTTTTTTCCGTTTTTTTTCTAAGTGTCTGATCGAGAGAAGGAAAAAGAGGTGATTTTTAGCTCTCTCGATTTTGTACTTAGAAAAAATCCAAATTTTTTTATTTTTTTTTCCGTTTTTTTTCTAAGTGTCTGATCGAGAGAAGGAAAAAGAGGTGATTTTTAGCCACTCTCGATTTTGTACTTAGAAAAAATCCAATTTTTTTTATTTTTTTTTTCCGTTTTTTTTCTAAGTGTCTGATCGAGAGAAGGAAAAAGAGGTGATTTTTAGCCTCTCTCGATTTTGTACTTAGAAAAAATCAAATTTTTTTTTTTTTTTTTTTCCGTTTTTTTTCTAAGTGTCTGATCGAGAGAAGGAAAAAGAGGTGATTTTTAGCCTCTCTCGATTTTGTACATAGAAAAAATCCAAATTTTTTTTTTTTTTTTCCGTTTTTTTTCTAAGTGTCTGATCGAGAGAAGGAAAAAGAGGTGATTTTTAGCCTCTCTCGATTTTGTACTTAGAAAAAATCCAAATTTTTTTTTTTTTTTTTCATTTTTTTTTCTAAGTGTCTGATCGAGAGAAGGAAAAAGAGGTGATTTTTAGCCTCTCTCGATTTTGTACTTAGAAAAAATCCAAATTTTTTTTTTTTTTTTTCATTTTTTTTTCTAAGTGTCTGATCGAGAGAAGGAAAAAGAGGTGATTTTTAGCCTCTCTCGATTTTGTACTTAGAAAAAATCCAAATTATTATTATTTTTTTTTCCGTTTTTTTTCTAAGTGTCTGATCGAGAGAAGGAAAAAGAGGTGATTTTTAGCCACTCTCGATTTTGTACTTAGAAAAAATCCAATTTTTTTTTTTTTTTTTTCCGTTTTTTTTCTAAGTGTCTGATCGAGAGAAGGAAAAAGAGGTGATTTTTAGCCTCTCTTGATTTTGTACTTAGAAAAAATCCATTTTTTTTTTTCTTTTGTTTTTCTAAGTGTCTGATCGAGAGAAGGAAAAGAGTTGATTTTTAGCCACTCTCGATTTTGTACTTAGAAAAAATCCAAATTTTTTTTTTTTTTTTTCCGTTTTTTTTTCTAAGTGTCTGATCGAGAGAAGGAAAAAGAGGTGATTTTTAGCCTCTCTCGATTTTGTACTTAGAAAAAAATCCAAATTTTTTTTTTTTTTTTTCCGTTTTTTTTCTAAGTGTCTGATCGAGAGAAGGAAAAAGAGGTGATTTTTAGCCTCTCTCGATTTTGTACTTAGAAAAAATCCAAATTTTTTTTTTTTTTTTTTCCGTTTTTTTTCTAAGTGTCTGATCGAGAGAAGGAAAAGAGGTGATTTTTAGCCTCTCTCGATTTTGTACTTAGAAAAAATCCAAATTTTATTTTATTTTGTTCATTTTTTTTTCTAAGTGTCTGATCGAGAGAAGGAAAAAGAGGTGATTTTTAGCCACTCTCGATTTTGTACTTAGAAAAATCCAAATTTTTTTTTTTTTTTTTCCGTTTTTTTTCTAAGTGTCTGATCGAGAGAAGGAAAAAGAGGTGATTTTTAGCCACTCTCGATTTTGTACTTAGAAAAAATCCAATTTTTTTTTTTTTTTTTTTCCGTTTTTTTTCTAAGTGTCTGATCGAGAGAAGGAAAAAGAGGTGATTTTTAGCCACTCTCGATTTTGTACTTAGAAAAAATCCAAATTTTTTTTTTTTTTTCATTTTTTTTTCTAAGTGTCTGATCGAGAGAAGGAAAAAGAGGTGATTTTTAGCCTCTCTCGATTTTGTACTTAGAAAAAATCCCAATTTTTTTTTTTTTTTTTCAGTTTTTTTTCTAAGTGTCTGATCGAGAGAAGGAAAAAGAGGTGATTTTTAGCCTCTCTTGATTTTGTACTTAGAAAAATCCAATTTTTTTTTTTTTTTTTCATTTTTTTTTCTAAGTGTCTGATCGAGAGAGGAAAAAAGAGGTGATTTTTAGCCACTCTCGATTTTGTACTTAGAAAAAATCCAAATTTTTTTTTTTTTTTTTTCAGTTTTTTTTTCTAAGTGTCTGATCGAGAGAAGGAAAATGAGGTGATTTTTAGCCTCCTTGATTTTGTACTTAGAAAAAATCCAATTTTTTTTTTTTTTTTCATTTTTTTTTCTAAGTGTCTGATCGAGAGAAGGAAAAAGAGGTGATTTTTAGCCACTCTCGATTTTGTACTTAGAAAAAATCCAAATTTTTTTTTTTTTTTTCCGTTTTTTTTCTAAGTGTCTGATCGAGAGAAGGAAAAAGAGGTGATTTTTAGCCTCTCTCGATTTTGTACTTAGAAAAAATCAAAATTATTATTTTTTTTTTTTCCGTTTTTTTTCTAAGTGTCTGATCGAGAGAAGGAAAAAGAGGTGATTTTTAGCCACTCTCGATTTTGTACTTAGAAAAAATCCAAATTTTTTTTTTTTTTTTTCCGTTTTTTTTCTAAGTGTCTGATCGAGAGAAGGAAAAAGAGGTGATTTTTAGCCACTCTCGATTTTGTACTTAGAAAAAATCCAATTTTTTAATTTTTTTTTTCCGTTTTTTTTCTAAGTGTCTGATCGAGAGAAGGAAAAAGAGGTGATTTTTAGCCTCTCTCGATTTTGTACTTAGAAAAAATCCAAATTTTTTATTTTTTTTTTCCGTTTTTTTTCTAAGTGTCTGATCGAGAGAAGGAAAAAGAGGTGATTTTTAGCCTCTCTCGATTTTGTACTTAAAAAAAATCCAAATTTTTTTTTTTTTTTTTTCCGTTTTTTTTTCTAAGTGTCTGATCGAGAGAAGGAAAAGAGGTGATTTTTAGCCTCTCTCGATTTTGTACTTAGAAAAAATCCAAATTTTTTTTTTTTTTTTTCATTTTTTTTTCTAAGTGTCTGATCGAGAGAAGGAAAAAGAGGTGATTTTTAGCCTCTCTTGATTTTGTACTTAGAAAAAATCCAATTTTTTTTTTTTTTTTCATTTTTTTTTCTAAGTGTCTGATCGAGAGAAGGAAAAAGAGGTGATTTTTAGCCACTCTCGATTTTGTACTTAGAAAAAATCCAATTTTTTTTTTTTTTTTTTTCCGTTTTTTTTCTAAGTGTCTGATCGAGAGAAGGAAAAAGAGGTGATTTTTAGCCTCTCTCGATTTTGTACTTAGAAAAAATCCAAATTATTATTATTTTTTTTTCCGTTTTTTTCTAAGTGTCTGATCGAGAGAAGGAAAAAGAGGTGATTTTTAGCCACTCTCGATTTTGTACTTAGAAAAAATCCAATTTTTTTTTTTTTTTTTTCCGTTTTTTTTCTAAGTGTCTGATCGAGAGAAGGAAAAAGAGGTGATTTTTAGCCTCTCTCGATTTTGTACTTAGAAAAAAATCCAAATTAATATTATTTTTTTTTCCGTTTTTTTTTCTAAGTGTCTGATCGAGAGAAGGAAAAAGAGGTGATTTTTAGCCACTCTCGATTTTGTACTTAGAAAAAATCCAATTTTTTTTTTTTTTTTTTTCCGTTTTTTTCTAAGTGTCTGATCGAGAGAAGGAAAAAGAGGTGATTTTTAGCCTCTCTTGATTTTGTACTTAGAAAAAATCCAATTTTTTTTTTTTTTTTTCTTTTTTTTTTCTAAGTGTCTGATCGAGAGAAGGAAAAAGAGGTGATTTTTAGCCTCTCTCGATTTTGTACTTAGAAAAAATCCAAATTTTTTTATTTTTTTTTCCGTTTTTTTTCTAAGTGTCTGATCGAGAGAAGGAAAAAGAGGTGATTTTAGCCACTCTCGATTTGTACTTAGAAAAAATCCAATTTTTTTATTTTTTTTTTTCGTTTTTTTTCTAAGTGTCTGATCGAGAGAAGGAAAAAGAGGTGATTTTTAGCCACTCTCGATTTGTACTTAGAAAAAATCCAATTTTTTTTTTTTTTTTTTCCCGTTTTTTTTCTAAGTGTCTGATCGAGAGAAGGAAAAAGAGGTGATTTTTAGCCACTCTCTGATTTTGTACTTAGAAAAATTCCCAATTTTTTTTTTTTTTTTTCATTTTTTTTTCTAAGTGTCTGATCGAGAGAAGGAAAAGAGGTGATTTTAGCCTCTCTCGATTTTGTACTTAGAAAAAAATCCAAATTTTTTTTTTTTTTTCCGTTTTTTTTCTAAGTGTCTGATCGAGAGAAGGAAAAAGAGGTGATTTTTAGCCTCTCTTGATTTTGTACTTAGAAAAAATCCAATTTTTTTTTTCTTTTGTTTTTCTAAGTGTCTGATCGAGAGAAGGAAAAAGAGTTGATTTTTAGCCACTCTCGATTTTGTACTTAGAAAAAAATCCAAATTTTTTTTTTTTTTTTCCGTTTTTTTTCTAAGTGTCTGATCGAGAGAAGGAAAAAGAGGTAATTTTTAGCCTCTCTCGATTTTGTACTTAGAAAAAATCCAAATTTTTTTTTTTTTTTTTCCGTTTTTTTTCTAAGTGTCTGATCGAGAGAAGGAAAAAGAGGTGATTTCAGCCACTCTCGATTTAGTACTTAGAAAAAATCCAAATTTTTTTTTTTTTTTTTTTTCCGTTTTTTTTCTAAGTGTCTGATCGAGAGAAGGAAAAAGAGGTGATTTTTAGCCTCTCTCGATTTTGTACTTAGAAAAAATCCAAATTTTTATTTTTTTTTTTTCCGTTTTTTTCTAAGTGTCTGATCGAGAGAAGGAAAAAGAGGTGATTTTTAGCCACTCTCGATTTTGTACTTAGAAAAAATCCAAATTTTTTTTTTTTTTTCATTTTTTTTTCTAAGTGTCTGATCGAGAGAAGAAAAAGAGGTGATTTTAGCCTCTCTCGATTTTGTACTTAGAAAAAATCCCAATTTTTTTTTTTTTTTTTCAGTTTTTTTTCTAAGTGTCTGATCGAGAGAAGGAAAAAGAGGTGATTTTTAGCCTCTCTTGATTTTGTACTTAGAAAAAATCCAATTTTTTTTTTTTTTTTTTCATTTTTTTTTTTAAGTGTCTGATCGAGAGAAGGAAAAAGAGGTGATTTTTAGCCACTCTCGATTTTGTACTTAGAAAAAATCCAAATTTTTTTTTTTTTTTTTTCAGTTTTTTTTCTAAGTGTCTGATCGAGAGAAGGAAAATGAGGTGATTTTTAGCCTCCTTGATTTTGTACTTAGAAAAAATCCAATTTTTTTTTTTTTTTTCATTTTTTTTTCTAAGTGTCTGATCGAGAGAAGGAAAAAGAGGTGATTTTTAGCCACTCTCGATTTTGTACTTAGAAAAAATCCAAATTTTTTTTTTTTTTCCGTTTTTTTTCTAAGTGTCTGATCGAGAGAAGGAAAAAGAGGTGATTTTTAGCCTCTCTCGATTTTGTACTTAGAAAAAATCCAAATTATTATTTTTTTTTTTTTCCGTTTTTTTTTCTAAGTGTCTGATCGAGAGAAGGAAAAAAGAGGTGATTTTTAGCCACTCTCGATTTTGTACTTAGAAAAAATCCAAATTTTTTTTTTTTTTTTTCCGTTTTTTTTTCTAAGTGTCTGATCGAGAGAAGGAAAAAGAGGTGATTTTTAGCCTCTCTTGATTTTGTACTTAGAAAAAATCCAATTTTTTTTTCTTTTTTTTTTCTAAGTATCTGATCGAGAGAAGGAAAAAGAGGTGATTTTTAGCCACTCTCGATTTTGTACTTAGAAAAAATCCAATTTTTTTTTTTTTTTTTCCCGTTTTTTTTCTAAGTGTCTGATCGAGAGAAGAAAAAGAGGTGATTTTTAGCCACTCTCGATTTTGTACTTAGAAAAAATCCATTTTTTTTTTTTTTTTTCCGTTTTTTTTCTAAGTGTCTGATCGAGAGAAGGAAAAAGAGGTGATTTTTAGCCACTCTCGATTTTGTACTTAGAAAAAATCAAATTTTTTTTTTTTTTTTTTCCGTTTTTTTTCTAAGTGTCTGATCGAGAGAAGGAAAAGAGGTGATTTTTAGCCTCTCTCGATTTTGTACTTAGAAAAATCCAAATTTTTTTATTTTTTTTTCCGTTTTTTTTTCTAAGTGTCTGATCGAGAGAAGGAAAAAGAGGTGATTTTTAGCCTCTCTGATTTTGTACTTAGAAAAAATCCAATTTTTTTTTTTTTTTTTCGTTTTTTTTTCTAAGTGTCTGATCGAGAGAAGGAAAAAGAGGTGATTTTTAGCCACTCTCGATTTTGTACTTAGAAAAAATCCAATTTTTTTTTTTTTTTTTTTTCCGTTTTTTTTCTAAGTGTCTGATCGAGAGAAGGAAAAAGAGGTGATTTTTAGCCACTCTCGATTTTGTACTTAGAAAAAATCCAATTTTTTTTTTTTTTTTTTCTTTTTTTTTCTAAGTGTCTGATCGAGAGAAGGAAAAAGAGGTGATTTTTAGCCTCTCTTGATTTTGTACTTAGAAAAAATCCAATTTTTTTTTTTTTTTTTCTTTTTTTTTTTTCAAAGTGTCTGATCGAGAAGGAAAAAGAGGTGTTTTTAGCACTCTCGATTTTGTACTTAGAAAAATCAATTTTTTTTTTTTTTTTTCCGTTTTTTTTCTAAGTGTCTGATCGAGAGAAGGAAAAAGAGGTGATTTTTAGCCTCTCTCGATTTTGTACTTAGAAAAAATCCAAATTTTTTTATTTTTTTTTCCCGTTTTTTTTCTAAGTGTCTGATCGAGAGAAGGAAAAAGAGGTGATTTTTAGCCACTCTCGATTTTAAGGAAAAAGAGGTGATTTTTAGCCACTCTCGATTTTGTACTTAGAAAAAATCCAATTTTTTTTATTTTTTTTTTCCGTTTTTTTTCTAAGTGTCTGATCGAGAGAAGGAAAAAGAGGTGATTTTTAGCCACTCTCGATTTTGTACTTAGAAAAAATCCAATTTTTTTTTTTTTTTTTTCCCGTTTTTTTTCTAAGTGTCTGATCGAGAGAAGGAAAAAGAGGTGATTTTTAGCCACTCTCGATTTTGTACTTAGAAAAAATCCCAATTTTTTTTTTTTTTTTTCATTTTTTTTTCTAAGTGTCTGATCGAGAGAAGGAAAAAGAGGTGATTTTTAGCCTCTCTCGATTTTGTACTTAGAAAAAAATCCAAATTTTTTTTTTTTTTTTTCCGTTTTTTTTCTAAGTGTCTGATCGAGAGAAGGAAAAAGAGGTGATTTTTAGCCTCTCTTGATTTTGTACTTAGAAAAAATCCAATTTTTTTTTTCTTTTGTTTTTCTAAGTGTCTGATCGAGAGAAGGAAAAAGAGTTGATTTTTAGCCACTCTCGATTTTGTACTTAGAAAAAATCCAAATTTTTTTTTTTTTTTTTTCCGTTTTTTTTCTAAGTGTCTGATCGAGAGAAGGAAAAAGAGGTAATTTTTAGCCTCTCTCGATTTTGTACTTAGAAAAAATCCAAATTTTTTTTTTTTTTTTTCCGTTTTTTTTCTAAGTGTCTGATCGAGAGAAGGAAAAAGAGGTGATTTTCAGCCACTCTCGATTTTGTACTAAGAAAAAATCCAAATTTTTTTTTTTTTTTTTTCCGTTTTTTTTCTAAGTGTCTGATAGAGAGAAGGAAAAAGAGGTGATTTTTAGCCTCTCTCGATTTTGTACTTAGAAAAAATCCAAATTTTTATTTTTTTTTTTTCCGTTTTTTTTCTAAGTGTCTGATCGAGAGAAGGAAAAAGAGGTGATTTTTAGCCACTCTCGATTTTGTACTTAGAAAAAATCCAAATTTTTTTTTTTTTTTCATTTTTTTTTCTAAGTGTCTGATCGAGAGAAGGAAAAAGAGGTGATTTTTAGCCTCTCTCGATTTTGTACTTAGAAAAAATCCCAATTTTTTTTTTTTTTTTTTCAGTTTTTTTTCTAAGTGTCTGATCGAGAGAAGGAAAAAGAGGTGATTTTTAGCCTCTCTTGATTTTGTACTTAGAAAAAATCCAATTTTTTTTTTTTTTTTTTCATTTTTTTTTTTAAGTGTCTGATCGAGAGAAGGAAAAAGAGGTGATTTTTAGCCACTCTCGATTTTGTACTTAGAAAAAATCCAAATTTTTTTTTTTTTTTTTTCAGTTTTTTTTCTAAGTGTCTGATCGAGAGAAGGAAAATGAGGTGATTTTTAGCCTCCTTGATTTTGTACTTAGAAAAAATCCAATTTTTTTTTTTTTTTTTTCATTTTTTTTTCTAAGTGTCTGATCGAGAGAAGGAAAAAGAGGTGATTTTTAGCCACTCTCGATTTTGTACTTAGAAAAAATCCAAATTTTTTTTTTTTTTTTCCGTTTTTTTTCTAAGTGTCTGATCGAGAGAAGGAAAAAGAGGTGATTTTTAGCCTCTCTCGATTTTGTACTTAGAAAAAATCCAAATTATTATTTTTTTTTTTTCCGTTTTTTTTCTAAGTGTCTGATCGAGAGAAGGAAAAAGAGGTGATTTTTAGCCACTCTCGATTTTGTACTTAGAAAAAATCCAAATTTTTTTTTTTTTTTTTCCGTTTTTTTTCTAAGTGTCTGATCGAGAGAAGGAAAAAGAGGTGATTTTTAGCCTCTCTTGATTTTGTACTTATAAAAAATCCAATTTTTTTTTTCTTTTTTTTTTCTAAGTATCTGATCGAGAGAAGGAAAAAGAGGTGATTTTTAGCCACTCTCGATTTTGTACTTAGAAAAAATCCAATTTTTTTTTTTTTTTTTCCCGTTTTTTTTCTAAGTGTCTGATCGAGAGAAGGAAAAAGAGGTGATTTTTAGCCACTCTCGATTTTGTACTTAGAAAAAATCCAATTTTTTTTTTTTTTTTTTCCGTTTTTTTTCTAAGTGTCTGATCGAGAGAAGGAAAAAGAGGTGATTTTTAGCCACTCTCGATTTTGTACTTAGAAAAAATCCAAATTTTTTTTTTTTTTTTTTCCGTTTTTTTTCTAAGTGTCTGATCGAGAGAAGGAAAAAGAGGTGATTTTTAGCCTCTCTCGATTTTGTACTTAGAAAAAATCCAAATTTTTTTATTTTTTTTTCCGTTTTTTTTCTAAGTGTCTGATCGAGAGAAGGAAAAAGAGGTGATTTTTAGCCACTCTCGATTTTGTACTTAGAAAAAATCCAATTTTTTTTTTCTTTTTTTTTTCTAAGTATCTGATCGAGAGAAGGAAAAAGAGGTGATTTTTAGCCACTCTCGATTTTGTACTTAGAAAAAATCCAATTTTTTTTTTTTTTTTTTCCCGTTTTTTTTCTAAGTGTCTGATCGAGAGAAGGAAAAAGAGGTGATTTTTAGCCACTCTCGATTTTGTACTTAGAAAAAATCCAATTTTTTTTTTTTTTTTTTCCGTTTTTTTTCTAAGTGTCTGATCGAGAGAAGGAAAAAGAGGTGATTTTTAGCCACTCTCGATTTTGTACTTAGAAAAAATCCAAATTTTTTTTTTTTTTTTTTCCGTTTTTTTTCTAAGTGTCTGATCGAGAGAAGGAAAAAGAGGTGATTTTTAGCCTCTCTCGATTTTGTACTTAGAAAAAATCCAAATTTTTTTATTTTTTTTTCCGTTTTTTTTCTAAGTGTCTGATCGAGAGAAGGAAAAAGAGGTGATTTTTAGCCACTCTCGATTTTGTACTTAGAAAAAATCCAATTTTTTTTATTTTTTTTTTCCGTTTTTTTTCTAAGTGTCTGATCGAGAGAAGGAAAAAGAGGTGATTTTTAGCCTCTCTCGATTTTGTACTTAGAAAAAATCCAAATTTTTTTTTTTTTTTTTTTCCGTTTTTTTTCTAAGTGTCTGATCGAGAGAAGGAAAAAGAGGTGATTTTTAGCCTCTCTCGATTTTGTACATAGAAAAAATCCAAATTTTTTTTTTTTTTTTCCGTTTTTTTTCTAAGTGTCTGATCGAGAGAAGGAAAAAGAGGTGATTTTTAGCCTCTCTCGATTTTGTACTTAGAAAAAATCCAAATTTTTTTTTTTTTTTTTTCATTTTTTTTTCTAAGTGTCTGATCGAGAGAAGGAAAAAGAGGTGATTTTTAGCCTCTCTCGATTTTGTACTTAGAAAAAATCCAAATTTTTTTTTTTTTTTTTTCATTTTTTTTTCTAAGTGTCTGATCGAGAGAAGGAAAAAGAGGTGATTTTTAGCCTCTCTCGATTTTGTACTTAGAAAAAATCCAAATTATTATTATTTTTTTTTCCGTTTTTTTTCTAAGTGTCTGATCGAGAGAAGGAAAAAGAGGTGATTTTTAGCCACTCTCGATTTTGTACTTAGAAAAAATCCAATTTTTTTTTTTTTTTTTTCCGTTTTTTTTCTAAGTGTCTGATCGAGAGAAGGAAAAAGAGGTGATTTTTAGCCTCTCTTGATTTTGTACTTAGAAAAAATCCAATTTTTTTTTTCTTTTGTTTTTCTAAGTGTCTGATCGAGAGAAGGAAAAAGAGTTGATTTTTAGCCACTCTCGATTTTGTACTTAGAAAAAATCCAAATTTTTTTTTTTTTTTTTCCGTTTTTTTTCTAAGTGTCTGATCGAGAGAAGGAAAAAGAGGTGATTTTTAGCCTCTCTCGATTTTGTACTTAGAAAAAAATCCAAATTTTTTTTTTTTTTTTTCCGTTTTTTTTCTAAGTGTCTGATCGAGAGAAGGAAAAAGAGGTGATTTTTAGCCTCTCTCGATTTTGTACTTAGAAAAAATCCAAATTTTTTTTTTTTTTTTTTCCGTTTTTTTTCTAAGTGTCTGATCGAGAGAAGGAAAAAGAGGTGATTTTTAGCCTCTCTCGATTTTGTACTTAGAAAAAATCCAAATTTTATTTTATTTTGTTCATTTTTTTTTCTAAGTGTCTGATCGAGAGAAGGAAAAAGAGGTGATTTTTAGCCACTCTCGATTTTGTACTTAGAAAAAATCCAAATTTTTTTTTTTTTTTTTCCGTTTTTTTTCTAAGTGTCTGATCGAGAGAAGGAAAAAGAGGTGATTTTTAGCCACTCTCGATTTTGTACTTAGAAAAAATCCAATTTTTTTTTTTTTTTTTTTTCCGTTTTTTTTCTAAGTGTCTGATCGAGAGAAGGAAAAAGAGGTGATTTTTAGCCACTCTCGATTTTGTACTTAGAAAAAATCCAAATTTTTTTTTTTTTTTTCATTTTTTTTTCTAAGTGTCTGATCGAGAGAAGGAAAAAGAGGTGATTTTTAGCCTCTCTCGATTTTGTACTTAGAAAAAATCCCAATTTTTTTTTTTTTTTTTTCAGTTTTTTTTCTAAGTGTCTGATCGAGAGAAGGAAAAAGAGGTGATTTTTAGCCTCTCTTGATTTTGTACTTAGAAAAAATCCAATTTTTTTTTTTTTTTTTTCATTTTTTTTTCTAAGTGTCTGATCGAGAGAAGGAAAAAGAGGTGATTTTTAGCCACTCTCGATTTTGTACTTAGAAAAAATCCAAATTTTTTTTTTTTTTTTTTCAGTTTTTTTTCTAAGTGTCTGATCGAGAGAAGGAAAATGAGGTGATTTTTAGCCTCCTTGATTTTGTACTTAGAAAAAATCCAATTTTTTTTTTTTTTTTTCATTTTTTTTTCTAAGTGTCTGATCGAGAGAAGGAAAAAGAGGTGATTTTTAGCCACTCTCGATTTTGTACTTAGAAAAAATCCAAATTTTTTTTTTTTTTTTCCGTTTTTTTTCTAAGTGTCTGATCGAGAGAAGGAAAAAGAGGTGATTTTTAGCCTCTCTCGATTTTGTACTTAGAAAAAATCCAAATTATTATTTTTTTTTTTTCCGTTTTTTTTCTAAGTGTCTGATCGAGAGAAGGAAAAAGAGGTGATTTTTAGCCACTCTCGATTTTGTACTTAGAAAAAATCCAAATTTTTTTTTTTTTTTTTCCGTTTTTTTTCTAAGTGTCTGATCGAGAGAAGGAAAAAGAGGTGATTTTTAGCCTCTCTTGATTTTGTACTTAGAAAAAATCCAATTTTTTTTTTCTTTTTTTTTTCTAAGTATCTGATCGAGAGAAGGAAAAAGAGGTGATTTTTAGCCACTCTCGATTTTGTACTTAGAAAAAATCCAATTTTTTTTTTTTTTTTTTCCCGTTTTTTTTCTAAGTGTCTGATCGAGAGAAGGAAAAAGAGTTGATTTTTAGCCACTCTCGATTTTGTACTTAGAAAAAATCCAATTTTTTTTTTTTTTTTTTCCGTTTTTTTTCTAAGTGTCTGATCGAGAGAAGGAAAAAGAGGTGATTTTTAGCCACTCTCGATTTTGTACTTAGAAGAAATCCAAATTTTTTTATTTTTTTTTTCCGTTTTTTTTCTAAGTGTCTGATCGAGAGAAGGAAAAAGAGGTGATTTTTAGCCACTCTCGATTTTGTACTTAGAAGAAATCCAAATTTTTTTATTTTTTTTTTCCGTTTTTTTTCTAAGTGTCTGATCGAGAGAAGGAAAAAGAGGTGATTTTTAGCCTCTCTCGATTTTGTACTTAGAAAAAATCCAAATTTTTTTATTTTTTTTTTCCGTTTTTTTTCTAAGTGTCTGATCGAGAGAAGGAAAAAGAGGTGATTTTTAGCCTCTCTCGATTTTGTACTTAGAAAAAATCCAAATTTTTTTTTTTTTTTTTTCCGTTTTTTTTCTAAGTGTCTGATCGAGAGAAGGAAAAAGAGGTGATTTTTAGCCTCTCTCGATTTTGTACATAGAAAAAATCCAAATTTTTTTTTTTTTTTTTTCCGTTTTTTTTCTAAGTGTCTGATCGAGAGAAGGAAAAAGAGGTGATTTTTAGCCTCTCTCGATTTTGTACTTAGAAAAAATCAAAAATTTTTTTTTTTTTTTTTCATTTTTTTTTCTAAGTGTCTGATCGAGAGAAGGAAAAAGAGGTGATTTTTAGCCTCTCTTGATTTTGTAGTTAGAAAAAATCCAAATTTTTTTATTTTTTTTTCCGTTTTTTTTCTAAGTGTCTGATCGAGAGAAGGAAAAAGAGGTGATTTTTAGCCACTCTCGATTTTGTACTTAGAAAAAATCCAATTTTTTTTTTTTTTTTTTCCGTTTTTTTTCTAAGTGTCTGATCGAGAGAAGGAAAAAGAGGTGATTTTTAGCCACTCTCGATTTTGTACTTAGAAAAAATCCAAATTTTTTTTTTTTTTTTTTCCGTTTTTTTTCTAAGTGTCTGATCGAGAGAAGGAAAAAGAGGTGATTTTTAGCCTCTCTCGATTTTGTACTTAGAAAAAATCCAAATTTTTTTATTTTTTTTTCCGTTTTTTTTCTAAGTGTCTGATCGAGAGAAGGAAAAAGAGGTGATTTTTAGCCACTCTCGATTTTGTACTTAGAAAAAATCCAATTTTTTTTTTTTTTTTTTTCCGTTTTTTTTCTAAGTGTCTGATCGAGAGAAGGAAAAAGAGGTGATTTTTAGCCTCTCTCGATTTTGTACTTAGAAAAAATCCAAATTTTTTTTTTTTTTTTTTTCCGTTTTTTTTCTAAGTGTCTGATCGAGAGAAGGAAAAAGAGGTGATTTTTAGCCTCTCTCGATTTTGTACATAGAAAAAATCCAAATTTTTTTTTTTTTTTTCCGTTTTTTTTCTAAGTGTCTGATCGAGAGAAGGAAAAAGAGGTGATTTTTAGCCTCTCTCGATTTTGTACTTAGAAAAAATCCAAATTTTTTTTTTTTTTTTTCATTTTTTTTTCTAAGTGTCTGATCGAGAGAAGGAAAAAGAGGTGATTTTTAGCCTCTCTCGATTTTGTACTTAGAAAAAATCCAAATTTTTTTTTTTTTTTTTTCATTTTTTTTTCTAAGTGTCTGATCGAGAGAAGGAAAAAGAGGTGATGTTTAGCCTCTCTCGATTTTGTACTTAGAAAAAATCCAAATTATTATTATTTTTTTTCCCGTTTTTTTTCTAAGTGTCTGATCGAGAGAAGGAAAAAGAGGTGATTTTTAGCCACTCTCGATTTTGTACTTAGAAAAAATCCAATTTTTTTTTTTTTTTTTTCCGTTTTTTTTCTAAGTGTCTGATCGAGAGAAGGAAAAAGAGGTGATTTTTAGCCTCTCTTGATTTTGTACTTAGAAAAAATCCAATTTTTTTTTTTTTTTTTTTTTTTTTTTTTCAAAGTGTCTGATCGAGAGAAGGAAAAAGAGGTGATTTTTAGCCACTCTCGATTTTGTACTTAGAAAAAATCCAAATTTTTTTTTTTTTTTTTCCGTTTTTTTTCTAAGTGTCTGATCGAGAGAAGGAAAAAGAGGTGATTTTTAGCCTCTCTCGATTTTGTACTTAGAAAAAATCCAAATTTTTTTATTTTTTTTTCCGTTTTTTTTCTAAGTGTCTGATCGAGAGAAGGAAAAAGAGGTGATTTTTAGCCACTCTCGATTTTGTACTTAGAAAAAATCCAATTTTTTTAATTTTTTTTTCCCGTTTTTTTTCTAAGTGTCTGATCGAGAGAAGGAAAAAGAGGTGATTTTTAGCCACTCTCGATTTTGTACTTAGAAAAAATCCAATTTTTTTTTTTTTTTTTTCCCGTTTTTTTTCTAAGTGTCTGATCGAGAGAAGGAAAAAGAGGTGATTTTTAGCCACTCTCGATTTTGTACTTAGAAAAAATCCCAATTTTTTTTTTTTTTTTCTTTTTTTTTTCTAAGTGTCTGATCGAGAGAAGGAAAAAGAGGTGATTTTTAGCCTCTCTCGATTTTGTACTTAGAAAAAAATCCAAATTTTTTTTTTTTTTTTTCCGTTTTTTTTCTAAGTGTCTGATCGAGAGAAGGAAAAAGAGGTGATTTTTAGCCTCTCTTGATTTTGTACTTAGAAAAAATCCAATTTTTTTTTTCTTTTGTTTTTCTAAGTGTCTGATCGAGAGAAGGAAAAAGAGTTGATTTTTAGCCACTCTCGATTTTGTACTTAGAAAAAATCCAAATGTTTTTTTTTTTTTTTTCCGTTTTTTTTCTAAGTGTCTGATCGAGAGAAGGAAAAAGAGGTAATTTTTAGCCTCTCTCGATTTTGTACTTAGAAAAAATCCAAATTTTTTTTTTTTTTTTTCCGTTTTTTTTCTAAGTGTCTGATCGAGAGAAGGAAAAAGAGGTGATTTTCAGCCACTCTCGATTTTGTACTTAGAAAAAATCCAAATTTTTTTTTTTTTTTTTTCCGTTTTTTTTCTAAGTGTCTGATCGAGAGAAGGAAAAAGAGGTGATTTTTAGCCTCTCTCGATTTTGTACTTAGAAAAAATCCAAATTTTTATTTTTTTTTTTTCCGTTTTTTTTCTAAGTGTCTGATCGAGAGAAGGAAAAAGAGGTGATTTTTAGCCTCTCTCGATTTTGTACTTAGAAAAAATCCAAATTTTTTTTTTTTTTTTTTCCGTTTTTTTTCTAAGTGTCTGATCGAGAGAAGGAAAAAGAGGTGATTTTTAGCCTCTCTCGATTTTGTACTTAGAAAAAATCCAAATTTTATTTTATTTTTTTCATTTTTTTTTCTAAGTGTCTGATCGAGAGAAGGAAAAAGAGGTGATTTTTAGCCACTCTCGATTTTGTACTTAGAAAAAATCCAAATTTTTTTTTTTTTTTCATTTTTTTTTCTAAGTGTCTGATCGAGAGAAGGAAAAAGAGGTGATTTTTAGCCTCTCTCGATTTTGTACTTAGAAAAAATCCCAAATTTTTTTTTTTTTTTTTCAGTTTTTTTTCTAAGTGTCTGATCGAGAGAAGGAAAAAGAGGTGATTTTTAGCCTCTCTTGATTTTGTACTTAGAAAAAATCCAATTTTTTTTTTTTTTTTTTCATTTTTTTTTCTAAGTGTCTGATCGAGAGAAGGAAAAAGAGGTGATTTTTAGCCACTCTCGATTTTGTACTTAGAAAAAATCCAAATTTTTTTTTTTTTTTTTTCAGTTTTTTTTCTAAGTGTCTGATCGAGAGAAGGAAAATGAGGTGATTTTTAGCCTCCTTGATTTTGTACTTAGAAAAAATCCAATTTTTTTTTTTTTTTTTTCATTTTTTTTTCTAAGTGTCTGATCGAGAGAAGGAAAAAGAGGTGATTTTTAGCCACTCTCGATTTTGTACTTAGAAAAAATCCAAATTTTTTTTTTTTTTTTCCGTTTTTTTTCTAAGTGTCTGATCGAGAGAAGGAAAAAGAGGTGATTTTTAGCCTCTCTCGATTTTGTACTTAGAAAAAATCCAAATTATTATTTTTTTTTTTTCCGTTTTTTTTCTAAGTGTCTGATCGAGAGAAGGAAAAAGAGGTGATTTTTAGCCACTCTCGATTTTGTACTTAGAAAAAATCCAAATTTTTTTTTTTTTTTCATTTTTTTTTCTAAGTGTCTGATCGAGAGAAGGAAAAAGAGGTGATTTTTAGCCTCTCTCGATTTTGTACTTAGAAAAAATCCCAATTTTTTTTTTTTTTTTTTCAGTTTTTTTTCTAAGTGTCTGATCGAGAGAAGGAAAAAGAGGTGATTTTTAGCCTCTCTTGATTTTGTACTTAGAAAAAATCCAATTTTTTTTTTTTTTTTTTCATTTTTTTTTCTAAGTGTCTGATCGAGAGAAGGAAAAAGAGGTGATTTTTAGCCACTCTCGATTTTGTACTTAGAAAAAATCCAAATTTTTTTTTTTTTTTTTTCAGTTTTTTTTCTAAGTGTCTGATCGAGAGAAGGAAAATGAGGTGATTTTTAGCCTCCTTGATTTTGTACTTAGAAAAAATCCAATTTTTTTTTTTTTTTTTTCATTTTTTTTTCTAAGTGTCTGATCGAGAGAAGGAAAAAGAGGTGATTTTTAGCCACTCTCGATTTTGTACTTAGAAAAAATCCAAATTTTTTTTTTTTTTTTCCGTTTTTTTTCTAAGTGTCTGATCGAGAGAAGGAAAAAGAGGTGATTTTTAGCCTCTCTCGATTTTGTACTTAGAAAAAATCCAAATTATTATTTTTTTTTTTTCCGTTTTTTTTCTAAGTGTCTGATCGAGAGAAGGAAAAAGAGGTGATTTTTAGCCACTCTCGATTTTGTACTTAGAAAAAATCCAAATTTTTTTTTTTTTTTTTCCGTTTTTTTTCTAAGTGTCTGATCGAGAGAAGGAAAAAGAGGTGATTTTTAGCCTCTCTTGATTTTGTACTTAGAAAAAATCCAATTTTTTTTTTCTTTTTTTTTTCTAAGTATCTGATCGAGAGAAGGAAAAAGAGGTGATTTTTAGCCACTCTCGATTTTGTACTTAGAAAAAATCCAATTTTTTTTTTTTTTTTTTCCGTTTTTTTTCTAAGTGTCTGATCGAGAGAAGGAAAAAGAGGTGATTTTTAGCCTCTCTCGATTTTGTACTTAGAAAAAATCCAAATTTTATTTTATTTTTTTCATTTTTTTTTCTAAGTGTCTGATCGAGAGAAGGAAAAAGAGGTGATTTTTAGCCACTCTCGATTTTGTACTTAGAAAAAATCCAAATTTTTTTTTTTTTTTCATTTTTTTTTCTAAGTGTCTGATCGAGAGAAGGAAAAAGAGGTGATTTTTAGCCTCTCTCGATTTTGTACTTAGAAAAAATCCCAAATTTTTTTTTTTTTTTTTCAGTTTTTTTTCTAAGTGTCTGATCGAGAGAAGGAAAAAGAGGTGATTTTTAGCCTCTCTTGATTTTGTACTTAGAAAAAATCCAATTTTTTTTTTTTTTTTTCATTTTTTTTTCTAAGTGTCTGATCGAGAGAAGGAAAAAGAGGTGATTTTTAGCCACTCTCGATTTTGTACTTAGAAAAAATCCAAATTTTTTTTTTTTTTTTTTCAGTTTTTTTTCTAAGTGTCTGATCGAGAGAAGGAAAATGAGGTGATTTTTAGCCTCCTTGATTTTGTACTTAGAAAAAATCCAATTTTTTTTTTTTTTTTTTCATTTTTTTTTCTAAGTGTCTGATCGAGAGAAGGAAAAAGAGGTGATTTTTAGCCACTCTCGATTTTGTACTTAGAAAAAATCCAAATTTTTTTTTTTTTTTTCCGTTTTTTTTCTAAGTGTCTGATCGAGAGAAGGAAAAAGAGGTGATTTTTAGCCTCTCTCGATTTTGTACTTAGAAAAAATCCAAATTATTATTTTTTTTTTTTCCGTTTTTTTTCTAAGTGTCTGATCGAGAGAAGGAAAAAGAGGTGATTTTTAGCCACTCTCGATTTTGTACTTAGAAAAAATCCAAATTTTTTTTTTTTTTTCATTTTTTTTTCTAAGTGTCTGATCGAGAGAAGGAAAAAGAGGTGATTTTTAGCCTCTCTCGATTTTGTACTTAGAAAAAATCCCAATTTTTTTTTTTTTTTTTTCAGTTTTTTTTCTAAGTGTCTGATCGAGAGAAGGAAAAAGAGGTGATTTTTAGCCTCTCTTGATTTTGTACTTAGAAAAAATCCAATTTTTTTTTTTTTTTTTTCATTTTTTTTTCTAAGTGTCTGATCGAGAGAAGGAAAAAGAGGTGATTTTTAGCCACTCTCGATTTTGTACTTAGAAAAAATCCAAATTTTTTTTTTTTTTTTTTCAGTTTTTTTTCTAAGTGTCTGATCGAGAGAAGGAAAATGAGGTGATTTTTAGCCTCCTTGATTTTGTACTTAGAAAAAATCCAATTTTTTTTTTTTTTTTTCATTTTTTTTTCTAAGTGTCTGATCGAGAGAAGGAAAAAGAGGTGATTTTTAGCCACTCTCGATTTTGTACTTAGAAAAAATCCAAATTTTTTTTTTTTTTTTCCGTTTTTTTTCTAAGTGTCTGATCGAGAGAAGGAAAAAGAGGTGATTTTTAGCCTCTCTCGATTTTGTACTTAGAAAAAATCCAAATTATTATTTTTTTTTTTTCCGTTTTTTTTCTAAGTGTCTGATCGAGAGAAGGAAAAAGAGGTGATTTTTAGCCACTCTCGATTTTGTACTTAGAAAAAATCCAAATTTTTTTTTTTTTTTTTCCGTTTTTTTTCTAAGTGTCTGATCGAGAGAAGGAAAAAGAGGTGATTTTTAGCCTCTCTTGATTTTGTACTTAGAAAAAATCCAATTTTTTTTTTCTTTTTTTTTTCTAAGTATCTGATCGAGAGAAGGAAAAAGAGGTGATTTTTAGCCACTCTCGATTTTGTACTTAGAAAAAATCCAATTTTTTTTTTTTTTTTTTCCGTTTTTTTTCTAAGTGTCTGATCGAGAGAAGGAAAAAGAGGTGATTTTTAGCCTCTCTCGATTTTGTACTTAGAAAAAATCCAAATTTTATTTTATTTTTTTCATTTTTTTTTCTAAGTGTCTGATCGAGAGAAGGAAAAAGAGGTGATTTTTAGCCACTCTCGATTTTGTACTTAGAAAAAATCCAAATTTTTTTTTTTTTTTCATTTTTTTTTCTAAGTGTCTGATCGAGAGAAGGAAAAAGAGGTGATTTTTAGCCACTCTCGATTTTGTACTTAGAAAAAATCCAAATTTTTTTTTTTTTTTTCCGTTTTTTTTCTAAGTGTCTGATCGAGAGAAGGAAAAAGAGGTGATTTTTAGCCTCTCTTGATTTTGTACTTAGAAAAAATCCAATTTTTTTTTTCTTTTTTTTTTCTAAGTATCTGATCGAGAGAAGGAAAAAGAGGTGATTTTTAGCCACTCTCGATTTTGTACTTAGAAAAAATCCAATTTTTTTTTTTTTTTTTTCCGTTTTTTTTCTAAGTGTCTGATCGAGAGAAGGAAAAAGAGGTGATTTTTAGCCTCTCTCGATTTTGTACTTAGAAAAAATCCAAATTTTATTTTATTTTTTTCATTTTTTTTTCTAAGTGTCTGATCGAGAGAAGGAAAAAGAGGTGATTTTTAGCCACTCTCGATTTTGTACTTAGAAAAAATCCAAATTTTTTTTTTTTTTCATTTTTTTTTCTAAGTGTCTGATCGAGAGAAGGAAAAAGAGGTGATTTTTAGCCACTCTCGATTTTGTACTTAGAAAAAATCCAAATTTTTTTTTTTTTTTTTCCGTTTTTTTTCTAAGTGTCTGATCGAGAGAAGGAAAAAGAGGTGATTTTTAGCCTCTCTTGATTTTGTACTTAGAAAAAATCCAATTTTTTTTTTCTTTTTTTTTTCTAAGTATCTGATCGAGAGAAGGAAAAAGAGGTGATTTTTAGCCACTCTCGATTTTGTACTTAGAAAAAATCCAATTTTTTTTTTTTTTTTTTCCGTTTTTTTTCTAAGTGTCTGATCGAGAGAAGGAAAAAGAGGTGATTTTTAGCCTCTCTCGATTTTGTACTTAGAAAAAATCCAAATTTTATTTTATTTTTTTCATTTTTTTTTCTAAGTGTCTGATCGAGAGAAGGAAAAAGAGGTGATTTTTAGCCACTCTCGATTTTGTACTTAGAAAAAATCCAAATTTTTTTTTTTTTTTCATTTTTTTTTCTAAGTGTCTGATCGAGAGAAGGAAAAAGAGGTGATTTTTAGCCTCTCTCGATTTTGTACTTAGAAAAAATCCCAAATTTTTTTTTTTTTTTTTCAGTTTTTTTTCTAAGTGTCTGATCGAGAGAAGGAAAAAGAGGTGATTTTTAGCCTCTCTTGATTTTGTACTTAGAAAAAATCCAATTTTTTTTTTTTTTTTTTCATTTTTTTTTCTAAGTGTCTGATCGAGAGAAGGAAAAAGAGGTGATTTTTAGCCACTCTCGATTTTGTACTTAGAAAAAATCCAAATTTTTTTTTTTTTTTTTTCAGTTTTTTTTCTAAGTGTCTGATCGAGAGAAGGAAAATGAGGTGATTTTTAGCCTCCTTGATTTTGTACTTAGAAAAAATCCAATTTTTTTTTTTTTTTTTTCATTTTTTTTTCTAAGTGTCTGATCGAGAGAAGGAAAAAGAGGTGATTTTTAGCCACTCTCGATTTTGTACTTAGAAAAAATCCAAATTTTTTTTTTTTTTTTCCGTTTTTTTTCTAAGTGTCTGATCGAGAGAAGGAAAAAGAGGTGATTTTTAGCCTCTCTCGATTTTGTACTTAGAAAAAATCCAAATTATTATTTTTTTTTTTTCCGTTTTTTTTCTAAGTGTCTGATCGAGAGAAGGAAAAAGAGGTGATTTTTAGCCACTCTCGATTTTGTACTTAGAAAAAATCCAAATTTTTTTTTTTTTTTCATTTTTTTTTCTAAGTGTCTGATCGAGAGAAGGAAAAAGAGGTGATTTTTAGCCTCTCTCGATTTTGTACTTAGAAAAAATCCCAATTTTTTTTTTTTTTTTTCAGTTTTTTTTCTAAGTGTCTGATCGAGAGAAGGAAAAAGAGGTGATTTTTAGCCTCTCTTGATTTTGTACTTAGAAAAAATCCAATTTTTTTTTTTTTTTTTCATTTTTTTTTCTAAGTGTCTGATCGAGAGAAGGAAAAAGAGGTGATTTTTAGCCACTCTCGATTTTGTACTTAGAAAAAATCCAAATTTTTTTTTTTTTTTTTTCCGTTTTTTTTCTAAGTGTCTGATCGAGAGAAGGAAAAAGAGGTGATTTTTAGCCTCTCTCGATTTTGTACTTAGAAAAAATCAAAATTTTTTTTTTTTTTTTTTCATTTTTTTTTCTAAGTGTCTGATCGAGAGAAGGAAAAAGAGGTGATTTTTAGCCTCTCTTGATTTTGTAGTTAGAAAAAATCCAATTTTTTTTTTTTTTTTCATTTTTTTTTCTAAGTGTCTGATCGAGAGAAGGAAAAAGAGGTGATTTTTAGCCACTCTCGATTTTGTACTTAGAAAAAATCCAATTTTTTTTTTTTTTTTTTTCCGTTTTTTTTCTAAGTGTCTGATCGAGAGAAGGAAAAAGAGGTGATTTTTAGCCTCTCTCGATTTTGTACTTAGAAAAAATCCAAATTATTATTTTTTTTTTTTCCGTTTTTTTTCTAAGTGTCTGATCGAGAGAAGGAAAAAGAGGTGATTTTTAGCCACTCTCGATTTTGTACTTAGAAAAAATCCAATTTTTTTTTTTTTTTTTTCCGTTTTTTTTCTAAGTGTCTGATCGAGAGAAGGAAAAAGAGGTGATTTTTAGCCTCTCTTGATTTTGTACTTAGAAAAAATCCAATTTTTTTTTTTTTTTTTTCTTTTTTTTTTCAAAGTGTCTGATCGAGAGAAGGAAAAAGAGGTGATTTTTAGCCACTCTCGATTTTGTACTTAGAAAAAATCCAAATTTTTTTTTTTTTTTTTTCCGTTTTTTTTCTAAGTGTCTGATCGAGAGAAGGAAAAAGAGGTGATTTTTAGCCTCTCTCGATTTTGTACTTAGAAAAAATCCAAATTTTTTTATTTTTTTTTCCGTTTTTTTTCTAAGTGTCTGATCGAGAGAAGGAAAAAGAGGTGATTTTTAGCCACTCTCGATTTTGTACTTAGAAAAAATCCAATTTTTTTTATTTTTTTTTTCCGTTTTTTTTCTAAGTGTCTGATCGAGAGAAGGAAAAAGAGGTGATTTTTAGCCTCTCTCGATTTTGTACTTAGAAAAAATCCAAATTTTTTTTTTTTTTTTCCCGTTTTTTTTCTAAGTGTCTGATCGAGAGAAGGAAAAAGAGGTGATTTTTAGCCTCTCTCGATTTTGTACTTAGAAAAAATCCAATTTTTTTTTTTTTTTTTTCCGTTTTTTTTCTAAGTGTCTGATCGAGAGAAGGAAAAAGAGGTGATTTTTAGCCTCTCTCGATTTTGTACTTAGAAAAAATCCAAATTTTTTTTTTTTTTTTTTCATTTTTTTTTCTAAGTGTCTGATCGAGAGAAGGAAAAAGAGGTGATTTTTAGCCACTCTCGATTTTGTACTTAGAAAAAATCCAAATTTTTTTTTTTTTTTTCCCGTTTTTTTTCTAAGTGTCTGATCGAGAGAAGGAAAAAGAGGTGATTTTTAGCCACTCTCGATTTTGTACTTAGAAAAAATCCAAATTTTTTTTTTTTTTTTTTCCGTTTTTTTTCTAAGTGTCTGATCGAGAGAAGGAAAAAGAGGTGATTTTTAGCCTCTCTTGATTTTGTACTTAGAAAAAATCCAATTTTTTTTTTTTTTTTTTTTTTTTTTTTTCTAAGTGTCTGATCGAGAGAAGGAAAAAGAGGTGATTTTTAGCCTCTCTCGATTTTGTACTTAGAAAAAATCCAATTTTTTTTTTTTTTTTTTTCCGTTTTTTTTCTAAGTGTCTGATTGAGAGAAGGAAAAAGAGGTGATTTTTAGCCTCTCTTGATTTTGTACTTAGAAAAAATCCAATTTTTTTTTTTTTTTTTCATTTTTTTTTCTAAGTGTCTGATCGAGAGAAGGAAAAAGAGGTGATTTTTAGCCACTCTCGATTTTGTACTTAGAAAAAATCCAAATTTTTTTTTTTTTTTTTTCCGTTTTTTTTCTAAGTGTCTGATCGAGAGAAGGAAAAAGAGGTGATTTTTAGCCTCTCTCGATTTTGTACTTAGAAAAAATCCAAATTTATTTTTTTTTTTTTCCGTTTTTTTTCTAAGTGTCTGATCGAGAGAAGGAAAAAGAGGTGATTTTTAGCCTCTCTCGATTTTGTACTTAGAAAAAATCCAAATTTTTTTTTTTTTTTTTTCCGTTTTTTTTCTAAGTGTCTGATCGAGAGAAGGAAAAAGAGGTGATTTTTAGCCTCTTTCGATTTTGTACTTAGAAAAAATCCAAATTTTTTTTTTTTTTTTTTCCGTTTTTTTTCTAAGTGTTTGATCGAGAGAAGGAAAAAGAGGTGATTTTTAGCCTCTCTTGATTTTGTACTTAGAAAAAATCCAATTTTTTTTTTTTTTTTTTTCTTTTTTTTTCTAAGTGTCTGATCGAGAGAAGGAAAAAGAGGTGATTTTTAGCCACTCTCGATTTTGTACTTAGAAAAAATCCAATTTTTTTTTTTTTTTTTCCGTTTTTTTTCTAAGTGTCTGATCGAGAGAAGGAAAAAGAGGTGATTTTTAGCCTCTCTCGATTTTGTACTTAGAAAAAATCCAAATTTTTTTATTTTTTTTCCGTTTTTTTTCTAAGTGTCTGATCGAGAGAAGGAAAAAGAGGTGATTTTTAGCCACTCTCGATTTTGTACTTAGAAAAAATCCAATTTTTTTTATTTTTTTTTTCCGTTTTTTTTCTAAGTGTCTGATCGAGAGAAGGAAAAAGAGGTGATTTTTAGCCTCTCTCGATTTTGTACTTAGAAAAAATCCAAATTTTTTTTTTTTTTTTTTCCGTTTTTTTTCTAAGTGTCTGATCGAGAGAAGGAAAAAGAGGTGATTTTTAGCCTCTCTCGATTTTGTACATAGAAAAAATCCAAATTTTTTTTTTTTTTTTTTCCGTTTTTTTTCTAAGTGTCTGATCGAGAGAAGGAAAAAGAGGTGATTTTTAGCCTCTCTCGATTTTGTACTTAGAAAAAATCCCAATTTTTTTTTTTTTTTTTTCATTTTTTTTTCTAAGTGTCTGATCGAGAGAAGGAAAAAGAGGTGATTTTTAGCCTCTCTCGATTTTGTACTTAGAAAAAATCCAAATTTTTTTTTTTTTTTTTTCATTTTTTTTTCTAAGTGTCTGATCGAGAGAAGGAAAAAGAGGTGATTTTTAGCCTCTCTCGATTTTGTACATAGAAAAAATCCAATTTTTTTTTTTTTTTTTTTCCGTTTTTTTTCTAAGTGTCTGATCGAGAGAAGGAAAAAGAGGTGATTTTTAGCCTCTCTCGATTTTGTACTTAGAAAAAATCCAAATTTTTTTTTTTTTTTTTCATTTTTTTTTCTAAGTGTCTGATCGAGAGAAGGAAAAAGAGGTGATTTTTAGCCTCTCTTGATTTTGTACTTAGAAAAAATCCAATTTTTATTTTTTTTTTTCATTTTTTTTTCTAAGTGTCTGATCGAGAGAAGGAAAAAGAGGTGATTTTTAGCCACTCTCGATTTTGTACTTAGAAAAAATCCAATTTTTTTTTTTTTTTTTTTCCGTTTTTTTTCTAAGTGTCTGATCGAGAGAAGGAAAAAGAGGTGATTTTTAGCCTCTCTCGATTTTGTACTTAGAAAAAATCCAAATTATTATTTTTTTTTTTTCCGTTTTTTTTCTAAGTGTCTGATCGAGAGAAGGAAAAAGAGGTGATTTTTAGCCTCTCTCGATTTTGTACTTAGAAAAAATCCAAATTTTTTTTTTTTTTTTTTCATTTTTTTTTCTAAGTGTCTGATCGAGAGAAGGAAAAAGAGGTGATTTTTAGCCTCTCTCGATTTTGTACATAGAAAAAATCCAAATTTTTTTTTTTTTTTTTTCCGTTTTTTTTCTAAGTGTCTGATCGAGAGAAGGAAAAAGAGGTGATTTTTAGCCTCTCTCGATTTTGTACTTAGAAAAAATCCAAATTTTTTTATTTTTTTTTTCATTTTTTTTTCTAAGTGTCTGATCGAGAGAAGGAAAAAGAGGTGATTTTTAGCCTCTCTTGATTTTGTACTTAGAAAAAATCCAATTTTTTTTTTTTTTTTTCATTTTTTTTTCTAAGTGTCTGATCGAGAGAAGGAAAAAGAGGTGATTTTTAGCCACTCTCGATTTTGTACTTAGAAAAAATCCAATTTTTTTTTTTTTTTTTTTCCGTTTTTTTTCTAAGTGTCTGATCGAGAGAAGGAAAAAGAGGTGATTTTTAGCCTCTCTCGATTTTGTACTTAGAAAAAATCCAAATTATTATTTTTTTTTTTTCCGTTTTTTTTCTAAGTGTCTGATCGAGAGAAGGAAAAAGAGGTGATTTTTAGCCACTCTCGATTTTGTACTTAGAAAAAATCCAAATTTTTTTTTTTTTTTTTTCCGTTTTTTTTCTAAGTGTCTGATCGAGAGAAGGAAAAAGAGGTGATTTTTAGCCTCTCTCGATTTTGTACTTAGAAAAAATCCAAATTTTTTTATTTTTTTTTCCGTTTTTTTTCTAAGTGTCTGATCGAGAGAAGGAAAAAGAGGTGATTTTTAGCCACTCTCGATTTTGTACTTAGAAAAAATCCAATTTTTTTTATTTTTTTTTTCCGTTTTTTTTCTAAGTGTCTGATCGAGAGAAGGAAAAAGAGGTGATTTTTAGCCTCTCTCGATTTTGTACTTAGAAAAAATCCAAATTTTTTTTTTTTTTTTTCCGTTTTTTTTCTAAGTGTCTGATCGAGAGAAGGAAAAAGAGGTGATTTTTAGCCTCTCTCGATTTTGTACTTAGAAAAAATCCAATTTTTTTTTTTTTTTTTTTCCGTTTTTTTTCTAAGTGTCTGATCGAGAGAAGGAAAAAGAGGTGATTTTTAGCCTCTCTCGATTTTGTACTTAGAAAAAATCCAAATTTTTTTTTTTTTTTTTTCATTTTTTTTTCTAAGTGTCTGATCGAGAGAAGGAAAAAGAGGTGATTTTTAGCCACTCTCGATTTTGTACTTAGAAAAAATCCAAATTTTTTTTTTTTTTTTCCCGTTTTTTTTCTAAGTGTCTGATCGAGAGAAGGAAAAAGAGGTGATTTTTAGCCACTCTCGATTTTGTACTTAGAAAAAATCCAAATTTTTTTTTTTTTTTTTTCCGTTTTTTTTTCTAAGTGTCTGATCGAGAGAAGGAAAAAGAGGTGATTTTTAGCCTCTCTGATTTTGTACTTAGAAAAAATCCAATTTTTTTTTTTTTTTTTTTTTTTTTTTTCTAAGTGTCTGATCGAGAGAAGGAAAAAGAGGTGATTTTTAGCCTCTCTCGATTTTGTACTTAGAAAAAATCCAAATTTTTTTTTTTTTTTTTTCCGTTTTTTTTCTAAGTGTCTGATTGAGAGAAGGAAAAAGAGGTGATTTTTAGCCTCTCTTGATTTTGTACTTAGAAAAAATCCAATTTTTTTTTTTTTTTTTCATTTTTTTTTCTAAGTGTCTGATCGAGAGAAGGAAAAAGAGGTGATTTTTAGCCACTCTCGATTTTGTACTTAGAAAAAATCCAAATTTTTTTTTTTTTTTTTTCCGTTTTTTTTCTAAGTGTCTGATCGAGAGAAGGAAAAAGAGGTGATTTTTAGCCTCTCTCGATTTTGTACTTAGAAAAAATCCAAATTTATTTTTTTTTTTTTCCGTTTTTTTTCTAAGTGTCTGATCGAGAGAAGGAAAAAGAGGTGATTTTTAGCCTCTCTCGATTTTGTACTTAGAAAAAATCCAAATTTTTTTTTTTTTTTTTTCCCGTTTTTTTTCTAAGTGTCTGATCGAGAGAAGGAAAAAGAGGTGATTTTTAGCCTCTTTCGATTTTGTACTTAGAAAAAATCCAAATTTTTTTTTTTTTTTTTTCCGTTTTTTTTCTAAGTGTCTGATCGAGAGAAGGAAAAAGAGGTGATTTTTAGCCTCTCTTGATTTTGTACTTAGAAAAAATCCAATTTTTTTTTTTTTTTTTTTCGTTTTTTTTCTAAGTGTCTGATCGAGAGAAGGAAAAAGAGGTGATTTTTAGCCACTCTCGATTTTGTACTTAGAAAAAATCCAAATTTTTTTTTTTTTTTTTCCGTTTTTTTTCTAAGTGTCTGATCGAGAGAAGGAAAAAGAGGTGATTTTTAGCCTCTCTCGATTTTGTACTTAGAAAAAATCCAAATTTTTTTATTTTTTTTCCGTTTTTTTTCTAAGTGTCTGATCGAGAGAAGGAAAAAGAGGTGATTTTTAGCCACTCTCGATTTTGTACTTAGAAAAAATCCAATTTTTTTTATTTTTTTTTTCCGTTTTTTTTCTAAGTGTCTGATCGAGAGAAGGAAAAAGAGGTGATTTTTAGCCTCTCTCGATTTTGTACTTAGAAAAAATCCAAATTTTTTTTTTTTTTTTTTCCGTTTTTTTTCTAAGTGTCTGATCGAGAGAAGGAAAAAGAGGTGATTTTTAGCCTCTCTCGATTTTGTACATAGAAAAAATCCAAATTTTTTTTTTTTTTTTTTCCGTTTTTTTTCTAAGTGTCTGATCGAGAGAAGGAAAAAGAGGTGATTTTTAGCCTCTCTCGATTTTGTACTTAGAAAAAATCCCAATTTTTTTTTTTTTTTTTTCATTTTTTTTCTAAGTGTCTGATCGAGAGAAGGAAAAAGAGGTGATTTTTAGCCTCTCTCGATTTTGTACTTAGAAAAAATCCAAATTTTTTTTTTTTTTTTTTCAATTTTTTTTTCTAAGTGTCTGATCGAGAGAAGGAAAAAGAGGTGATTTTTAGCCTCTCTCGATTTTGTACATAGAAAAAATCCAATTTTTTTTTTTTTTTTTTTCCGTTTTTTTTCTAAGTGTCTGATCGAGAGAAGGAAAAAGAGGTGATTTTTAGCCTCTCTCGATTTTGTACTTAGAAAAAATCCAAATTTTTTTTTTTTTTTTTCATTTTTTTTTCTAAGTGTCTGATCGAGAGAAGGAAAAAGAGGTGATTTTTAGCCTCTCTTGATTTTGTACTTAGAAAAAATCCAATTTTTATTTTTTTTTTTCATTTTTTTTTCTAAGTGTCTGATCGAGAGAAGGAAAAAGAGGTGATTTTTAGCCACTCTCGATTTTGTACTTAGAAAAAATCCAAATTTTTTTTTTTTTTTTTTCCGTTTTTTTTCTAAGTGTCTGATCGAGAGAAGGAAAAAGAGGTGATTTTTAGCCTCTCTCGATTTTGTACTTAGAAAAAATCCAAATTATTATTTTTTTTTTTTCCGTTTTTTTTCTAAGTGTCTGATCGAGAGAAGGAAAAAGAGGTGATTTTTAGCCTCTCTCGATTTTGTACTTAGAAAAAATCCAAATTTTTTTTTTTTTTTTTTCATTTTTTTTTCTAAGTGTCTGATCGAGAGAAGGAAAAAGAGGTGATTTTTAGCCTCTCTCGATTTTGTACATAGAAAAAATCCAAATTTTTTTTTTTTTTTTTTCCGTTTTTTTTCTAAGTGTCTGATCGAGAGAAGGAAAAAGAGGTGATTTTTAGCCTCTCTCGATTTTGTACTTAGAAAAAATCCAAATTTTTTTATTTTTTTTTTCATTTTTTTTTCTAAGTGTCTGATCGAGAGAAGGAAAAAGAGGTGATTTTTAGCCTCTCTTGATTTTGTACTTAGAAAAAATCCAATTTTTTTTTTTTTTTTTCATTTTTTTTTCTAAGTGTCTGATCGAGAGAAGGAAAAAGAGGTGATTTTTAGCCACTCTCGATTTTGTACTTAGAAAAAATCCAATTTTTTTTTTTTTTTTTTTCCGTTTTTTTTCTAAGTGTCTGATCGAGAGAAGGAAAAAGAGGTGATTTTTAGCCTCTCTCGATTTTGTACTTAGAAAAAATCCAAATTATTATTTTTTTTTTTTTCCGTTTTTTTTCTAAGTGTCTGATCGAGAGAAGGAAAAAGAGGTGATTTTTAGCCACTCTCGATTTTGTACTTAGAAAAAATCCAATTTTTTTTTTTTTTTTTTCCGTTTTTTTTTCTAAGTGTCTGATCGAGAGAAGGAAAAAGAGGTGATTTTTAGCCACTCTCGATTTTGTACTTAGAAAAAATCCAATTTTTTTTTATTTTTTTTTTCCGTTTTTTTTCTAAGTGTCTGATCGAGAGAAGGAAAAAGAGGTGATTTTTAGCCTCTCTCGATTTTGTACTTAGAAAAAATCCAAATTTTTTTTTTTTTTTTTCCCGTTTTTTTTCTAAGTGTCTGATCGAGAGAAGGAAAAAGAGGTGATTTTTAGCCTCTCTCGATTTTGTACTTAGAAAAAATCCAATTTTTTTTTTTTTTTTTTCATTTTTTTTTCTAAGTGTCTGATCGAGAGAAGGAAAAAGAGGTGATTTTTAGCCACTCTCGATTTTGTACTTAGAAAAAATCCAAATTTTTTTTTTTTTTTTCCCGTTTTTTTTCTAAGTGTCTGATCGAGAGAAGGAAAAAGAGGTGATTTTTAGCCACTCTCGATTTTGTACTTAGAAAAAATCCAAATTTTTATTTTTTTTTTTTCCGTTTTTTTTCTAAGTGTCTGATCGAGAGAAGGAAAAAGAGGTGATTTTTAGCCTCTCTCGATTTTGTACATAGAAAAAATCCAAATTTTTTTTTTTTTTTTTCCGTTTTTTTTCTAAGTGTCTGATCGAGAGAAGGAAAAAGAGGTGATTTTTAGCCTCTCTCGATTTTGTACTTAGAAAAAATCCAAATTTTTTTTTTTTTTTTTCATTTTTTTTTCTAAGTGTCTGATCGAGAGAAGGAAAAAGAGGTGATTTTTAGCCTCTCTCGATTTTGTACTTAGAAAAAATCCAAATTTTTTTTTTTTTTTTTTCATTTTTTTTTCTAAGTGTCTGATCGAGAGAAGGAAAAAGAGTTGATTTTTAGCCTCTCTCGATTTTGTACATAGAAAAAATCCAAATTTTTTTTTTTTTTTTTTCCGTTTTTTTTCTAAGTGTCTGATCGAGAGAAGGAAAAAGAGGTGATTTTTAGCCTCTCTCGATTTTGTACTTAGAAAAAATCCAAATTTTTTTTTTTTTTTTTTCATTTTTTTTTCTAAGTGTCTGATCGAGAGAAGGAAAAAGAGGTGATTTTTAGCCTCTCTTGATTTTGTACTTAGAAAAAATCCAATTTTTTTTTTTTTTTTTCATTTTTTTTTCTAAGTGTCTGATCGAGAGAAGGAAAAAGAGGTGATTTTTAGCCACTCTCGATTTTGTACTTAGAAAAAATCCAATTTTTTTTTTTTTTTTTTTCCGTTTTTTTTCTAAGTGTCTGATCGAGAGAAGGAAAAAGAGGTGATTTTTAGCCTCTCTCGATTTTGTACTTAGAAAAAATCCAAATTATTATTTTTTTTTTTTCCGTTTTTTTTCTAAGTGTCTGATCGAGAGAAGGAAAAAGAGGTGATTTTTAGCCTCTCTCGATTTTGTACTTAGAAAAAATCCAAATTTTTTTTTTTTTTTTTTCATTTTTTTTTCTAAGTGTCTGATCGAGAGAAGGAAAAAGAGGTGATTTTTAGCCTCTCTCGATTTTGTACATAGAAAAAATCCAAATTTTTTTTTTTTTTTTTTCCGTTTTTTTTCTAAGTGTCTGATCGAGAGAAGGAAAAAGAGGTGATTTTTAGCCTCTCTCGATTTTGTACTTAGAAAAAATCCAAATTTTTTTTTTTTTTTTTTCATTTTTTTTTCTAAGTGTCTGATCGAGAGAAGGAAAAAGAGGTGATTTTTAGCCTCTCTTGATTTTGTACTTAGAAAAAATCCAATTTTTTTTTTTTTTTTTCATTTTTTTTTCTAAGTGTCTGATCGAGAGAAGGAAAAAGAGGTGATTTTTAGCCACTCTCGATTTTGTACTTAGAAAAAATCCAATTTTTTTTTTTTTTTTTTTCCGTTTTTTTTCTAAGTGTCTGATCGAGAGAAGGAAAAAGAGGTGATTTTTAGCCTCTCTCGATTTTGTACTTAGAAAAAATCCAAATTATTATTTTTTTTTTTTCCGTTTTTTTTCTAAGTGTCTGATCGAGAGAAGGAAAAAGAGGTGATTTTTAGCCTCTCTCGATTTTGTACTTAGAAAAAATCCAAATTTTTTTTTTTTTTTTTTCATTTTTTTTTCTAAGTGTCTGATCGAGAGAAGGAAAAAGAGGTGATTTTTAGCCTCTCTCGATTTTGTACTTAGAAAAAATCCAAATTTTTTTTTTTTTTTTTTCATTTTTTTTTCTAAGTGTCTGATCGAGAGAAGGAAAAAGAGTTGATTTTTAGCCTCTCTCGATTTTGTACATAGAAAAAATCCAAATTTTTTTTTTTTTTTTTCCGTTTTTTTTCTAAGTGTCTGATCGAGAGAAGGAAAAAGAGGTGATTTTTAGCCTCTCTCGATTTTGTACTTAGAAAAAATCCAAATTTTTTTTTTTTTTTTTTCATTTTTTTTTCTAAGTGTCTGATCGAGAGAAGGAAAAAGAGGTGATTTTTAGCCTCTCTTGATTTTGTACTTAGAAAAAATCCAATTTTTTTTTTTTTTTTTCATTTTTTTTTCTAAGTGTCTGATCGAGAGAAGGAAAAAGAGGTGATTTTTAGCCACTCTCGATTTTGTACTTAGAAAAAATCCAATTTTTTTTTTTTTTTTTTTCCGTTTTTTTTCTAAGTGTCTGATCGAGAGAAGGAAAAAGAGGTGATTTTTAGCCTCTCTCGATTTTGTACTTAGAAAAAATCCAAATTATTATTTTTTTTTTTTCCGTTTTTTTTCTAAGTGTCTGATCGAGAGAAGGAAAAAGAGGTGATTTTTAGCCTCTCTCGATTTTGTACTTAGAAAAAATCCAAATTTTTTTTTTTTTTTTTCATTTTTTTTTCTAAGTGTCTGATCGAGAGAAGGAAAAAGAGGTGATTTTTAGCCTCTCTCGATTTTGTACATAGAAAAAATCCAAATTTTTTTTTTTTTTTTTTCCGTTTTTTTTCTAAGTGTCTGATCGAGAGAAGGAAAAAGAGGTGATTTTTAGCCTCTCTCGATTTTGTACTTAGAAAAAATCCAAATTTTTTTTTTTTTTTTTTCATTTTTTTTTCTAAGTGTCTGATCGAGAGAAGGAAAAAGAGGTGATTTTTAGCCTCTCTTGATTTTGTACTTAGAAAAAATCCAATTTTTTTTTTTTTTTTTCATTTTTTTTTCTAAGTGTCTGATCGAGAGAAGGAAAAAGAGGTGATTTTTAGCCACTCTCGATTTTGTACTTAGAAAAAATCCAATTTTTTTTTTTTTTTTTTTCCGTTTTTTTTCTAAGTGTCTGATCGAGAGAAGGAAAAAGAGGTGATTTTTAGCCTCTCTCGATTTTGTACTTAGAAAAAATCCAAATTATTATTTTTTTTTTTTCCGTTTTTTTTCTAAGTGTCTGATCGAGAGAAGGAAAAAGAGGTGATTTTTAGCCTCTCTCGATTTTGTACTTAGAAAAAATCCAAATTTTTTTTTTTTTTTTTTCATTTTTTTTTCTAAGTGTCTGATCGAGAGAAGGAAAAAGAGGTGATTTTTAGCCTCTCTCGATTTTGTACATAGAAAAAATCCAATTTTTTTTTTTTTTTTTTTCCGTTTTTTTTCTAAGTGTCTGATCGAGAGAAGGAAAAAGAGGTGATTTTTAGCCTCTCTCGATTTTGTACTTAGAAAAAATCCAAATTTTTTTTTTTTTTTTTTCATTTTTTTTTCTAAGTGTCTGATCGAGAGAAGGAAAAAGAGGTGATTTTTAGCCTCTCTTGATTTTGTACTTAGAAAAAATCCAATTTTTATTTTTTTTTTTCATTTTTTTTTCTAAGTGTCTGATCGAGAGAAGGAAAAAGAGGTGATTTTTAGCCACTCTCGATTTTGTACTTAGAAAAAATCCAATTTTTTTTTTTTTTTTTTTCCGTTTTTTTTCTAAGTGTCTGATCGAGAGAAGGAAAAAGAGGTGATTTTTAGCCTCTCTCGATTTTGTACTTAGAAAAAATCCAAATTATTATTTTTTTTTTTTCCGTTTTTTTTCTAAGTGTCTGATCGAGAGAAGGAAAAAGAGGTGATTTTTAGCCTCTCTCGATTTTGTACTTAGAAAAAATCCAAATTTTTTTTTTTTTTTTTTCATTTTTTTTTCTAAGTGTCTGATCGAGAGAAGGAAAAAGAGGTGATTTTTAGCCTCTCTCGATTTTGTACATAGAAAAAATCCAAATTTTTTTTTTTTTTTTTTCCGTTTTTTTTCTAAGTGTCTGATCGAGAGAAGGAAAAAGAGGTGATTTTTAGCCTCTCTCGATTTTGTACTTAGAAAAAATCCAAATTTTTTTATTTTTTTTTTCATTTTTTTTTCTAAGTGTCTGATCGAGAGAAGGAAAAAGAGGTGATTTTTAGCCTCTCTTGATTTTGTACTTAGAAAAAATCCAATTTTTTTTTTTTTTTTTCATTTTTTTTTCTAAGTGTCTGATCGAGAGAAGGAAAAAGAGGTGATTTTTAGCCACTCTCGATTTTGTACTTAGAAAAAATCCAATTTTTTTTTTTTTTTTTTCCGTTTTTTTTCTAAGTGTCTGATCGAGAGAAGGAAAAAGAGGTGATTTTTAGCCTCTCTCGATTTTGTACTTAGAAAAAATCCAAATTATTATTTTTTTTTTTTCCGTTTTTTTTCTAAGTGTCTGATCGAGAGAAGGAAAAAGAGGTGATTTTTAGCCACTCTCGATTTTGTACTTAGAAAAAATCCAATTTTTTTTTTTTTTTTTTCCGTTTTTTTTCTAAGTGTCTGATCGAGAGAAGGAAAAAGAGGTGATTTTTAGCCACTCTCGATTTTGTACTTAGAAAAAATCCAATTTTTTTTTATTTTTTTTTTCCGTTTTTTTTCTAAGTGTCTGATCGAGAGAAGGAAAAAGAGGTGATTTTTAGCCTCTCTCGATTTTGTACTTAGAAAAAATCCAAATTTTTTTTTTTTTTTCCCGTTTTTTTTCTAAGTGTCTGATCGAGAGAAGGAAAAAGAGGTGATTTTTAGCCTCTCTCGATTTTGTACTTAGAAAAAATCCAATTTTTTTTTTTTTTTTTTCCGTTTTTTTTCTAAGTGTCTGATCGAGAGAAGGAAAAAGAGGTGATTTTTAGCCTCTCTCGATTTTGTACTTAGAAAAAATCCAAATTTTTTTTTTTTTTTTTTCATTTTTTTTTCTAAGTGTCTGATCGAGAGAAGGAAAAAGAGGTGATTTTTAGCCACTCTCGATTTTGTACTTAGAAAAAATCCAAATTTTTTTTTTTTTTTCCCGTTTTTTTTCTAAGTGTCTGATCGAGAGAAGGAAAAAGAGGTGATTTTTAGCCACTCTCGATTTTGTACTTAGAAAAAATCCAAATTTTTATTTTTTTTTTTCCGTTTTTTTTCTAAGTGTCTGATCGAGAGAAGGAAAAAGAGGTGATTTTTAGCCTCTCTCGATTTTGTACATAGAAAAAATCCAAATTTTTTTTTTTTTTTTTTCCGTTTTTTTTCTAAGTGTCTGATCGAGAGAAGGAAAAAGAGGTGATTTTTAGCCTCTCTCGATTTTGTACTTAGAAAAAATCCAAATTTTTTTTTTTTTTTTTTCATTTTTTTTTCTAAGTGTCTGATCGAGAGAAGGAAAAAGAGGTGATTTTTAGCCTCTCTCGATTTTGTACTTAGAAAAAATCCAAATTTTTTTTTTTTTTTTTTCATTTTTTTTTCTAAGTGTCTGATCGAGAGAAGGAAAAAGAGTTGATTTTTAGCCTCTCTCGATTTTGTACATAGAAAAAATCCAAATTTTTTTTTTTTTTTTTTCCGTTTTTTTTCTAAGTGTCTGATCGAGAGAAGGAAAAAGAGGTGATTTTTAGCCTCTCTCGATTTTGTACTTAGAAAAAATCCAAATTTTTTTTTTTTTTTTTTCATTTTTTTTTCTAAGTGTCTGATCGAGAGAAGGAAAAAGAGGTGATTTTTAGCCTCTCTTGATTTTGTACTTAGAAAAAATCCAATTTTTTTTTTTTTTTTTCATTTTTTTTTCTAAGTGTCTGATCGAGAGAAGGAAAAAGAGGTGATTTTTAGCCACTCTCGATTTTGTACTTAGAAAAAATCCAATTTTTTTTTTTTTTTTTTTCCGTTTTTTTTCTAAGTGTCTGATCGAGAGAAGGAAAAAGAGGTGATTTTTAGCCTCTCTCGATTTTGTACTTAGAAAAAATCCAAATTATTATTTTTTTTTTTTCCGTTTTTTTTCTAAGTGTCTGATCGAGAGAAGGAAAAAGAGGTGATTTTTAGCCTCTCTCGATTTTGTACTTAGAAAAAATCCAAATTTTTTTTTTTTTTTTTTCATTTTTTTTTCTAAGTGTCTGATCGAGAGAAGGAAAAAGAGGTGATTTTTAGCCTCTCTCGATTTTGTACATAGAAAAAATCCAAATTTTTTTTTTTTTTTTTTTCCGTTTTTTTTCTAAGTGTCTGATCGAGAGAAGGAAAAAGAGGTGATTTTTAGCCTCTCTCGATTTTGTACTTAGAAAAAATCCAAATTTTTTTTTTTTTTTTTTCATTTTTTTTTCTAAGTGTCTGATCGAGAGAAGGAAAAAGAGGTGATTTTTAGCCTCTCTTGATTTTGTACTTAGAAAAAATCCAATTTTTTTTTTTTTTTTTCATTTTTTTTTCTAAGTGTCTGATCGAGAGAAGGAAAAAGAGGTGATTTTTAGCCACTCTCGATTTTGTACTTAGAAAAAATCCAATTTTTTTTTTTTTTTTTTTCCGTTTTTTTTCTAAGTGTCTGATCGAGAGAAGGAAAAAGAGGTGATTTTTAGCCTCTCTCGATTTTGTACTTAGAAAAAATCCAAATTATTATTTTTTTTTTTTCCGTTTTTTTTCTAAGTGTCTGATCGAGAGAAGGAAAAAGAGGTGATTTTTAGCCACTCTCGATTTTGTACTTAGAAAAAATCCAATTTTTTTTTTTTTTTTTTCCGTTTTTTTTCTAAGTGTCTGATCGAGAGAAGGAAAAAGAGGTGATTTTTAGCCACTCTCGATTTTGTACTTAGAAAAAATCCAATTTTTTTTATTTTTTTTTTCCGTTTTTTTTCTAAGTGTCTGATCGAGAGAAGGAAAAAGAGGTGATTTTTAGCCTCTCTCGATTTTGTACTTAGAAAAAATCCAAATTTTTTTTTTTTTTTTCCCGTTTTTTTTCTAAGTGTCTGATCGAGAGAAGGAAAAAGAGGTGATTTTTAGCCTCTCTCGATTTTGTACTTAGAAAAAATCCAATTTTTTTTTTTTTTTTTTCCGTTTTTTTTCTAAGTGTCTGATCGAGAGAAGGAAAAAGAGGTGATTTTTAGCCTCTCTCGATTTTGTACTTAGAAAAAATCCAAATTTTTTTTTTTTTTTTTTCATTTTTTTTTCTAAGTGTCTGATCGAGAGAAGGAAAAAGAGGTGATTTTTAGCCACTCTCGATTTTGTACTTAGAAAAAATCCAAATTTTTTTTTTTTTTTTCCCGTTTTTTTTCTAAGTGTCTGATCGAGAGAAGGAAAAAGAGGTGATTTTTAGCCACTCTCGATTTTGTACTTAGAAAAAATCCAAATTTTTTTTTTTTTTTTTTCCGTTTTTTTTCTAAGTGTCTGATCGAGAGAAGGAAAAAGAGGTGATTTTTAGCCTCTCTCGATTTTGTACTTAGAAAAAATCCAAATTTATTTTTTTTTTTTTTCCGTTTTTTTTCTAAGTGTCTGATCGAGAGAAGGAAAAAGAGGTGATTTTTAGCCTCTCTCGATTTTGTACTTAGAAAAAATCCAAATTTTTTATTTTTTTTTTTCCGTTTTTTTTCTAAGTGTCTGATCGAGAGAAGGAAAAAGAGGTGATTTTTAGCCTCTCTCGATTTTGTACTTAGAAAAAATCCAAATTTTTTTTTTTTTTTTTTCCGTTTTTTTTCTAAGTGTCTGATCGAGAGAAGGAAAAAGAGGTGATTTTTAGCCTCTCTTGATTTTGTACTTAGAAAAAATCCAATTTTTTTTTTTTTTTTTCTTTTTTTTTCTAAGTGTCTGATCGAGAGAAGGAAAAAGAGGTGATTTTTAGCCACTCTCGATTTTGTACTTAGAAAAAATCCAATTTTTTTTTTTTTTTTTTCCGTTTTTTTTCTAAGTGTCTGATCGAGAGAAGGAAAAAGAGGTGATTTTTAGCCTCTCTCGATTTTGTACTTAGAAAAAATCCAAATTTTTTTATTTTTTTTTCCGTTTTTTTTCTAAGTGTCTGATCGAGAGAAGGAAAAAGAGGTGATTTTTAGCCACTCTCGATTTTGTACTTAGAAAAAATCCAATTTTTTTAATTTTTTTTTTCCGTTTTTTTTCTAAGTGTCTGATCGAGAGAAGGAAAAAGAGGTGATTTTTAGCCTCTCTCGATTTTGTACTTAGAAAAAATCCAAATTTTTTTTTTTTTTTTTTCCGTTTTTTTTCTAAGTGTCTGATCGAGAGAAGGAAAAAGAGGTGATTTTTAGCCTCTCTCGATTTTGTACATAGAAAAAATCCAAATTTTTTTTTTTTTTTTTTCCGTTTTTTTTCTAAGTGTCTGATCGAGAGAAGGAAAAAGAGGTGATTTTTAGCCTCTCTCGATTTTGTACTTAGAAAAAATCCAAATTTTTTTTTTTTTTTTTTCATTTTTTTTTCTAAGTGTCTGATCGAGAGAAGGAAAAAGAGGTGATTTTTAGCCTCTCTCGATTTTGTACTTAGAAAAAATCCAAATTTTTTTTTTTTTTTTTCATTTTTTTTTCTAAGTGTCTGATCGAGAGAAGGAAAAAGAGGTGATTTTTAGCCTCTCTCGATTTTGTACTTAGAAAAAATCCAAATTATTATTTTTTTTTTTTCCGTTTTTTTTCTAAGTGTCTGATCGAGAGAAGGAAAAAGAGGTGATTTTTAGCCACTCTCGATTTTGTACTTAGAAAAAATCCAATTTTTTTTTTTTTTTTTCCGTTTTTTTTCTAAGTGTCTGATCGAGAGAAGGAAAAAGAGGTGATTTTTAGCCTCTCTTGATTTTGTACTTAGAAAAAATCCAATTTTTTTTTTTTTTTTTTCTTTTTTTTTTCAAAGTGTCTGATCGAGAGAAGGAAAAAGAGGTGATTTTTAGCCACTCTCGATTTTGTACTTAGAAAAAATCCAAATTTTTTTTTTTTTTTTTCCGTTTTTTTTCTAAGTGTCTGATCGAGAGAAGGAAAAAGAGGTGATTTTTAGCCTCTCTCGATTTTGTACTTAGAAAAAATCCAAATTTTTTTATTTTTTTTTCCGTTTTTTTTCTAAGTGTCTGATCGAGAGAAGGAAAAAGAGGTGATTTTTAGCCACTCTCGATTTTGTACTTAGAAAAAATCCAATTTTTTTTATTTTTTTTTTCCGTTTTTTTTCTAAGTGTCTGATCGAGAGAAGGAAAAAGAGGTGATTTTTAGCCTCTCTTGATTTTGTACTTAGAAAAAATCCAATTTTTTTTTTTTTTTTTCATTTTTTTTTCTAAGTGTCTGATCGAGAGAAGGAAAAAGAGGTGATTTTTAGCCACTCTCGATTTTGTACTTAGAAAAAATCCAATTTTTTTTTTTTTTTTTTCCGTTTTTTTTCTAAGTGTCTGATCGAGAGAAGGAAAAAGAGGTGATTTTTAGCCTCTCTCGATTTTGTACTTAGAAAAAATCCAAATTATTATTATTTTTTTTTCCGTTTTTTTTCTAAGTGTCTGATCGAGAGAAGGAAAAAGAGGTGATTTTTAGCCACTCTCGATTTTGTACTTAGAAAAAATCCAATTTTTTTTTTTTTTTTTTCCGTTTTTTTTCTAAGTGTCTGATCGAGAGAAGGAAAAAGAGGTGATTTTTAGCCTCTCTTGATTTTGTACTTAGAAAAAATCCAATTTTTTTTTTTTTTTTTTCTTTTTTTTTTCAAAGTGTCTGATCGAGAGAAGGAAAAAGAGGTGATTTTTAGCCACTCTCGATTTTGTACTTAGAAAAAATCCAAATTTTTTTTTTTTTTTTTTCCGTTTTTTTTCTAAGTGTCTGATCGAGAGAAGGAAAAAGAGGTGATTTTTAGCCTCTCTCGATTTTGTACTTAGAAAAAATCCAAATTTTTTTTTTTTTTTTTTCCGTTTTTTTTCTAAGTGTCTGATCGAGAGAAGGAAAAAGAGGTGATTTTTAGCCACTCTCGATTTTGTACTTAGAAAAAATCCAATTTTTTTTATTTTTTTTTCCCGTTTTTTTTCTAAGTGTCTGATCGAGAGAAGGAAAAAGAGGTGATTTTTAGCCTCTCTCGATTTTGTACTTAGAAAAAATCCAATTTTTTTTTTTTTTTTTCCCGTTTTTTTTCTAAGTGTCTGATCGAGAGAAGGAAAAAGAGGTGATTTTTAGCCTCTCTCGATTTTGTACTTAGAAAAAATCCAATTTTTTTTTTTTTTTTTTCCGTTTTTTTTCTAAGTGTCTGATCGAGAGAAGGAAAAAGAGGTGATTTTTAGCCTCTCTCGATTTTGTACTTAGAAAAAATCCAAATTTTTTTTTTTTTTTTTTCATTTTTTTTTCTAAGTGTCTGATCGAGAGAAGGAAAAAGAGGTGATTTTTAGCCACTCTCGATTTTGTACTTAGAAAAAATCCAAATTTTTTTTTTTTTTTCCCGTTTTTTTTCTAAGTGTCTGATCGAGAGAAGGAAAAAGAGGTGATTTTTAGCCACTCTCGATTTTGTACTTAGAAAAAATCCAAATTTTTTTTTTTTTTTTTCCGTTTTTTTTCTAAGTGTCTGATCGAGAGAAGGAAAAAGAGGTGATTTTTAGCCTCTCTTGATTTTGTACTTAGAAAAAATCCAATTTTTTTTTTTTTTTTTTTTTTTTTCTAAGTGTCTGATCGAGAGAAGGAAAAAGAGGTGATTTTTAGCCTCTCTCGATTTTGTACTTAGAAAAAATCCAAATTTATTTTTTTTTTTTTTCCGTTTTTTTTCTAAGTGTCTGATCGAGAGAAGGAAAAAGAGGTGATTTTTAGCCTCTCTCGATTTTGTACTTAGAAAAAATCCAAATTTTTTTTTTTTTTTTTTCCGTTTTTTTTCTAAGTGTCTGATCGAGAGAAGGAAAAAGAGGTGATTTTTAGCCTCTCTCGATTTTGTACTTAGAAAAAATCCAAATTTTTTTTTTTTTTTTTTCCGTTTTTTTTCTAAGTGTCTGATCGAGAGAAGGAAAAAGAGGTGATTTTTAGCCTCTCTTGATTTTGTACTTAGAAAAAATCCAATTTTTTTTTTTTTTTTTTCTTTTTTTTTCTAAGTGTCTGATCGAGAGAAGGAAAAAGAGGTGATTTTTAGCCACTCTCGATTTTGTACTTAGAAAAAATCCAATTTTTTTTTTTTTTTTTTTCCGTTTTTTTTCTAAGTGTCTGATCGAGAGAAGGAAAAAGAGGTGATTTTTAGCCTCTCTCGATTTTGTACTTAGAAAAAATCCAAATTTTTTTATTTTTTTTCCCGTTTTTTTTCTAAGTGTCTGATCGAGAGAAGGAAAAAGAGGTGATTTTTAGCCACTCTCGATTTTGTACTTAGAAAAAATCCAATTTTTTTTATTTTTTTTTTCCGTTTTTTTTCTAAGTGTCTGATCGAGAGAAGGAAAAAGAGGTGATTTTTAGCCTCTCTCGATTTTGTACTTAGAAAAAATCCAAATTTTTTTTTTTTTTTTTTCCGTTTTTTTTCTAAGTGTCTGATCGAGAGAAGGAAAAAGAGGTGATTTTTAGCCTCTCTCGATTTTGTACATAGAAAAAATCCAAATTTTTTTTTTTTTTTTTTCCGTTTTTTTTCTAAGTGTCTGATCGAGAGAAGGAAAAAGAGGTGATTTTTAGCCTCTCTCGATTTTGTACTAAGAAAAAATCCAAATTTTTTTTTTTTTTTTTTCATTTTTTTTTCTAAGTGTCTGATCGAGAGAAGGAAAAAGAGGTGATTTTTAGCCTCTCTCGATTTTGTACTTAGAAAAAATCCAAATTTTTTTTTTTTTTTTTTCATTTTTTTTTCTAAGTGTCTGATCGAGAGAAGGAAAAAGAGGTGATTTTTAGCCTCTCTCGATTTTGTACTTAGAAAAAATCCAAATTATTATTTTTTTTTTTTCCGTTTTTTTTCTAAGTGTCTGATCGAGAGAAGGAAAAAGAGGTGATTTTTAGCCACTCTCGATTTTGTACTTAGAAAAAATCCAATTTTTTTTTTTTTTTTTTCCGTTTTTTTTCTAAGTGTCTGATCGAGAGAAGGAAAAAGAGGTGATTTTTAGCCTCTCTTGATTTTGTACTTAGAAAAAATCCAATTTTTTTTTTTTTTTTTTCTTTTTTTTTTCAAAGTGTCTGATCGAGAGAAGGAAAAAGAGGTGATTTTTAGCCACTCTCGATTTTGTACTTAGAAAAAATCCAAATTTTTTTTTTTTTTTTCCGTTTTTTTTCTAAGTGTCTGATCGAGAGAAGGAAAAAGAGGTGATTTTTAACCTCTCTCGATTTTGTACTTAGAAAAAATTCAAATTTTTTTATTTTTTTTTCCGTTTTTTTTCTAAGTGTCTGATCGAGAGAAGGAAAAAGAGGTGATTTTTAGCCACTCTCGATTTTGTACTTAGAAAAAATCCAATTTTTTTTATTTTTTTTTTCCGTTTTTTTTCTAAGTGTCTGATCGAGAGAAGGAAAAAGAGGTGATTTTTAGCCACTCTCGATTTTGTACTTAGAAGAAATCCAATTTTTTTTTTTTTTTTTTCCCGTTTGTTTTCTAAGTGTCTGATCGAGAGAAGGAAAAAGAGGTGATTTTTAGCCACTCTCGATTTTGTACTTAGAAAAAATCCCAATTTTTTTTTTTTTTTTTCTTTTTTTTTCTAAGTGTCTGATCGAGAGAAGGAAAAAGAGGTGATTTTTAGCCTCTCTCGATTTTGTACTTAGAAAAAAATCCAAATTTTTTTTTTTTTTTTCCGTTTTTTTTCTAAGTGTCTGATCGAGAGAAGGAAAAAGAGGTGATTTTTAGCCTCTCTTGATTTTGTACTTAGAAAAAATCCAATTTTTTTTTTCTTTTGTTTTTCTAAGTGTCTGATCGAGAGAAGGAAAAAGAGTTGATTTTTAGCCACTCTCGATTTTGTACTTAGAAAAAATCCAAATTTTTTTTTTTTTTTTTTCCGTTTTTTTTCTAAGTGTCTGATCGAGAGAAGGAAAAAGAGGTAATTTTTAGCCTCTCTCGATTTTGTACTTAGAAAAAATCCAAATTTTTTTTTTTTTTTTCCGTTTTTTTTCTAAGTGTCTGATCGAGAGAAGGAAAAAGAGGTGATTTTCAGCCACTCTCGATTTTGTACTTAGAAAAAATCCAAATTTTTTTTTTTTTTTTTTCCGTTTTTTTTCTAAGTGTCTGATCGAGAGAAGGAAAAAGAGGTGATTTTTAGCCTCTCTCGATTTTGTACTTAGAAAAAATCCAAATTTTTATTTTTTTTTTTTCCGTTTTTTTTCTAAGTGTCTGATCGAGAGAAGGAAAAAGAGGTGATTTTTAGCCTCTCTCGATTTTGTACTTAGAAAAAATCCAAATTTTTTTTTTTTTTTTTTCCGTTTTTTTTCTAAGTGTCTGATCGAGAGAAGGAAAAAGAGGTGATTTTTAGCCTCTCTCGATTTTGTACTTAGAAAAAATCCAAATTTTATTTTATTTTTTTCATTTTTTTTTCTAAGTGTCTGATCGAGAGAAGGAAAAAGAGGTGATTTTTAGCCACTCTCGATTTTGTACTTAGAAAAAATCCAATTTTTTTTTTTTTTTTTCCGTTTTTTTTCTAAGTGTCTGATCGAGAGAAGGAAAAAGAGGTGATTTTTAGCCACTCTCGATTTTGTACTTAGAAAAAATCCAATTTTTTTTTTTTTTTTTTTCCGTTTTTTTTCTAAGTGTCTGATCGAGAGAAGGAAAAAGAGGTGATTTTTAGCCACTCTCGATTTTGTACTTAGAAAAAATCCAAATTTTTTTTTTTTTTTCATTTTTTTTTCTAAGTGTCTGATCGAGAGAAGGAAAAAGAGGTGATTTTTAGCCTCTCTCGATTTTGTACTTAGAAAAAATCCCAATTTTTTTTTTTTTTTTTTCAGTTTTTTTTCTAAGTGTCTGATCGAGAGAAGGAAAAAGAGGTGATTTTTAGCCTCTCTTGATTTTGTACTTAGAAAAAATCCAATTTTTTTTTTTTTTTTTTCATTTTTTTTTCTAAGTGTCTGATCGAGAGAAGGAAAAAGAGGTGATTTTTAGCCACTCTCGATTTTGTACTTAGAAAAAATCCAAATTTTTTTTTTTTTTTTTCAGTTTTTTTTCTAAGTGTCTGATCGAGAGAAGGAAAATGAGGTGATTTTTAGCCTCCTTGATTTTGTACTTAGAAAAAATCCAATTTTTTTTTTTTTTTTTTCATTTTTTTTTCTAAGTGTCTGATCGAGAGAAGGAAAAAGAGGTGATTTTTAGCCACTCTCGATTTTGTACTTAGAAAAAATCCAAATTTTTTTTTTTTTTTTTCCGTTTTTTTTCTAAGTGTCTGATCGAGAGAAGGAAAAAGAGGTGATTTTTAGCCTCTCTCGATTTTGTACTTAGAAAAAATCCAAATTATTATTTTTTTTTTTTCCGTTTTTTTTCTAAGTGTCTGATCGAGAGAAGGAAAAAGAGGTGATTTTTAGCCACTCTCGATTTTGTACTTAGAAAAAATCCAAATTTTTTTTTTTTTTTTTCCGTTTTTTTTCTAAGTGTCTGATCGAGAGAAGGAAAAAGAGGTGATTTTTAGCCTCTCTTGATTTTGTACTTAGAAAAAATCCAATTTTTTTTTTCTTTTTTTTTTCTAAGTATCTGATCGAGAGAAGGAAAAAGAGGTGATTTTTAGCCACTCTCGATTTTGTACTTAGAAAAAATCAAATTTTTTTTTTTTTTTTTTCCCGTTTTTTTTCTAAGTGTCTGATCGAGAGAAGGAAAAAGAGGTGATTTTTAGCCACTCTCGATTTTGTACTTAGAAAAAATCCAATTTTTTTTTTTTTTTTTTCCGTTTTTTTTCTAAGTGTCTGATCGAGAGAAGGAAAAAGAGGTGATTTTTAGCCACTCTCGATTTTGTACTTAGAAAAAATCCAAATTTTTTTTTTTTTTTTCCGTTTTTTTTCTAAGTGTCTGATCGAGAGAAGGAAAAAGAGGTGATTTTTAGCCTCTCTCGATTTTGTACTTAGAAAAAATCCAAATTTTTTTTATTTTTTTTTCCGTTTTTTTTCTAAGTGTCTGATCGAGAGAAGGAAAAAGAGGTGATTTTTAGCCACTCTCGATTTTGTACTTAGAAAAAATCCAATTTTTTTTTTTTTTTTTTTCCGTTTTTTTTCTAAGTGTCTGATCGAGAGAAGGAAAAAGAGGTGATTTTTAGCCTCTCTCGATTTTGTACATAGAAAAAATCCAAATTTTTTTTTTTTTTTTTCCGTTTTTTTTCTAAGTGTCTGATCGAGAGAAGGAAAAAGAGGTGATTTTTAGCCTCTCTCGATTTTGTACTTAGAAAAAATCCAAATTTTTTTTTTTTTTTTTTCATTTTTTTTTCTAAGTGTCTGATCGAGAGAAGGAAAAAGAGGTGATTTTTAGCCTCTCTTGATTTTGTACTTAGAAAAAATCCAATTTTTTTTTTTTTTTTTCATTTTTTTTTCTAAGTGTCTGATCGAGAGAAGGAAAAAGAGGTGATTTTTAGCCACTCTCGATTTTGTACTTAGAAAAAATCCAATTTTTTTTTTTTTTTTTTCCGTTTTTTTTCTAAGTGTCTGATCGAGAGAAGGAAAAAGAGGTGATTTTTAGCCTCTCTCGATTTTGTACTTAGAAAAAATCCAAATTATTATTTTTTTTTTTTCCGTTTTTTTTCTAAGTGTCTGATCGAGAGAAGGAAAAAGAGGTGATTTTTAGCCACTCTCGATTTTGTACTTAGAAAAAATCCAATTTTTTTTTTTTTTTTTTCCGTTTTTTTTCTAAGTGTCTGATCGAGAGAAGGAAAAAGAGGTGATTTTTAGCCTCTCTTGATTTTGTACTTAGAAAAAATCCAATTTTTTTTTTTTTTTTTCTTTTTTTTTTCAAAGTGTCTGATCGAGAGAAGGAAAAAGAGGTGATTTTTAGCCACTCTCGATTTTGTACTTAGAAAAAATCCAAATTTTTTTTTTTTTTTTTTCCGTTTTTTTTCTAAGTGTCTGATCGAGAGAAGGAAAAAGAGGTGATTTTTAGCCTCTCTCGATTTTGTACTTAGAAAAAATCCAAATTTTTTTATTTTTTTTTCCGTTTTTTTTCTAAGTGTCTGATCGAGAGAAGGAAAAAGAGGTGATTTTTAGCCACTCTCGATTTTGTACTTAGAAAAAATCCAATTTTTTTAATTTTTTTTTTCCGTTTTTTTTCTAAGTGTCTGATCGAGAGAAGGAAAAAGAGGTGATTTTTAGCCTCTCTCGATTTTGTACTTAGAAAAAATCCAAATTATTTTTTTTTTTCCCGTTTTTTTTCTAAGTGTCTGATCGAGAGAAGGAAAAAGAGGTGATTTTTAGCCTCTCTCGATTTTGTACTTAGAAAAAATCCAATTTTTTTTTTTTTTTTTTCCGTTTTTTTTCTAAGTGTCTGATCGAGAGAAGGAAAAAGAGGTGATTTTTAGCCTCTCTCGATTTTGTACTTAGAAAAAATCCAAATTTTTTTTTTTTTTTTTCATTTTTTTTTCTAAGTGTCTGATCGAGAGAAGGAAAAAGAGGTGATTTTTAGCCACTCTCGATTTTGTACTTAGAAAAAATCCAAATTTTTTATTTTTTTTTCCCGTTTTTTTTCTAAGTGTCTGATCGAGAGAAGGAAAAAGAGGTGATTTTTAGCCACTCTCGATTTTGTAATAAGAAAAAATCCAAATTTTTTTTTTTTTTTTTTTCCGTTTTTTTTCTAAGTGTCTGATCGAGAGAAGGAAAAAGAGGTGATTTTTAGCCTCTCTTGATTTTGTACTTAGAAAAAATCCAATTTTTTTTTTTTTTTTTTTTTTTTTTCTAAGTGTCTGATCGAGAGAAGGAAAAAGAGGTGATTTTTAGCCTCTCTCGATTTTGTACTTAGAAAAAATCCAATTTTTTTTTTTTTTTTTTCCGTTTTTTTTCTAAGTGTCTGATTGAGAGAAGGAAAAAGAGGTGATTTTTAGCCTCTCTTGATTTTGTACTTAGAAAAAATCCAATTTTTTTTTTTTTTTTTCATTTTTTTTTCTAAGTGTCTGATCGAGAGAAGGAAAAAGAGGTGATTTTTAGCCACTCTCGATTTTGTACTTAGAAAAAATCCAAATTTTTTTTTTTTTTTTTTCCGTTTTTTTTCTAAGTGTCTGATCGAGAGAAGGAAAAAGAGGTGATTTTTAGCCTCTCTCGATTTTGTACTTAGAAAAAATCCAAATTTATTTATTTTTTTTTTCCGTTTTTTTTCTAAGTGTCTGATCGAGAGAAGGAAAAAGAGGTGATTTTTAGCCTCTCTCGATTTTGTACTTAGAAAAAATCCAAATTTTATTTTTTATTTTTTCCGTTTTTTTTCTAAGTGTCTGATCGAGAGAAGGAAAAAGAGGTGATTTTTAGCCTCTCTCGATTTTGTACTTAGAAAAAATCCAAATTTTTTTTTTTTTTTTTTCCGTTTTTTTTCTAAGTGTCTGATCGAGAGAAGGAAAAAGAGGTGATTTTTAGCCTCTCTTGATTTTGTACTTAGAAAAAATCCAATTTTTTTTTTTTTTTTTTCTTTTTTTTTCTAAGTGTCTGATCGAGAGAAGGAAAAAGAGGTGATTTTTAGCCACTCTCGATTTTGTACTTAGAAAAAATCCAATTTTTTTTTTTTTTTTTTCCGTTTTTTTTCTAAGTGTCTGATCGAGAGAAGGAAAAAGAGGTGATTTTTAGCCTCTCTCGATTTTGTACTTAGAAAAAATCCACATTTTTTTTTTTTTTTTTTCAGTTTTTTTTCTAAGTGTCTGATCGAGAGAAGGAAAAAGAGGTGATTTTTAGCCTCTCTTGATTTTGTACTTAGAAAAAATCCAATTTTTTATTTTTTTTTTCATTTTTTTTTCTAAGTGTCTGATCGAGAGAAGGAAAAAGAGGTGATTTTTAGCCACTCTCGATTTTGTACTTAGAAAAAATCCAATTTTTTTTTTTTTTTTTTCCGTTTTTTTTCTAAGTGTCTGATCGAGAGAAGGAAAAAGAGGTGATTTTTAGCCTCTCTCGATTTTGTACTTAGAAAAAATCCAAATTATTATTATTTTTTTTTCCGTTTTTTTTCTAAGTGTCTGATCGAGAGAAGGAAAAAGAGGTGATTTTTAGCCACTCTCGATTTTGTACTTAGAAAAAATCCAGATTTTTTTTTTTTTTTTTCCGTTTTTTTTCTAAGTGTCTGATCGAGAGAAGGAAAAAGAGGTGATTTTTAGCCTCTCTTGATTTTGTACTTAGAAAAAATCCATTTTTTTTTTTTTTTTTTCTTTTTTTTTTCAAAGTGTCTGATCGAGAGAAGGAAAAAGAGGTGATTTTTAGCCACTCTCGATTTTGTACTTAGAAAAAATCCAAATTTTTTTTTTTTTTTTTTCCGTTTTTTTTCTAAGTGTCTGATCGAGAGAAGGAAAAAGAGGTGATTTTTAGCCTCTCTCGATTTTGTACTTAGAAAAAATCCAAATTTATTTATTTTTTTTTTCCGTTTTTTTTCTAAGTGTCTGATCGAGAGAAGGAAAAAGAGGTGATTTTTAGCCTCTCTCGATTTTGTACTTAGAAAAAATCCAAATTTTATTTTTTATTTTTTCCGTTTTTTTTCTAAGTGTCTGATCGAGAGAAGGAAAAAGAGGTGATTTTTAGCCTCTCTCGATTTTGTACTTAGAAAAAATCCAATTTTTTTTTTTTTTTTTTTCCGTTTTTTTTCTAAGTGTCTGATCGAGAGAAGGAAAAAGAGGTGATTTTTAGCCTCTCTTGATTTTGTACTTAGAAAAAATCCAATTTTTTTTTTTTTTTTTCTTTTTTTTTCTAAGTGTCTGATCGAGAGAAGGAAAAAGAGGTGATTTTTAGCCACTCTCGATTTTGTACTTAGAAAAAATCCAATTTTTTTTTTTTTTTTTTCCGTTTTTTTTCTAAGTGTCTGATCGAGAGAAGGAAAAAGAGGTGATTTTTAGCCTCTCTCGATTTTGTACTTAGAAAAAATCCACATTTTTTTTTTTTTTTTTTTCAGTTTTTTTTCTAAGTGTCTGATCGAGAGAAGGAAAAAGAGGTGATTTTTAGCCTCTCTTGATTTTGTACTTAGAAAAAATCCAATTTTTTATTTTTTTTTTCATTTTTTTTTCTAAGTGTCTGATCGAGAGAAGGAAAAAGAGGTGATTTTTAGCCACTCTCGATTTTGTACTTAGAAAAAATCCAATTTTTTTTTTTTTTTTTTCCGTTTTTTTTCTAAGTGTCTGATCGAGAGAAGGAAAAAGAGGTGATTTTTAGCCTCTCTCGATTTTGTACTTAGAAAAAATCCAAATTATTATTATTTTTTTTTCCGTTTTTTTTCTAAGTGTCTGATCGAGAGAAGGAAAAAGAGGTGATTTTTAGCCACTCTCGATTTTGTACTTAGAAAAAATCCAGATTTTTTTTTTTTTTTTTCCGTTTTTTTTCTAAGTGTCTGATCGAGAGAAGGAAAAAGAGGTGATTTTTAGCCTCTCTTGATTTTGTACTTAGAAAAAATCCATTTTTTTTTTTTTTTTTTCTTTTTTTTTTCAAAGTGTCTGATCGAGAGAAGGAAAAAGAGGTGATTTTTAGCCACTCTCGATTTTGTACTTAGAAAAAATCCAAATTTTTTTTTTTTTTTTTTCCGTTTTTTTTCTAAGTGTCTGATCGAGAGAAGGAAAAAGAGGTGATTTTTAGCCTCTCTCGATTTTGTACTTAGAAAAAATCCAAATTTTTTTATTTTTTTTCCCGTTTTTTTTCTAAGTGTCTGATCGAGAGAAGGAAAAAGAGGTGATTTTTAGCCACTCTCGATTTTGTACTTAGAAAAAATCCAATTTTTTTTATTTTTTTTTTCCGTTTTTTTTCTAAGTGTCTGATCGAGAGAAGGAAAAAGAGGTGATTTTTAGCCTCTCTCGATTTTGTACTTAGAAAAAATCCAAATTTTTTTTTTTTTTTTTCCGTTTTTTTTTCTAAGTGTCTGATCGAGAGAAGGAAAAAGAGGTGATTTTTAGCCTCTCTCGATTTTGTACTTAGAAAAAATCCAAATTTTTTTTTTTTTTTTTCCGTTTTTTTTCTAAGTGTCTGATCGAGAGAAGGAAAAAGAGGTGATTTTTAGCCTCTCTCGATTTTGTACTTAGAAAAAATCCAAATTTTTTTATTTTTTTTTTCATTTTTTTTTCTAAGTGTCTGATCGAGAGAAGGAAAAAGAGGTGATTTTTAGCCACTCTCGATTTTGTACTTAGAAAAAATCCAAATTTTTTTTTTTTTTTTTCAGTTTTTTTTCTAAGTGTCTGATCGAGAGAAGGAAAAAGAGGTGATTTTTAGCCTCTCTTGATTTTGTACTTAGAAAAAATCCAATTTTTTTTTTTTTTTTTTCCTTTTTTTTTTCTAAGTGTCTGATCGAGAGAAGGAAAAAGAGGTGATTTTTAGCCACTCTCGATTTTGTACTTAGAAAAAATCCAATTTTTTTTTTTTTTTTTTCCGTTTTTTTTCTAAGTGTCTGATCGAGAGAAGGAAAAAGAGGTGATTTTTAGCCACTCTCGATTTTGTACTTAGAAAAAATCCAATTTTTTTTTTTTTTTTTTTTCCGTTTTTTTTCTAAGTGTCTGATCGAGAGAAGGAAAAAGAGGTGATTTTTAGCCACTCTCGATTTTGTACTTAGAAAAAATCCAAATTTTTTTTTTTTTTTTTTCCGTTTTTTTTCTAAGTGTCTGATCGAGAGAAGGAAAAAGAGGTGATTTTTAGCCTCTCTCGATTTTGTACTTAGAAAAAATCCAATTTTTTTTTTTTTTTTTTCCGTTTTTTTTCTAAGTGTCTGATCGAGAGAAGGAAAAAGAGGTGATTTTTAGCCACTCTCGATTTTGTACTTAGAAAAAATCCAATTTTTTTTTTTTTTTTTTTCCGTTTTTTTTCTTAGTGTCTGATCGAGAGAAGGAAAAAGAGGTGATTTTTAGCCACTCTCGATTTTGTACTTAGAAAAAATCCAAATTTTTTATTTTTTTTTTCATTTTTTTTTCTAAGTGTCTGATCGAGAGAAGGAAAAAGAGGTGATTTTTAGCCTCTCTCGATTTTGTACTTAGAAAAAATCCAAATTTTTTTTTTTTTTTTTCAGTTTTTTTTCTAAGTGTCTGATCGAGAGAAGGAAAAAGAGGTGATTTTTAGCCTCTCTTGATTTTGTACTTAGAAAAAATCCATTTTTTTTTTTTTTTTTTCATTTTTTTTTCTAAGTGTCTGATCGAGAGAAGGAAAAAGAGGTGATTTTTAGCCACTCTCGATTTTGTACTTAGAAAAAATCCAAATTTTTTTTTTTTTTCAGTTTTTTTTCTAAGTGTCTGATCGAGAGAAGGAAAAAGAGGTGATTTTTAGCCTCTCTTGATTTTGTACTTAGAAAAAATCCAATTTTTTTTTTTTTTTTTTCATTTTTTTTTCTAAGTGTCTGATCGAGAGAAGGAAAAAGAGGTGATTTTTAGCCACTCTCGATTTTGTACTTAGAAAAAATCCAAATTTTTTATTTTTTTTTCCGTTTTTTTTTCTAAGTGTCTGATCGAGAGAAGGAAAAATAGGTGATTTTTAGCCTCTCTCGATTTTGTACTTAGAAAAAATCCAAATTATTATTTTTTTTTTTCCGTTTTTTTTCTAAGTGTCTGATCGAGAGAAGGAAAAAGAGGTGATTTTTAGCCACTCTCGATTTTGTACTTAGAAAAAATCCAATTTTTTTTTTTTTTTTTCAGTTTTTTTTCTAAGTGTCTGATCGAGAGAAGGAAAAAGAGGTGATTTTTAGCCTCTCTTGATTTTGTACTTAGAAAAAATCCAATTTTTTTTTTTTTTTTTTCTTTTTTTTTTCTAAGTGTCTGATCGAGAGAAGGAAAAAGAGGTGATTTTTAGCCACTCTCGATTTTGTACTTAGAAAAAATCCAATTTTTTTATTTTTTTTTTCCGTTTTTTTTCTAAGTGTCTGATCGAGAGAAGGAAAAAGAGGTGATTTTTAGCCTCTCTCGATTTTGTACTTAGAAAAAATCCAAATTTTTTTTTTTTTTTCCGTTTTTTTTCTTAGTGTCTGATCGAGAGAAGGAAAAAGAGGTGATTTTTAGCCTCTCTCGATTTTGTACTTAGAAAAAATCCAATTTTTTATTTTTTTTTAAATTTTTTTTTCTAAGTGTCTGATCGAGAGAAGGAAAAAGAGGTGATTTTTAGCCACTCTCGATTTTGTACTTAGAAAAAATCCAAATTTTTTTTTTTTTTTTCCCGTTTTTTTTCTAAGTGTCTGATCGAGAGAAGGAAAAAGAGGTGATTTTTAAGCCTCTCTCGATTTTGTACTTAGAAAAAATTCAAATTTTTTTTTTTTTTTTTTTCCGTTTTTTTTCTAAGTGTCTGATCGAGAGAAGGAAAAAGAGGTGATTTTTAGCCTCTCTCGATTTTGTACTTAGAAAAAATCCAAATTTTTTTTTTTTTTTTTCCGTTTTTTTTCTAAGTGTCTGATCGAGAGAAGGAAAAAGAGGTGATTTTTAGCCTCTCTCGATTTTGTACTTAGAAAAAATCCAAATTTTTTTTTTTTTTTTTCCGTTTTTTTTCTTAGTGTCTGATCGAGAGAAGGAAAAAGAGGTGATTTTTAGCCACTCTCGATTTTGTACTTAGAAAAAATCCAAATTTTTTTTTTTTTTTTCTTTTTTTTTTCTAAGTGTCTGATCGAGAGAAGGAAAAAGAGGTGATTTTTAGCCTCTCTCGATTTTGTACTTAGAAAAAATCCAATTTTTTTTTTTTTTTTTTCAGTTTTTTTTCTAAGTGTCTGATCGAGAGAAGGAAAAAGAGGTGATTTTTAGCCTCTCTTGATTTTGTACTTAGAAAAAATCCAATTTTTTTTTTTTTTTCATTTTTTTTTCTAAGTGTCTGATCGAGAGAAGGAAAAAGAGGTGATTTTTAGCCACTCTCGATTTTGTACTTAGAAAAAATCCAAATTATTTTTTTTTTTTTTCCGTTTTTTTTCTAAGTGTTTGATCGAGAGAAGGAAAAAGAGGTGATTTTTAGCCTCTCTCGATTTTGTGCTTAGAAAAAATCCAATTTTTTTTTTTTTTTTCCGTTTTTTTTCTAAGTGTCTGATCGAGAGAAGGAAAAAGAGGTGATTTTTAGCCTCTCTTGATTTTGTACTTAGAAAAAATCCAATTTTTTTTTTTTTTTCTTTTTTTTTTCTAAGTGTCTGATCGAGAGAAGGAAAAAGAGGTGATTTTTAGCCACTCTCGATTTTGTACTTAGAAAAAATCCAAATTTTTTTTTTTTTTTTTCCGTTTTTTTTCTAAGTGTTTGATCGAGAGAAGGAAAAAGAGGTGATTTTTAGCCTCTCTCGATTTTGTGCTTAGAAAAAATCCAATTTTTTTTTTTTTTTTCCGTTTTTTTTCTAAGTGTCTGATCGAGAGAAGGAAAAAGAGGTGATTTTTAGCCTCTCTTGATTTTGTACTTAGAAAAAATCCAATTTTTTTTTTTTTTTTTTCATTTTTTTTTCTAAGTGTCTGATCGAGAGAAGGAAAAAGAGGTGATTTTTAGCCACTCTCGATTTTGTACTTAGAAAAAATCCAATTTTTTTTTTTTTTTTTTCCGTTTTTTTTCTAAGTGTCTGATCGAGAGAAGGAAAAAGAGGTGATTTTTAGCTTTTTCCGTTTTTTTTCTAAGTGTCTGATCGAGAGAAGGAAAAAGAGGTGATTTTTAGCCACTCTCGATTTTGTACTTAGAAAAAATCCAAATTTTTTTTTTTTTTTTTCCGTTTTTTTTCTAAGTGTCTGATCGAGAGAAGGAAAAAGAGGTGATTTTTAGCCTCTCTCGATTTTGTACTTAGAAAAAATCCAAATTTTTTTTTTTTTTTGTCCGTTTTTTTTCTAAGTGTCTGATCGAGAGAAGGAAAAAGAGGTGATTTTTAGCCTCTCTCGATTTTGTACTTAGAAAAAATCCAAATTTTTTTTTTTTTTTTTCCGTTTTTTTTCTAAGTGTCTGATCGAGAGAAGGAAAAAGAGGTGATTTTTAGCCTCTCTCGATTTTGTACTTAGAAAAAATCCAATTTTTTTTTTTTTTTTTTTCCGTTTTTTTTCTAAGTGTCTGATCGAGAGAAGGAAAAAGAGGTGATTTTTAGCCTCTCTTGATTTTGTACTTAGAAAAAATCCAATTTTTTTTTTTTTTTTTTCTTTTTTTTTCTAAGTGTCTGATCGAGAGAAGGAAAAGAGGTGATTTTTAGCCACTCTCGATTTTGTACTTAGAAAAAATCCAATTTTTTTTTTTTTTTTTTTTCCGTTTTTTTTCTAAGTGTCTGATCGAGAGAAGGAAAAAGAGGTGATTTTTAGCCTCTCTCGATTTTGTACTTAGAAAAAATCCAAATTTTTTTTTTTTTTTTTTCAGTTTTTTTTCTAAGTGTCTGATCGAGAGAAGGAAAAAGAGGTGATTTTTAGCCTCTCTTGATTTTGTACTTAGAAAAAATCCAATTTTTTATTTTTTTTTTCATTTTTTTTTCTAAGTGTCTGATCGAGAGAAGGAAAAAGAGGTGATTTTTAGCCACTCTCGATTTTGTACTTAGAAAAAATCCAATTTTTTTTTTTTTTTTTTCCGTTTTTTTTCTAAGTGTCTGATCGAGAGAAGGAAAAAGAGGTGATTTTTAGCCTCTCTCGATTTTGTACTTAGAAAAAATCCAAATTATTATTTTTTTTTTTTCCGTTTTTTTTCTAAGTGTCTGATCGAGAGAAGGAAAAAGAGGTGATTTTTAGCCACTCTCGATTTTGTACTTAGAAAAAATCCAAATTATTATTTTTTTTTTTCCGTTTTTTTTCTAAGTGTCTGATCGAGAGAAGGAAAAAGAGGTGATTTTTAGCCTCTCTTGATTTTGTACTTAGAAAAAATCCAATTTTTTTTTTTTTTTTTCTTTTTTTTTCTAAGTGTCTGATCGAGAGAAGGAAAAAGAGGTGATTTTTAGCCACTCTCGATTTTGTACTTAGAAAAAATCCTAATTTTTTTTTTTTTTTTTTCCGTTTTTTTTCTAAGTGTCTGATCGAGAGAAGGAAAAAGAGGTGATTTTTAGCCTCTCTCGATTTTGTACTTAGAAAAAATCCAAATTTTTTTATTTTTTTTTCCGTTTTTTTTCTAAGTGTCTGATCGAGAGAAGGAAAAAGAGGTGATTTTTAGCCACTCTCGATTTTGTACTTAGAAAAAATCCAATTTTTTTTTATTTTTTTTTTCCGTTTTTTTTCTAAGTGTCTGATCGAGAGAAGGAAAAAGAGGTGATTTTTAGCCTCTCTCGATTTTGTACTTAGAAAAAATCCAAATTTTTTTTTTTTTTTTTTCCGTTTTTTTTTCTAAGTGTCTGATCGAGAGAAGGAAAAAGAGGTGATTTTTAGCCTCTCTCGATTTTGTACTTAGAAAAAATCCAATTTTTTTTTTTTTTTTTTCCGTTTTTTTTCTTAGTGTCTGATCGAGAGAAGGAAAAAGAGGTGATTTTTAGCCTCTCTCAATTTTGTACTTAGAAAAAATCCAAATTTTTTTATTTTTTTTTTCATTTTTTTTTCTAAGTGTCTGATCGAGAGAAGGAAAAAGAGGTGATTTTTTAGCCTCTCTCGATTTTGTACTTAGAAAAAATCCAAATTATTATTATTTTTTTTCCCGTTTTTTTTCTAAGTGTCTGATCGAGAGAAGGAAAAAGAGGTGATTTTTAGCCACTCTCGATTTTGTACTTAGAAAAAATCCAAATTTTTTTTTTTTTTTTTCCGTTTTTTTTCTAAGTGTCTGATCGAGAGAAGGAAAAAGAGGTGATTTTTAGCCTCTCTTGATTTTGTACTTAGAAAAAATCCAATTTTTTTTTTTTTTTCTTTTTTTTTTCAAAGTGTCTGATCGAGAGAAGGAAAAAGAGGTGATTTTTAGCCACTCTCGATTTTGTACTTAGAAAAAATCCAAATTATTATTTTTTTTTTTTCCTTTTTTTTTTCTAAGTGTCTGATCGAGAGAAGGAAAAAGAGGTGATTTTTAGCCTCTCTCGATTTTGTACTTAGAAAAAATCCAAATTTTTTTATTTTTTTTTCGGTTTTTTTTCTAAGTGTCTGATCGAGAGAAGGAAAAAGAGGTGATTTTTAGCCACTCTCGATTTTGTACTTAGAAAAAATCCAATTTTTTTTATTTTTTTTTTCCGTTTTTTTTCTAAGTGTCTGATCGAGAGAAGGAAAAAGAGGTGATTTTTAGCCTCTCTCGATTTTGTACTTAGAAAAAATCCAAATTTTTTTTTTTTTTTTTTCCGTTTTTTTTTCTAAGTGTCTGATCGAGAGAAGGAAAAAGAGGTGATTTTTAGCCTCTCTCGATTTTGTACTTAGAAAAAATCCAAATTTTTTTTTTTTTTTTTTCCGTTTTTTTTCTAAGTGTCTGATCGAGAGAAGGAAAAAGAGGTGATTTTTAGCCTCTCTCGATTTTGTACTTAGAAAAAATCCAAATTTTTTTTTTTTTTTTTTCATTTTTTTTTCTAAGTGTCTGATCGAGAGAAGGAAAAAGAGGTGATTTTTAGCCACTCTCGATTTTGTACTTAGAAAAAATCCAAATTTTTTTTTTTTTTTTTTCAGTTTTTTTTCTTAGTGTCTGATCGAGAGAAGGAAAAAGAGGTGATTTTTAGCCTCTCTTGATTTTGTACTTAGAAAAAATCCAATTTTTTTTTTTTTTTTTCCTTTTTTTTTTTTTTCCTTTTTTTTTTCTAAGTGTCTGATCGAGAGAAGGAAAAAGAGGTGATTTTTAGCCACTCTCGATTTTGTACTTAGAAAAAATCCAATTTTTTTTTTTTTTTTTTCCGTTTTTTTTCTAAGTGTCTGATCGAGAGAAGGAAAAAGAGGTGATTTTTAGCCACTCTCGATTTTGTACTTAGAAAAAATCCAATTTTTTTTTTTTTTTTTTTTCCGTTTTTTTTCTAAGTGTCTGATCGAGAGAAGGAAAAAGAGGTGATTTTTAGCCACTCTCGATTTTGTACTTAGAAAAAATCCAAATTTTTTTTTTTTTTTTTTCCGTTTTTTTTCTAAGTGTCTGATCGAGAGAAGGAAAAAGAGGTGATTTTTAGCCTCTCTCGATTTTGTACTTAGAAAAAATCCAATTTTTTATTTTTTTTTTTCCGTTTTTTTTCTAAGTGTCTGATCGAGAGAAGGAAAAAGAGGTGATTTTTAGCCACTCTCGATTTTGTACTTAGAAAAAATCCAATTTTTTTTTTTTTTTTTTTTCCGTTTTTTTTCTTAGTGTCTGATCGAGAGAAGGAAAAAGAGGTGATTTTTAGCCACTCTCGATTTTGTACTTAGAAAAAATCCAAATTTTTTTCTATTTTTTTCATTTTTTTTTCTAAGTGTCTGATCGAGAGAAGGAAAAAGAGGTGATTTTTAGCCTCTCTCGATTTTGTACTTAGAAAAAATCCAAATTTTTTTTTTTTTTTTTCAGTTTTTTTTCTAAGTGTCTGATCGAGAGAAGGAAAAAGAGGTGATTTTTAGCCTCTCTTGATTTTGTACTTAGAAAAAATCCAATTTTTTTTTTTTTTTTTTCATTTTTTTTTCTAAGTGTCTGATCGAGAGAAGGAAAAAGAGGTGATTTTTAGCCACTCTCGATTTTGTACTTAGAAAAAATCCAAATTTTTTTTTTTTTTTTTCAGTTTTTTTTCTAAGTGTCTGATCGAGAGAAGGAAAAAGAGGTGATTTTTAGCCTCTCTTGATTTTGTACTTAGAAAAAATCCAATTTTTTTTTTTTTTTTTTCATTTTTTTTTCTAAGTGTCTGATCGAGAGAAGGAAAAAGAGGTGATTTTTAGCCACTCTCGATTTTGTACTTAGAAAAAATCCAATTTTTTTTTTTTTTTTTTCCGTTTTTTTTCTAAGTGTCTGATCGAGAGAAGGAAAAAGAGGTGATTTTTAGCCTCTCTCGATTTTGTACTTAGAAAAAATCCAAATTTTTTCATTTTTTTTTTCATTTTTTTTTCTAAGTGTCTGATCGAGAGAAGGAAAAAGAGGTGATTTTTAGCCACTCTCAATTTTGTACTTAGAAAAAATCCAAATTTTTTTTTTTTTTTTTTCAGTTTTTTTTCTAAGTGTCTGATCGAGAGAAGGAAAAAGAGGTGATTTTTAGCCTCTCTCGATTTTGTACTTAGAAAAAATCCAAATTTTTTTTTTTTTTTTTTCCGTTTTTTTTTCTAAGTGTCTGATCGAGAGAAGGAAAAAGAGGTGATTTTTAGCCTCTCTCGATTTTGTACTTAGAAAAAATCCAATTTTTTTTTTTTTTTTTTTCCGTTTTTTTTCTAAGTGTCTGATCGAGAGAAGGAAAAAGAGGTGATTTTTAGCCTCTCTCGATTTTGTACTTAGAAAAAATCCAAATTTTTTTTTTTTTTTTTTCCGTTTTTTTTTCTAAGTGTCTGATCGAGAGAAGGAAAAAGAGGTGATTTTTAGCCTCTCTCGATTTTGTACTTAGAAAAAATCCAAATTTTTTTTTTTTTTTTTTCCGTTTTTTTTCTAAGTGTCTGATCGAGAGAAGGAAAAAGAGGTGATTTTTAGCCTCTCTCGATTTTGTACTAAGAAAAAATCCAAATTTTTTTATTTTTTTTTTCATTTTTTTTTCTAAGTGTCTGATCGAGAGAAGGAAAAAGAGGTGATTTTTAGCCACTCTCGATTTTGTACTTAGAAAAAATCCAAATTTTTTTTTTTTTTTTTTCAGTTTTTTTTCTAAGTGTCTGATCGAGAGAAGGAAAAAGAGGTGATTTTTAGCCTCTCTTGATTTTGTACTTAGAAAAAATCCAATTTTTTTTTTTTTTTTTTCCTTTTTTTTTTCTAAGTGTCTGATCGAGAGAAGGAAAAAGAGGTGATTTTTAGCCACTCTCGATTTTGTACTTAGAAAAAATCCAATTTTTTTTTTTTTTTTTCCGTTTTTTTTCTAAGTGTCTGATCGAGAGAAGGAAAAAGAGGTGATTTTTAGCCACTCTCGATTTTGTACTTAGAAAAAATCCAATTTTTTTTTTTTTTTTTTTTCCGTTTTTTTTCTAAGTGTCTGATCGAGAGAAGGAAAATGAGGTGATTTTTAGCCTCTCTCGATTTTGTACTTAGAAAAAATCCAATTTTTTTTTTTTTTTTTTCCGTTTTTTTTTAAGTGTCTGATCGAGAGAAGGAAAAAGAGGTGATTTTTAGCCACTCTCGATTTTGTACTTAGAAAAAATCCAATTTTTTTTTTTTTTTTTTTTCCGTTTTTTTTCTTAGTGTCTGATCGAGAGAAGGAAAAAGAGGTGATTTTTAGCCACTCTCGATTTTGTACTTAGAAAAAATCCAAATTTTTTTTTTTTTTTTCATTTTTTTTTCTAAGTGTCTGATCGAGAGAAGGAAAAAGAGGTGATTTTTAGCCTCTCTCGATTTTGTACTTAGAAAAAATCCAAATTTTTTTTTTTTTTTTTCAGTTTTTTTTCTAAGTGTCTGATCGAGAGAAGGAAAAAGAGGTGATTTTTAGCCTCTCTTGATTTTGTACTTAGAAAAAATCCAATTTTTTTTTTTTTTTTTTCATTTTTTTTTCTAAGTGTCTGATCGAGAGAAGGAAAAAGAGGTGATTTTTAGCCACTCTCGATTTTGTACTTAGAAAAAATCCAAATTTTTTTTTTTTTTTTCAGTTTTTTTTCTAAGTGTCTGATCGAGAGAAGGAAAAAGAGGTGATTTTTAGCCTCTCTTGATTTTGTACTTAGAAAAAATCCAATTTTTTTTTTTTTTTTTTTCATTTTTTTTTCTAAGTGTCTGATCGAGAGAAGGAAAAAGAGGTGATTTTTAGCCACTCTCGATTTTGTACTTAGAAAAAATCCAATTTTTTTTTTTTTTTTTTTCCGTTTTTTTTCTAAGTGTCTGATCGAGAGAAGGAAAAAGAGGTGATTTTTAGCCTCTCTTGATTTTGTACTTAGAAAAAATCCAATTTTTTTTTTTTTTTTTTTCATTTTTTTTTCTAAGTGTCTGATCGAGAGAAGGAAAAAGAGGTGATTTTTAGCCTCTCTCGATTTTGTACTTAGAAAAAATCCAAATTTTTTCATTTTTTTTTCCATTTTTTTTTCTAAGTGTCTGATCGAGAGAAGGAAAAAGAGGTGATTTTTAGCCACTCTCGATTTTGTACTTAGAAAAAATCCAAATTTTTTTTTTTTTTTTTTCAGTTTTTTTTCTAAGTGTCTGATCGAGAGAAGGAAAAAGAGGTGATTTTTAGCCTCTCTTGATTTTGTACTTAGAAAAAATCCAATTTTTTTTTTTTTTTTTCTCCTTTTTTTTTTCTAAGTGTCTGATCGAGAGAAGGAAAAAGAGGTGATTTTTAGCCACTCTCGATTTTGTACTTAGAAAAAATCCAATTTTTTTTTTTTTTTTTTCCGTTTTTTTTCTAAGTGTCTGATCGAGAGAAGGAAAAAGAGGTGATTTTTAGCCTCTCTCGATTTTGTACTTAGAAAAAATCCAAATTTTTTTTTTTTTTTTTCCGTTTTTTTTTCTAAGTGTCTGATCGAGAGAAGGAAAAAGAGGTGATTTTAGCCTCTCTCGATTTTGTACTTAGAAAAAATCCAAATTTTTTTTTTTTTTTTTTCCGTTTTTTTTTCTAAGTGTCTGATCGAGAGAAGGAAAAAGAGGTGATTTTTAGCCTCTCTCGATTTTGTACTTAGAAAAAATCCAAATTTTTTTATTTTTTTTTTCATTTTTTTTTCTAAGTGTCTGATCGAGAGAAGGAAAAAGAGGTGATTTTTAGCCACTCTCGATTTTGTACTTAGAAAAAATCCAAATTTTTTTTTTTTTTTTTTTCAGTTTTTTTTCTAAGTGTCTGATCGAGAGAAGGAAAAAGAGGTGATTTTTAGCCTCTCTTGATTTTGTACTTAGAAAAAATCCAATTTTTTTTTTTTTTTTTTCCTTTTTTTTTTCTAAGTGTCTGATCGAGAGAAGGAAAAAGAGGTGATTTTTAGCCACTCTCGATTTTGTACTTAGAAAAAATCCAATTTTTTTTTTTTTTTTTTTCCGTTTTTTTTCTAAGTGTCTGATCGAGAGAAGGAAAAAGAGGTGATTTTTAGCCACTCTCGATTTTGTACTTAGAAAAAATCCAATTTTTTTTTTTTTTTTTTTCCGTTTTTTTTCTAAGTGTCTGATCGAGAGAAGGAAAAAGAGGTGATTTTTAGCCACTCTCGATTTTGTACTTAGAAAAAATCCAATTTTTTTTTTTTTTTTTTTTCCGTTTTTTTTCTAAGTGTCTGATCGAGAGAAGGAAAATGAGGTGATTTTTAGCCTCTCTCGATTTTGTACTTAGAAAAAATCCAATTTTTTTTTTTTTTTTTTCCGTTTTTTTTTAAGTGTCTGATCGAGAGAAGGAAAAAGAGGTGATTTTTAGCCACTCTCGATTTTGTACTTAGAAAAAATCCAATTTTTTTTTTTTTTTTTTTTCCGTTTTTTTTCTTAGTGTCTGATCGAGAGAAGGAAAAAGAGGTGATTTTTAGCCACTCTCGATTTTGTACTTAGAAAAAATCCAAATTTTTTTTTTTTTTTTTCATTTTTTTTTCTAAGTGTCTGATCGAGAGAAGGAAAAAGAGGTGATTTTTAGCCTCTCTCGATTTTGTACTTAGAAAAAATCCAAATTTTTTTTTTTTTTTTTCAGTTTTTTTTCTAAGTGTCTGATCGAGAGAAGGAAAAAGAGGTGATTTTTAGCCTCTCTTGATTTTGTACTTAGAAAAAATCCAATTTTTTTTTTTTTTTTTTCATTTTTTTTTCTAAGTGTCTGATCGAGAGAAGGAAAAAGAGGTGATTTTTAGCCACTCTCGATTTTGTACTTAGAAAAAATCCAAATTTTTTTTTTTTTTTTCAGTTTTTTTTCTAAGTGTCTGATCGAGAGAAGGAAAAAGAGGTGATTTTTAGCCTCTCTTGATTTTGTACTTAGAAAAAATCCAATTTTTTTTTTTTTTTTTTTCATTTTTTTTTCTAAGTGTCTGATCGAGAGAAGGAAAAAGAGGTGATTTTTAGCCACTCTCGATTTTGTACTTAGAAAAAATCCAATTTTTTTTTTTTTTTTTTCCGTTTTTTTTTCTAAGTGTCTGATCGAGAGAAGGAAAAAGAGGTGATTTTTAGCCTCTCTTGATTTTGTACTTAGAAAAAATCCAATTTTTTTTTTTTTTTTTTTCATTTTTTTTTCTAAGTGTCTGATCGAGAGAAGGAAAAAGAGGTGATTTTTAGCCTCTCTCGATTTTGTACTTAGAAAAAATCCAAATTTTTTCATTTTTTTTTTCATTTTTTTTTCTAAGTGTCTGATCGAGAGAAGGAAAAAGAGGTGATTTTTAGCCACTCTCGATTTTGTACTTAGAAAAAATCCAAATTTTTTTTTTTTTTTTTTCAGTTTTTTTTCTAAGTGTCTGATCGAGAGAAGGAAAAAGAGGTGATTTTTAGCCTCTCTTGATTTTGTACTTAGAAAAAATCCAATTTTTTTTTTTTTTTTTTCCTTTTTTTTTCTAAGTGTCTGATCGAGAGAAGGAAAAAGAGGTGATTTTTAGCCACTCTCGATTTTGTACTTAGAAAAAATCCAATTTTTTTTTTTTTTTTTTCCGTTTTTTTTCTAAGTGTCTGATCGAGAGAAGGAAAAAGAGGTGATTTTTAGCCTCTCTCGATTTTGTACTTAGAAAAAATCCAAATTTTTTTTTTTTTTTTTTCCGTTTTTTTTTTCTAAGTGTCTGATCGAGAGAAGGAAAAAGAGGTGATTTTTAGCCTCTCTCGATTTTGTACTTAGAAAAAATCCAAATTTTTTTTTTTTTTTTTTCCGTTTTTTTTCTAAGTGTCTGATCGAGAGAAGGAAAAAGAGGTGATTTTTAGCCTCTCTCGATTTTGTACTTAGAAAAAATCCAAATTTTTTTATTTTTTTTTTCATTTTTTTTTCTAAGTGTCTGATCGAGAGAAGGAAAAAGAGGTGATTTTTAGCCACTCTCGATTTTGTACTTAGAAAAAATCCAAATTTTTTTTTTTTTTTTTTCAGTTTTTTTTCTAAGTGTCTGATCGAGAGAAGGAAAAAGAGGTGATTTTTAGCCTCTCTTGATTTTGTACTTAGAAAAAATCCAATTTTTTTTTTTTTTTTTCCTTTTTTTTTTCTAAGTGTCTGATCGAGAGAAGGAAAAAGAGGTGATTTTTAGCCACTCTCGATTTTGTACTTAGAAAAAATCCAATTTTTTTTTTTTTTTTTTCCGTTTTTTTTTCTAAGTGTCTGATCGAGAGAAGGAAAAAGAGGTGATTTTTAGCCACTCTCGATTTTGTACTTAGAAAAAATCCAATTTTTTTTTTTTTTTTTTTCCGTTTTTTTTCTAAGTGTCTGATCGAGAGAAGGAAAAAGAGGTGATTTTTAGCCACTCTCGATTTTGTACTTAGAAAAAATCCAAATTTTTTTTTTTTTTTTTTCCGTTTTTTTTCTAAGTGTCTGATCGAGAGAAGGAAAAAGAGGTGATTTTTAGCCTCTCTCGATTTTGTACTTAGAAAAAATCCAATTTTTTTTTTTTTTTTTCCGTTTTTTTTCTAAGTGTCTGATCGAGAGAAGGAAAAAGAGGTGATTTTTAGCCACTCTCGATTTTGTACTTAGAAAAAATCCAATTTTTTTTTTTTTTTTTTTTCCGTTTTTTTTCTTAGTGTCTGATCGAGAGAAGGAAAAAGAGGTGATTTTTAGCCACTCTCGATTTTGTACTTAGAAAAAATCCAATTTTTTTTTTTTTTTTTTCATTTTTTTTTCTAAGTGTCTGATCGAGAGAAGGAAAAAGAGGTGATTTTTAGCCTCTCTCGATTTTGTACTTAGAAAAAATCCAAATTTTTTTTTTTTTTTTTCAGTTTTTTTTCTAAGTGTCTGATCGAGAGAAGGAAAAAGAGGTGATTTTTAGCCTCTCTTGATTTTGTACTTAGAAAAAATCCCATTTTTTTTTTTTTTTTTTCATTTTTTTTTCTAAGTGTCTGATCGAGAGAAGGAAAAAGAGGTGATTTTTAGCCACTCTCGATTTTGTACTTAGAAAAAATCCAAATTTTTTTTTTTTTTTCAGTTTTTTTTCTAAGTGTCTGATCGAGAGAAGGAAAAAGAGGTGATTTTTAGCCTCTCTTGATTTTGTACTTAGAAAAAATCCAATTTTTTTTTTTTTTTTTTCATTTTTTTTTCTAAGTGTCTGATCGAGAGAAGGAAAAAGAGGTGATTTTTAGCCACTCTCGATTTTGTACTTAGAAAAAATCCAAATTTTTTATTTTTTTTTTCCGTTTTTTTTCTAAGTGTCTGATCGAGAGAAGGAAAAATAGGTGATTTTTAGCCTCTCTCGATTTTGTACTTAGAAAAAATCCAAATTATTATTTTTTTTTTTCCGTTTTTTTTCTAAGTGTCTGATCGAGAGAAGGAAAAAGAGGTGATTTTTAGCCACTCTCGATTTTGTACTTAGAAAAAATCCAATTTTTTTTTTTTTTTTTCAGTTTTTTTTCTAAGTGTCTGATCGAGAGAAGGAAAAAGAGGTGATTTTTAGCCTCTCTTGATTTTGTACTTAGAAAAAATCCAATTTTTTTTTTTTTTTTTTCTTTTTTTTTTCTAAGTGTCTGATCGAGAGAAGGAAAAAGAGGTGATTTTTAGCCACTCTCGATTTTGTACTTAGAAAAAATCCAATTTTTTTATTTTTTTTTTTCCGTTTTTTTTCTAAGTGTCTGATCGAGAGAAGGAAAAAGAGGTGATTTTTAGCCTCTCTCGATTTTGTACTTAGAAAAAATCCAAATTTTTTTTTTTTTTTTTCCGTTTTTTTTCTTAGTGTCTGATCGAGAGAAGGAAAAAGAGGTGATTTTTAGCCTCTCTCGATTTTGTACTTAGAAAAAATCCAATTTTTTATTTTTTTTTTAAATTTTTTTTTCTAAGTGTCTGATCGAGAGAAGGAAAAAGAGGTGATTTTTAGCCACTCTCGATTTTGTACTTAGAAAAAATCCAAATTTTTTTTTTTTTTTTTCCGTTTTTTTTCTAAGTGTCTGATCGAGAGAAGGAAAAAGAGGTGATTTTTAGCCTCTCTCGATTTTGTACTTAGAAAAAATTCAAATTTTTTTTTTTTTTTTTTTTCCGTTTTTTTTCTAAGTGTCTGATCGAGAGAAGGAAAAAGAGGTGATTTTTAGCCTCTCTCGATTTTGTACTTAGAAAAAATCCAAATTTATTTTTTTTTTTTTTCCGTTTTTTTTTCTAAGTGTCTGATCGAGAGAAGGAAAAAGAGGTGATTTTTAGCCTCTCTCGATTTTGTACTTAGAAAAAATCCAAATTTTTTTTTTTTTTTTTCCCGTTTTTTTTCTTAGTGTCTGATCGAGAGAAGGAAAAAGAGGTGATTTTTAGCCACTCTCGATTTTGTACTTAGAAAAAATCCAAATTTTTTTTTTTTTTTTTCATTTTTTTTTCTAAGTGTCTGATCGAGAGAAGGAAAAAGAGGTGATTTTTAGCCTCTCTCGATTTTGTACTTAGAAAAAATCCAATTTTTTTTTTTTTTTTTTCAGTTTTTTTTCTAAGTGTCTGATCGAGAGAAGGAAAAAGAGGTGATTTTTAGCCTCTCTTGATTTTGTACTTAGAAAAAATCCAATTTTTTTTTTTTTTTTTCATTTTTTTTTCTAAATGTCTGATCGAGAGAAGGAAAAAGAGGTGATTTTTAGCCACTCTCGATTTTGTACTTAGAAAAAATCCAATTTTTATTTTTTTTTTTCCGTTTTTTTTCTAAGTGTTTGATCGAGAGAAGGAAAAAGAGGTGATTTTTAGCCTCTCTCGATTTTGTGCTTAGAAAAAATCCAATTTTTTTTTTTTTTTTTTTTCCGTTTTTTTTCTAAGTGTCTGATCGAGAGAAGGAAAATGAGGTGATTTTTAGCCTCTCTCGATTTTGTACTTAGAAAAAATCCAATTTTTTTTTTTTTTTTTTCCGTTTTTTTTTAAGTGTCTGATCGAGAGAAGGAAAAAGAGGTGATTTTTAGCCACTCTCGATTTTGTACTTAGAAAAAATCCAATTTTTTTTTTTTTTTTTTTTCCGTTTTTTTTCTTAGTGTCTGATCGAGAGAAGGAAAAAGAGGTGATTTTTAGCCACTCTCGATTTTGTACTTAGAAAAAATCCAAATTTTTTTTTTTTTTTTTCATTTTTTTTTCTAAGTGTCTGATCGAGAGAAGGAAAAAGAGGTGATTTTTAGCCTCTCTCGATTTTGTACTTAGAAAAAATCCAAATTTTTTTTTTTTTTTTTCAGTTTTTTTTCTAAGTGTCTGATCGAGAGAAGGAAAAAGAGGTGATTTTTAGCCTCTCTTGATTTTGTACTTAGAAAAAATCCAATTTTTTATTTTTTTTTTTCATTTTTTTTTCTAAGTGTCTGATCGAGAGAAGGAAAAAGAGGTGATTTTTAGCCACTCTCGATTTTGTACTTAGAAAAAATCCAAATTTTTTTTTTTTTTTTCAGTTTTTTTTCTAAGTGTCTGATCGAGAGAAGGAAAAAGAGGTGATTTTTAGCCTCTCTTGATTTTGTACTTAGAAAAAATCCAATTTTTTTTTTTTTTTTTTTCATTTTTTTTTCTAAGTGTCTGATCGAGAGAAGGAAAAAGAGGTGATTTTTAGCCACTCTCGATTTTGTACTTAGAAAAAATCCAATTTTTTTTTTTTTTTTTTCCGTTTTTTTTCTAAGTGTCTGATCGAGAGAAGGAAAAAGAGGTGATTTTTAGCCTCTCTTGATTTTGTACTTAGAAAAAATCCAATTTTTTTTTTTTTTTTTTTCATTTTTTTTTCTAAGTGTCTGATCGAGAGAAGGAAAAAGAGGTGATTTTTAGCCTCTCTCGATTTTGTACTTAGAAAAAATCCAAATTTTTTCATTTTTTTTTTCATTTTTTTTTCTAAGTGTCTGATCGAGAGAAGGAAAAAGAGGTGATTTTTAGCCACTCTCGATTTTGTACTTAGAAAAAATCCAAATTTTTTATTTTTTTTTTTCAGTTTTTTTTCTAAGTGTCTGATCGAGAGAAGGAAAAAGAGGTGATTTTTAGCCTCTCTTGATTTTGTACTTAGAAAAAATCCAATTTTTTTTTTTTTTTTTTCCTTTTTTTTTCTAAGTGTCTGATCGAGAGAAGGAAAAAGAGGTGATTTTTAGCCACTCTCGATTTTGTACTTAGAAAAAATCCAATTTTTTTTTTTTTTTTTTCCGTTTTTTTTCTAAGTGTCTGATCGAGAGAAGGAAAAAGAGGTGATTTTTAGCCTCTCTCGATTTTGTACTTAGAAAAAATCCAAATTTTTTTTTTTTTTTTTTCCGTTTTTTTTTCTAAGTGTCTGATCGAGAGAAGGAAAAAGAGGTGATTTTTAGCCTCTCTCGATTTTGTACTTAGAAAAAATCCAAATTTTTTTTTTTTTTTTTTCCGTTTTTTTTCTAAGTGTCTGATCGAGAGAAGGAAAAAGAGGTGATTTTTAGCCTCTCTCGATTTTGTACTTAGAAAAAATCCAAATTTTTTTATTTTTTTTTTCATTTTTTTTTCTAAGTGTCTGATCGAGAGAAGGAAAAAGAGGTGATTTTTAGCCACTCTCGATTTTGTACTTAGAAAAAATCCAAATTTTTTTTTTTTTTTTTTCAGTTTTTTTTCTAAGTGTCTGATCGAGAGAAGGAAAAAGAGGTGATTTTTAGCCTCTCTTGATTTTGTACTTAGAAAAAATCCAATTTTTTTTTTTTTTTTTTCCTTTTTTTTTTCTAAGTGTCTGATCGAGAGAAGGAAAAAGAGGTGATTTTTAGCCACTCTCGATTTTGTACTTAGAAAAAATCCAATTTTTTTTTTTTTTTTTTCCGTTTTTTTTCTAAGTGTCTGATCGAGAGAAGGAAAAAGAGGTGATTTTTAGCCACTCTCGATTTTGTACTTAGAAAAAATCCAATTTTTTTTTTTTTTTTTTTTCCGTTTTTTTTCTAAGTGTCTGATCGAGAGAAGGAAAAAGAGGTGATTTTTAGCCACTCTCGATTTTGTACTTAGAAAAAATCCAAATTTTTTTTTTTTTTTTTTCCGTTTTTTTTCTAAGTGTCTGATCGAGAGAAGGAAAAAGAGGTGATTTTTAGCCTCTCTCGATTTTGTACTTAGAAAAAATCCAATTTTTTTTTTTTTTTTTTCCGTTTTTTTTCTAAGTGTCTGATCGAGAGAAGGAAAAAGAGGTGATTTTTAGCCACTCTCGATTTTGTACTTAGAAAAAATCCAATTTTTTTTTTTTTTTTTTTTTCCGTTTTTTTTCTTAGTGTCTGATCGAGAGAAGGAAAAAGAGGTGATTTTTAGCCACTCTCGATTTTGTACTTAGAAAAAATCCAATTTTTTTTTTTTTTTTTTCATTTTTTTTTCTAAGTGTCTGATCGAGAGAAGGAAAAAGAGGTGATTTTTAGCCTCTCTCGATTTTGTACTTAGAAAAAATCCAAATTTTTTTTTTTTTTTTTCAGTTTTTTTTCTAAGTGTCTGATCGAGAGAAGGAAAAAGAGGTGATTTTTAGCCTCTCTTGATTTTGTACTTAGAAAAAATCCCATTTTTTTTTTTTTTTTTTCATTTTTTTTTCTAAGTGTCTGATCGAGAGAAGGAAAAAGAGGTGATTTTTAGCCACTCTCGATTTTGTACTTAGAAAAAATCCAAATTTTTTTTTTTTTTTCAGTTTTTTTTCTAAGTGTCTGATCGAGAGAAGGAAAAAGAGGTGATTTTTAGCCTCTCTTGATTTTGTACTTAGAAAAAATCCAATTTTTTTTTTTTTTTTTTCATTTTTTTTTCTAAGTGTCTGATCGAGAGAAGGAAAAAGAGGTGATTTTTAGCCACTCTCGATTTTGTACTTAGAAAAAATCCAAATTTTTTATTTTTTTTTTCCGTTTTTTTTCTAAGTGTCTGATCGAGAGAAGGAAAAATAGGTGATTTTTAGCCTCTCTCGATTTTGTACTTAGAAAAAATCCAAATTATTATTTTTTTTTTTCCGTTTTTTTTCTAAGTGTCTGATCGAGAGAAGGAAAAAGAGGTGATTTTTAGCCACTCTCGATTTTGTACTTAGAAAAAATCCAATTTTTTTTTTTTTTTTTCAGTTTTTTTTCTAAGTGTCTGATCGAGAGAAGGAAAAAGAGGTGATTTTTAGCCTCTCTTGATTTTGTACTTAGAAAAAATCCAATTTTTTTTTTTTTTTTTTCTTTTTTTTTTCTAAGTGTCTGATCGAGAGAAGGAAAAAGAGGTGATTTTTAGCCACTCTCGATTTTGTACTTAGAAAAAATCCAATTTTTTTATTTTTTTTTTCCGTTTTTTTTCTAAGTGTCTGATCGAGAGAAGGAAAAAGAGGTGATTTTTAGCCTCTCTCGATTTTGTACTTAGAAAAAATCCAAATTTTTTTTTTTTTTTTTCCGTTTTTTTTCTTAGTGTCTGATCGAGAGAAGGAAAAAGAGGTGATTTTTAGCCTCTCTCGATTTTGTACTTAGAAAAAATCCAATTTTTTATTTTTTTTTTAAATTTTTTTTTCTAAGTGTCTGATCGAGAGAAGGAAAAAGAGGTGATTTTTAGCCACTCTCGATTTTGTACTTAGAAAAAATCCAAATTTTTTTTTTTTTTTTTCCGTTTTTTTTCTAAGTGTCTGATCGAGAGAAGGAAAAAGAGGTGATTTTTAGCCTCTCTCGATTTTGTACTTAGAAAAAATTCAAATTTTTTTTTTTTTTTTTTTCCGTTTTTTTTCTAAGTGTCTGATCGAGAGAAGGAAAAAGAGGTGATTTTTAGCCTCTCTCGATTTTGTACTTAGAAAAAATCCAAATTTATTTTTTTTTTTTTTCCGTTTTTTTTCTAAGTGTCTGATCGAGAGAAGGAAAAAGAGGTGATTTTTAGCCTCTCTCGATTTTGTACTTAGAAAAAATCCAAATTTTTTTTTTTTTTTTTCCCGTTTTTTTTCTTAGTGTCTGATCGAGAGAAGGAAAAAGAGGTGATTTTTAGCCACTCTCGATTTTGTACTTAGAAAAAATCCAAATTTTTTTTTTTTTTTTCATTTTTTTTTCTAAGTGTCTGATCGAGAGAAGGAAAAAGAGGTGATTTTTAGCCTCTCTCGATTTTGTACTTAGAAAAAATCCAATTTTTTTTTTTTTTTTTTCAGTTTTTTTTCTAAGTGTCTGATCGAGAGAAGGAAAAAGAGGTGATTTTTAGCCTCTCTTGATTTTGTACTTAGAAAAAATCCAATTTTTTTTTTTTTTTTTCATTTTTTTTTCTAAATGTCTGATCGAGAGAAGGAAAAAGAGGTGATTTTTAGCCACTCTCGATTTTGTACTTAGAAAAAATCCAATTTTTATTTTTTTTTTTCCGTTTTTTTTCTAAGTGTTTGATCGAGAGAAGGAAAAAGAGGTGATTTTTAGCCTCTCTCGATTTTGTGCTTAGAAAAAATCCAATTTTTTTTTTTTTTTTCCGTTTTTTTTCTAAGTGTCTGATCGAGAGAAGGAAAAAGAGGTGATTTTTAGCCTCTCTTGATTTTGTACTTAAAAAAAATCCAATTTTTTTTTTTTTTTTTTCATTTTTTTTTTCTAAGTGTCTGATCGAGAGAAGGAAAAAGAGGTGATTTTTAGCCACTCTCGATTTTGTACTTAGAAAAAATCCAATTTTTTTTTTTTTTTTTTTCCGTTTTTTTTCTAAGTGTCTGATCGAGAGAAGGAAAAAGAGGTGATTTTTAGCCTCTCTCGATTTTGTACTTAGAAAAAATCCAAATTATTATTATTTTTTTTTCCGTTTTTTTTCTAAGTGTCTGATCGAGAGAAGGAAAAAGAGGTGATTTTTAGCCACTCTCGATTTTGTACTTAGAAAAAATCCAAATTTTTTTTTTTTTTTTTTCCGTTTTTTTTCTAAGTGTCTGATCGAGAGAAGGAAAAAGAGGTGATTTTTAGCCTCTCTCGATTTTGTACTTAGAAAAAATCCAAATTTTTTTTTTTTTTTTTTTCCGTTTTTTTTCTAAGTGTCTGATCGAGAGAAGGAAAAAGAGGTGATTTTTAGCCTCTCTCGATTTTGTACTTAGAAAAAATCCAAATTTTTTTTTTTTTTTTTTCCGTTTTTTTTCTAAGTGTCTGATCGAGAGAAGGAAAAAGAGGTGATTTTTAGCCTCTCTCGATTTTGTACTTAGAAAAAATCCAAATTTTTTTTTTTTTTTTTTCCGTTTTTTTTTCTAAGTGTCTGATCGAGAGAAGGAAAAAGAGGTGATTTTTAGCCTCTCTTGATTTTGTACTTAGAAAAAATCCAATTTTTTTTTTTTTTTTTTTCTTTTTTTTTTCTAAGTGTCTGATCGAGAGAAGGAAAAAGAGGTGATTTTTAGCCACTCTCGATTTTGTACTTAGAAAAAATCCAATTTTTTTTTTTTTTTTTTTTCCGTTTTTTTTCTAAGTGTCTGATCGAGAGAAGGAAAAAGAGGTGATTTTTAGCCTCTCTCGATTTTGTACTTAGAAAAAATCCAAATTTTTTTTTTTTTTTTTTTCAGTTTTTTTTCTAAGTGTCTGATCGAGAGAAGGAAAAAGAGGTGATTTTTAGCCTCTCTTGATTTTGTACTTAGAAAAAATCCAATTTTTTATTTTTTTTTTCATTTTTTTTTCTAAGTGTCTGATCGAGAGAAGGAAAAAGAGGTGATTTTTAGCCTCTCTCGATTTTGTACTTAGAAAAAATCCAAATTTTTTTATTTTTTTTTCCGTTTTTTTTCTAAGTGTCTGATCGAGAGAAGGAAAAAGAGGTGATTTTTAGCCACTCTCGATTTTGTACTTAGAAAAAATCCAATTTTTTTTTATTTTTTTTTTCCGTTTTTTTTCTAAGTGTCTGATCGAGAGAAGGAAAAAGAGGTGATTTTTAGCCTCTCTCGATTTTGTACTTAGAAAAAATCCAAATTTTTTTTTTTTTTTTTTCCGTTTTTTTTTCTAAGTGTCTGATCGAGAGAAGGAAAAAGAGGTGATTTTTAGCCTCTCTCGATTTTGTACTTAGAAAAAATCCAATTTTTTTTTTTTTTTTTTCCGTTTTTTTTCTAAGTGTCTGATCGAGAGAAGGAAAAAGAGGTGATTTTTAGCCTCTCTCGATTTTGTACTTAGAAAAAATCCAAATTTTTTTATTTTTTTTTTCATTTTTTTTTCTAAGTGTCTGATCGAGAGAAGGAAAAAGAGGTGATTTTTAGCCTCTCTCGATTTTGTACTTAGAAAAAATCCAAATTATTATTATTTTTTTTCCCGTTTTTTTTCTAAGTGTCTGATCGAGAGAAGGAAAAAGAGGTGATTTTTAGCCACTCTCGATTTTGTACTTAGAAAAAATCCAAATTTTTTTTTTTTTTTTTCCGTTTTTTTTCTAAGTGTCTGATCGAGAGAAGGAAAAAGAGGTGATTTTTAGCCTCTCTTGATTTTGTACTTAGAAAAAATCCAATTTTTTTTTTTTTTTTCTTTTTTTTTTCAAAGTGTCTGATCGAGAGAAGGAAAAAGAGGTGATTTTTAGCCACTCTCGATTTTGTACTTAGAAAAAATCCAAATTATTTTTTTTTTTTTTTCCGTTTTTTTTCTAAGTGTCTGATCGAGAGAAGGAAAAAGAGGTGATTTTTAGCCTCTCTCGATTTTGTACTTAGAAAAAATCCAAATTTTTTTATTTTTTTTTCCGTTTTTTTTCTAAGTGTCTGATCGAGAGAAGGAAAAAGAGGTGATTTTTAGCCACTCTCGATTTTGTACTTAGAAAAAATCCAATTTTTTTTATTTTTTTTTTCCGTTTTTTTTCTAAGTGTCTGATCGAGAGAAGGAAAAAGAGGTGATTTTTAGCCTCTCTCGATTTTGTACTTAGAAAAAATCCAAATTTTTTTTTTTTTTTTTCCGTTTTTTTTCTAAGTGTCTGATCGAGAGAAGGAAAAAGAGGTGATTTTTAGCCTCTCTCGATTTTGTACTTAGAAAAAATCCAAATTTTTTTATTTTTTTTTTCATTTTTTTTTCTAAGTGTCTGATCGAGAGAAGGAAAAGAGGTGATTTTTAGCCACTCTCGATTTTGTACTTAGAAAAAATCCAAATTTTTTTTTTTTTTTTTTCAGTTTTTTTTCTAAGTGTCTGATCGAGAGAAGGAAAAAGAGGTGATTTTTAGCCACTCTCGATTTTGTACTTAGAAAAAATCCAATTTTTTTTTTTTTTTTTTTTCCGTTTTTTTTCTAAGTGTCTGATCGAGAGAAGGAAAAAGAGGTGATTTTTAGCCACTCTCGATTTTGTACTTAGAAAAAATCCAAATTTTTTTTTTTTTTTTTTCCGTTTTTTTTCTAAGTGTCTGATCGAGAGAAGGAAAAAGAGGTGATTTTTAGCCTCTCTCGATTTTGTACTTAGAAAAAATCCAATTTTTTTTTTTTTTTTTCCCGTTTTTTTTCTAAGTGTCTGATCGAGAGAAGGAAAAAGAGGTGATTTTTAGCCACTCTCGATTTTGTACTTAGAAAAAATCCAATTTTTTTTTTTTTTTTTTTTCCGTTTTTTTTCTTAGTGTCTGATCGAGAGAAGGAAAAAGAGGTGATTTTTAGCCACTCTCGATTTTGTACTTAGAAAAAATCCAAATTTTTTTTATTTTTTTCATTTTTTTTTCTAAGTGTCTGATCGAGAGAAGGAAAAAGAGGTGATTTTTAGCCTCTCTCGATTTTGTACTTAGAAAAAATCCAAATTTTTTTTTTTTTTTTTCAGTTTTTTTTCTAAGTGTCTGATCGAGAGAAGGAAAAAGAGGTGATTTTTAGCCTCTCTTGATTTTGTACTTAGAAAAAATCCCATTTTTTTTTTTTTTTTTCATTTTTTTTTCTAAGTGTCTGATCGAGAGAAGGAAAAAGAGGTGATTTTTAGCCACTCTCGATTTTGTACTTAGAAAAAATCCAAATTTTTTTTTTTTTTTTTCAGTTTTTTTTCTAAGTGTCTGATCGAGAGAAGGAAAAAGAGGTGATTTTTAGCCTCTCTTGATTTTGTACTTAGAAAAAATCCAATTTTTTTTTTTTTTTTTTTCATTTTTTTTTCTAAGTGTCTGATCGAGAGAAGGAAAAAGAGGTGATTTTTAGCCACTCTCGATTTTGTACTTAGAAAAAATCCAATTTTTTTTTTTTTTTTTCCGTTTTTTTTCTAAGTGTCTGATCGAGAGAAGGAAAAAGAGGTGATTTTTAGCCTCTCTCGATTTTGTACTTAGAAAAAATCCAAATTTTTTCATTTTTTTTTTCATTTTTTTTTCTAAGTGTCTGATCGAGAGAAGGAAAAAGAGGTGATTTTTAGCCACTCTCGATTTTGTACTTAGAAAAAATCCAAATTTTTTTTTTTTTTTTTTCAGTTTTTTTTCTAAGTGTCTGATCGAGAGAAGGAAAAAGAGGTGATTTTTAGCCTCTCTTGATTTTGTACTTAGAAAAAATCCAATTTTTTTTTTTTTTTTTTCCTTTTTTTTTTCTAAGTGTCTGATCGAGAGAAGGAAAAAGAGGTGATTTTTAGCCACTCTCGATTTTGTACTTAGAAAAAATCCAATTTTTTTTTTTTTTTTTTCCGTTTTTTTTCTAAGTGTCTGATCGAGAGAAGGAAAAAGAGGTGATTTTTAGCCTCTCTCGATTTTGTACTTAGAAAAAATCCAAATTTTTTTTTTTTTTTTTCCCGTTTTTTTTTCTAAGTGTCTGATCGAGAGAAGGAAAAAGAGGTGATTTTTAGCCTCTCTCGATTTTGTACTTAGAAAAAATCCAATTTTTTTTTTTTTTTTTTCCGTTTTTTTTCTAAGTGTCTGATCGAGAGAAGGAAAAAGAGGTGATTTTTAGCCTCTCTCGATTTTGTACTTAGAAAAAATCCAAATTTTTTTATTTTTTTTTTCATTTTTTTTTCTAAGTGTCTGATCGAGAGAAGGAAAAAGAGGTGATTTTTAGCCACTCTCGATTTTGTACTTAGAAAAAATCCAAATTTTTTTTTTTTTTTTTCAGTTTTTTTTCTAAGTGTCTGATCGAGAGAAGGAAAAAGAGGTGATTTTTAGCCTCTCTTGATTTTGTACTTAGAAAAAATCCAATTTTTTTTTTTTTTTTTCCTTTTTTTTTTCTAAGTGTCTGATCGAGAGAAGGAAAAAGAGGTGATTTTTAGCCACTCTCGATTTTGTACTTAGAAAAAATCCAATTTTTTTTTTTTTTTTTTCCGTTTTTTTTCTAAGTGTCTGATCGAGAGAAGGAAAAAGAGGTGATTTTTAGCCACTCTCGATTTTGTACTTAGAAAAAATCCAATTTTTTTTTTTTTTTTTTTTCCGTTTTTTTTCTAAGTGTCTGATCGAGAGAAGGAAAATGAGGTGATTTTTAGCCTCTCTCGATTTTGTACTTAGAAAAAATCCAATTTTTTTTTTTTTTTTTTCCGTTTTTTTTCTAAGTGTCTGATCGAGAGAAGGAAAAAGAGGTGATTTTTAGCCACTCTCGATTTTGTACTTAGAAAAAATCCAATTTTTTTTTTTTTTTTTTTCCGTTTTTTTTCTTAGTGTCTGATCGAGAGAAGGAAAAAGAGGTGATTTTTAGCCACTCTCGATTTTGTACTTAGAAAAAATCCAATTTTTTTTTTTTTTTTTTCATTTTTTTTTCTAAGTGTCTGATCGAGAGAAGGAAAAAGAGGTGATTTTTAGCCTCTCTCGATTTTGTACTTAGAAAAAATCCAAATTTTTTTTTTTTTTTTTCAGTTTTTTTTCTAAGTGTCTGATCGAGAGAAGGAAAAAGAGGTGATTTTTAGCCTCTCTTGATTTTGTACTTAGAAAAAATCCAATTTTTTTTTTTTTTTTTTCATTTTTTTTTCTAAGTGTCTGATCGAGAGAAGGAAAAAGAGGTGATTTTTAGCCACTCTCGATTTTGTACTTAGAAAAAATCCAAATTTTTTTTTTTTTTTTTCAGTTTTTTTTCTAAGTGTCTGATCGAGAGAAGGAAAAAGAGGTGATTTTTAGCCTCTCTTGATTTTGTACTTAGAAAAAATCCAATTTTTTTTTTTTTTTTTTTCATTTTTTTTTCTAAGTGTCTGATCGAGAGAAGGAAAAAGAGGTGATTTTTAGCCACTCTCGATTTTGTACTTAGAAAAAATCCAATTTTTTTTTTTTTTTTTCCGTTTTTTTTCTAAGTGTCTGATCGAGAGAAGGAAAAAGAGGTGATTTTTAGCCTCTCTTGATTTTGTACTTAGAAAAAATCCAATTTTTTTTTTTTTTTTTTTCATTTTTTTTTCTAAGTGTCTGATCGAGAGAAGGAAAAAGAGGTGATTTTTAGCCTCTCTCGATTTTGTACTTAGAAAAAATCCAAATTTTTTCATTTTTTTTTTCATTTTTTTTTCTAAGTGTCTGATCGAGAGAAGGAAAAAGAGGTGATTTTTAGCCACTCTCGATTTTGTACTTAGAAAAAATCCAAATTTTTTTTTTTTTTTTTTCAGTTTTTTTTCTAAGTGTCTGATCGAGAGAAGGAAAAAGAGGTGATTTTTAGCCTCTCTTGATTTTGTACTTAGAAAAAATCCAATTTTTTTTTTTTTTTTTTCCTTTTTTTTTTCTAAGTGTCTGATCGAGAGAAGGAAAAAGAGGTGATTTTTAGCCACTCTCGATTTTGTACTTAGAAAAAATCCAATTTTTTTTTTTTTTTTTTCCGTTTTTTTTCTAAGTGTCTGATCGAGAGAAGGAAAAAGAGGTGATTTTTAGCCTCTCTCGATTTTGTACTTAGAAAAAATCCAAATTTTTTTTTTTTTTTTTCCGTTTTTTTTTCTAAGTGTCTGATCGAGAGAAGGAAAAAGAGGTGATTTTTAGCCTCTCTCGATTTTGTACTTAGAAAAAATCCAAATTTTTTTTTTTTTTTTTTCCGTTTTTTTTCTAAGTGTCTGATCGAGAGAAGGAAAAAGAGGTGATTTTTAGCCTCTCTCGATTTTGTACTTAGAAAAAATCCAAATTTTTTTATTTTTTTTTTCATTTTTTTTTCTAAGTGTCTGATCGAGAGAAGGAAAAAGAGGTGATTTTTAGCCACTCTCGATTTTGTACTTAGAAAAAATCCAAATTTTTTTTTTTTTTTTTTCAGTTTTTTTTCTAAGTGTCTGATCGAGAGAAGGAAAAAGAGGTGATTTTTAGCCTCTCTTGATTTTGTACTTAGAAAAAATCCAATTTTTTTTTTTTTTTTTTCCTTTTTTTTTTCTAAGTGTCTGATCGAGAGAAGGAAAAAGAGGTGATTTTTAGCCACTCTCGATTTTGTACTTAGAAAAAATCCAATTTTTTATTTTTTTTTTTCCGTTTTTTTTCTAAGTGTCTGATCGAGAGAAGGAAAAAGAGGTGATTTTTAGCCACTCTCGATTTTGTACTTAGAAAAAATCCAATTTTTTTTTTTTTTTTTTTTCCGTTTTTTTTCTAAGTGTCTGATCGAGAGAAGGAAAAAGAGGTGATTTTTAGCCACTCTCGATTTTGTACTTAGAAAAAATCCAAATTTTTTTTTTTTTTTTTTCCGTTTTTTTTCTAAGTGTCTGATCGAGAGAAGGAAAAAGAGGTGATTTTTAGCCTCTCTCGATTTTGTACTTAGAAAAAATCCAATTTTTTTTTTTTTTTTTTCCGTTTTTTTTCTAAGTGTCTGATCGAGAGAAGGAAAAAGAGGTGATTTTTAGCCACTCTCGATTTTGTACTTAGAAAAAATCCAATTTTTTTTTTTTTTTTTTTTCCGTTTTTTTTCTTAGTGTCTGATCGAGAGAAGGAAAAAGAGGTGATTTTTAGCCACTCTCGATTTTGTACTTAGAAAAAATCCAAATTTTTTTTTTTTTTTTTCATTTTTTTTTCTAAGTGTCTGATCGAGAGAAGGAAAAAGAGGTGATTTTTAGCCTCTCTCGATTTTGTACTTAGAAAAAATCCAATTTTTTTTTTTTTTTTTCAGTTTTTTTTCTAAGTGTCTGATCGAGAGAAGGAAAAAGAGGTGATTTTTAGCCTCTCTTGATTTTGTACTTAGAAAAAATCCCATTTTTTTTTTTTTTTTTTCATTTTTTTTTCTAAGTGTCTGATCGAGAGAAGGAAAAAGAGGTGATTTTTAGCCACTCTCGATTTTGTACTTAGAAAAAATCCAAATTTTTTTTTTTTTTTTCAGTTTTTTTTCTAAGTGTCTGATCGAGAGAAGGAAAAAGAGGTGATTTTTAGCCTCTCTTGATTTTGTACTTAGAAAAAATCCAATTTTTTTTTTTTTTTTTTCATTTTTTTTTCTAAGTGTCTGATCGAGAGAAGGAAAAAGAGGTGATTTTTAGCCACTCTCGATTTTGTACTTAGAAAAAATCCAAATTTTTTATTTTTTTTTCCCGTTTTTTTTCTAAGTGTCTGATCGAGAGAAGGAAAAATAGGTGATTTTTAGCCTCTCTCGATTTTGTACTTAGAAAAAATCCAAATTATTATTTTTTTTTTTCCGTTTTTTTTCTAAGTGTCTGATCGAGAGAAGGAAAAAGAGGTGATTTTTAGCCTCTCTCGATTTTGTACTTAGAAAAAATCCAATTTTTTATTTTTTTTTTAAATTTTTTTTTCTAAGTGTCTGATCGAGAGAAGGAAAAAGAGGTGATTTTTAGCCACTCTCGATTTTGTACTTAGAAAAAATCCAAATTTTTTATTTTTTTTTTCCGTTTTTTTTCTAAGTGTCTGATCGAGAGAAGGAAAAAGAGGTGATTTTTAGCCTCTCTCGATTTTGTACTTAGAAAAAATTCAAATTTTTTTTTTTTTTTTTTTCCGTTTTTTTTCTAAGTGTCTGATCGAGAGAAGGAAAAAGAGGTGATTTTTAGCCTCTCTCGATTTTGTACTTAGAAAAAATCCAAATTTATTTTTATTTTTTTTCCGTTTTTTTTCTAAGTGTCTGATCGAGAGAAGGAAAAAGAGGTGATTTTTAGCCTCTCTCGATTTTGTACTTAGAAAAAATCCAAATTTTTTTTTTTTTTTTTTCCGTTTTTTTTCTTAGTGTCTGATCGAGAGAAGGAAAAAGAGGTGATTTTTAGCCACTCTCGATTTTGTACTTAGAAAAAATCCAAATTTTTTTTTTTTTTTTTCATTTTTTTTTCTAAGTGTCTGATCGAGAGAAGGAAAAAGAGGTGATTTTTAGCCTCTCTCGATTTTGTACTTAGAAAAAATCCAATTTTTTTTTTTTTTTTTTCCAGTTTTTTTTCTAAGTGTCTGATCGAGAGAAGGAAAAAGAGGTGATTTTTAGCCTCTCTTGATTTTGTACTTAGAAAAAATCCAATTTTTTTTTTTTTTTTTCATTTTTTTTTCTAAATGTCTGATCGAGAGAAGGAAAAAGAGGTGATTTTTAGCCACTCTCGATTTTGTACTTAGAAAAAATCCAATTTTTTTTTTTTTTTTTCCGTTTTTTTTCTAAGTGTTTGATCGAGAGAAGGAAAAAGAGGTGATTTTTAGCCTCTCTCGATTTTGTGCTTAGAAAAAATCCAAATTTTTTTTTTTTTTTTCCGTTTTTTTTCTAAGTGTCTGATCGAGAGAAGGAAAAAGAGGTGATTTTTAGCCTCTCTTGATTTTGTACTTAGAAAAAATCCAATTTTTTTTTTTTTTTTTTCATTTTTTTTTTCTAAGTGTCTGATCGAGAGAAGGAAAAAGAGGTGATTTTTAGCCACTCTCGATTTTGTACTTAGAAAAAATCCAATTTTTTTTTTTTTTTTTTTCCGTTTTTTTTCTAAGTGTCTGATCGAGAGAAGGAAAAAGAGGTGATTTTTAGCCTCTCTCGATTTTGTACTTAGAAAAAATCCAAATTATTATTATTTTTTTTCCCGTTTTTTTTCTAAGTGTCTGATCGAGAGAAGGAAAAAGAGGTGATTTTTAGCCACTCTCGATTTTGTACTTAGAAAAAATCCAAATTTTTTTTTTTTTTTTTCCGTTTTTTTTCTAAGTGTCTGATCGAGAGAAGGAAAAAGAGGTGATTTTTAACCTCTCTCGATTTTGTACTTAGAAAAAATCCAAATTTTTTTTTTTTTTTTTTCCGTTTTTTTTCTAAGTGTCTGATCGAGAGAAGGAAAAAGAGGTGATTTTTAGCCTCTCTCGATTTTGTACTTAGAAAAAATCCAAATTTTTTTTTTTTTTTTTTCCGTTTTTTTTCTAAGTGTCTGATCGAGAGAAGGAAAAAGAGGTGATTTTTAGCCTCTCTTGATTTTGTACTTAGAAAAAATCCAATTTTTTTTTTTTTTTTTTCTTTTTTTTTTCTAAGTGTCTGATCGAGAGAAGGAAAAAGAGGTGATTTTTAGCCACTCTCGATTTTGTACTTAGAAAAAATCCAATTTTTTTTTTTTTTTTTTTTTCCGTTTTTTTTCTAAGTGTCTGATCGAGAGAAGGAAAAAGAGGTGATTTTTAGCCTCTCTCGATTTTGTACTTAGAAAAAATCCAAATTTTTTTTTTTTTTTTTTCAGTTTTTTTTCTAAGTGTCTGATCGAGAGAAGGAAAAAGAGGTGATTTTTAGCCTCTCTTGATTTTGTACTTAGAAAAAATCCAATTTTTTATTTTTTTTTCATTTTTTTTTCTAAGTGTCTGATCGAGAGAAGGAAAAAGAGGTGATTTTTAGCCTCTCTCGATTTTGTACTTAGAAAAAATCCAAATTTTTTTATTTTTTTTTCCGTTTTTTTTCTAAGTGTCTGATCGAGAGAAGGAAAAAGAGGTGATTTTTAGCCACTCTCGATTTTGTACTTAGAAAAAATCCAATTTTTTTTTATTTTTTTTTTCCGTTTTTTTTCTAAGTGTCTGATCGAGAGAAGGAAAAAGAGGTGATTTTTAGCCTCTCTCGATTTTGTACTTAGAAAAAATCCAAATTTTTTTTTTTTTTTTTTCCGTTTTTTTTTCTAAGTGTCTGATCGAGAGAAGGAAAAAGAGGTGATTTTTAGCCTCTCTCGATTTTGTACTTAGAAAAAATCCAATTTTTTTTTTTTTTTTTTCCGTTTTTTTTCTAAGTGTCTGATCGAGAGAAGGAAAAAGAGGTGATTTTTAGCCTCTCTCGATTTTGTACTTAGAAAAAATCCAAATTTTTTTATTTTTTTTTTCATTTTTTTTTCTAAGTGTCTGATCGAGAGAAGGAAAAAGAGGTGATTTTTAGCCTCTCTCGATTTTGTACTTAGAAAAAATCCAAATTATTATTATTTTTTTTCCCGTTTTTTTTCTAAGTGTCTGATCGAGAGAAGGAAAAAGAGGTGATTTTTAGCCACTCTCGATTTTGTACTTAGAAAAAATCCAAATTTTTTTTTTTTTTTTTCCGTTTTTTTTCTAAGTGTCTGATCGAGAGAAGGAAAAAGAGGTGATTTTTAGCCTCTCTTGATTTTGTACTTAGAAAAAATCCAATTTTTTTTTTTTTTTCTTTTTTTTTTCAAAGTGTCTGATCGAGAGAAGGAAAAAGAGGTGATTTTTAGCCACTCTCGATTTTGTACTTAGAAAAAATCCAAATTATTTTTTTTTTTTTTTCCGTTTTTTTTCTAAGTGTCTGATCGAGAGAAGGAAAAAGAGGTGATTTTTAGCCTCTCTCGATTTTGTACTTAGAAAAAATCCAAATTTTTTTATTTTTTTTTCCGTTTTTTTTCTAAGTGTCTGATCGAGAGAAGGAAAAAGAGGTGATTTTTAGCCACTCTCGATTTTGTACTTAGAAAAAATCCAAATTTTTTTTTTTTTTTTTTCCGTTTTTTTTTCTAAGTGTCTGATCGAGAGAAGGAAAAAGAGGTGATTTTTAGCCTCTCTCGATTTTGTACTTAGAAAAAATCCAAATTTTTTTTTTTTTTTTTTCCGTTTTTTTTCTAAGTGTCTGATCGAGAGAAGGAAAAAGAGGTGATTTTTAGCCTCTCTCGATTTTGTACTTAGAAAAAATCCAAATTTTTTTTTTTTTTTTTTCCGTTTTTTTTTCTAAGTGTCTGATCGAGAGAAGGAAAAAGAGGTGATTTTTAGCCTCTCTCGATTTTGTACTTAGAAAAAATCCAATTTTTTTTTTTTTTTTTTTTCCGTTTTTTTTCTAAGTGTCTGATCGAGAGAAGGAAAAAGAGGTGATTTTTAGCCTCTCTCGATTTTGTACTTAGAAAAAATCCAAATTTTTTTATTTTTTTTTTCATTTTTTTTTCTAAGTGTCTGATCGAGAGAAGGAAAAAGAGGTGATTTTTAGCCTCTCTCGATTTTGTACTTAGAAAAAATCCAAATTATTATTATTTTTTTTCCCGTTTTTTTTCTAAGTGTCTGATCGAGAGAAGGAAAAAGAGGTGATTTTTAGCCACTCTCGATTTTGTACTTAGAAAAAATCCAAATTTTTTTTTTTTTTTTTCCGTTTTTTTTCTAAGTGTCTGATCGAGAGAAGGAAAAAGAGGTGATTTTTAGCCTCTCTTGATTTTGTACTTAGAAAAAATCCAATTTTTTTTTTTTTTCTTTTTTTTTTCAAAGTGTCTGATCGAGAGAAGGAAAAAGAGGTGATTTTTAGCCACTTTCGATTTTGTACTTAGAAAAAATCCAAATTATTTTTTTTTTTTTTTCCGTTTTTTTTCTAAGTGTCTGATCGAGAGAAGGAAAAAGAGGTGATTTTTAGCCTCTCTCGATTTTGTACTTAGAAAAAATCCAAATTTTTTTATTTTTTTTTCCGTTTTTTTTCTAAGTGTCTGATCGAGAGAAGGAAAAAGAGGTGATTTTTAGCCACTCTCGATTTTGTACTTAGAAAAAATCCAAATTTTTTTTTTTTTTTTTTCCGTTTTTTTTTCTAAGTGTCTGATCGAGAGAAGGAAAAAGAGGTGATTTTTAGCCTCTCTCGATTTTGTACTTAGAAAAAATCCAAATTTTTTTTTTTTTTTTTTCCGTTTTTTTTCTAAGTGTCTGATCGAGAGAAGGAAAAAGAGGTGATTTTTAGCCTCTCTCGATTTTGTACTTAGAAAAAATCCAAATTTTTTTTTTTTTTTTTTCCGTTTTTTTTTCTAAGTGTCTGATCGAGAGAAGGAAAAAGAGGTGATTTTTAGCCTCTCTCGATTTTGTACTTAGAAAAAATCCAATTTTTTTTTTTTTTTTTTCCGTTTTTTTTCTAAGTGTCTGATCGAGAGAAGGAAAAAGAGGTGATTTTTAGCCTCTCTCGATTTTGTACTTAGAAAAAATCCAAATTTTTTTATTTTTTTTTTCATTTTTTTTTCTAAGTGTCTGATCGAGAGAAGGAAAAAGAGGTGATTTTTAGCCTCTCTCGATTTTGTACTTAGAAAAAATCCAAATTATTATTATTTTTTTTCCCGTTTTTTTTCTAAGTGTCTGATCGAGAGAAGGAAAAAGAGGTGATTTTTAGCCACTCTCGATTTTGTACTTAGAAAAAATCCAAATTTTTTTTTTTTTTTTTCCGTTTTTTTTCTAAGTGTCTGATCGAGAGAAGGAAAAAGAGGTGATTTTTAGCCTCTCTTGATTTTGTACTTAGAAAAAATCCAATTTTTTTTTTTTTTTCTTTTTTTTTTCAAAGTGTCTGATCGAGAGAAGGAAAAAGAGGTGATTTTTAGCCACTCTCGATTTTGTACTTAGAAAAAATCCAAATTATTATTTTTTTTTTTTCCGTTTTTTTTCTAAGTGTCTGATCGAGAGAAGGAAAAAGAGGTGATTTTTAGCCACTCTCGATTTTGTACTTAGAAAAAATCCAAATTTTTTTTTTTTTTTTTCATTTTTTTTTCTAAGTGTCTGATCGAGAGAAGGAAAAAGAGGTGATTTTTAGCCTCTCTCGATTTTGTACTTAGAAAAAATCCAATTTTTTTTTTTTTTTTTTCAGTTTTTTTTCTAAGTGTCTGATCGAGAGAAGGAAAAAGAGGTGATTTTTAGCCTCTCTTGATTTTGTACTTAGAAAAAATCCCATTTTTTTTTTTTTTTTTTCATTTTTTTTTCTAAGTGTCTGATCGAGAGAAGGAAAAAGAGGTGATTTTTAGCCACTCTCGATTTTGTACTTAGAAAAAATCCAAATTTTTTTTTTTTTTTTCAGTTTTTTTTCTAAGTGTCTGATCGAGAGAAGGAAAAAGAGGTGATTTTTAGCCTCTCTTGATTTTGTACTTAGAAAAAATCCAATTTTTTTTTTTTTTTTTTCATTTTTTTTTCTAAGTGTCTGATCGAGAGAAGGAAAAAGAGGTGATTTTTAGCCACTCTCGATTTTGTACTTAGAAAAAATCCAAATTTTTTATTTTTTTTTCCCGTTTTTTTTCTAAGTGTCTGATCGAGAGAAGGAAAAATAGGTGATTTTTAGCCTCTCTCGATTTTGTACTTAGAAAAAATCCAAATTATTATTTTTTTTTTTCCGTTTTTTTTCTAAGTGTCTGATCGAGAGAAGGAAAAAGAGGTGATTTTTAGCCTCTCTCGATTTTGTACTTAGAAAAAATCCAATTTTTTATTTTTTTTTTAAATTTTTTTTTCTAAGTGTCTGATCGAGAGAAGGAAAAAGAGGTGATTTTTAGCCACTCTCGATTTTGTACTTAGAAAAAATCCAAATTTTTTATTTTTTTTTTCCGTTTTTTTTCTAAGTGTCTGATCGAGAGAAGGAAAAAGAGGTGATTTTTAGCCTCTCTCGATTTTGTACTTAGAAAAAATTCAAATTTTTTTTTTTTTTTTTTTCCGTTTTTTTTCTAAGTGTCTGATCGAGAGAAGGAAAAAGAGGTGATTTTTAGCCTCTCTTGATTTTGTACTTAGAAAAAATCCAATTTTTTTTTTTTTTTCTTTTTTTTTTCAAAGTGTCTGATCGAGAGAAGGAAAAAGAGGTGATTTTTAGCCACTCTCGATTTTGTACTTAGAAAAAATCCAAATTATTATTTTTTTTTTTTCCGTTTTTTTTCTAAGTGTCTGATCGAGAGAAGGAAAAAGAGGTGATTTTTAGCCTCTCTCGATTTTGTACTTAGAAAAAATCCAAATTTTTTTATTTTTTTTTCCGTTTTTTTTCTAAGTGTCTGATCGAGAGAAGGAAAAAGAGGTGATTTTTAGCCACTCTCGATTTTGTACTTAGAAAAAATCCAAATTTTTTTTTTTTTTTTTTCCGTTTTTTTTTCTAAGTGTCTGATCGAGAGAAGGAAAAAGAGGTGATTTTTAGCCTCTCTCGATTTTGTACTTAGAAAAAATCCAAATTTTTTTTTTTTTTTTTTCCGTTTTTTTTCTAAGTGTCTGATCGAGAGAAGGAAAAAGAGGTGATTTTTAGCCTCTCTCGATTTTGTACTTAGAAAAAATCCAAATTTTTTTTTTTTTTTTTTCCGTTTTTTTTTCTAAGTGTCTGATCGAGAGAAGGAAAAAGAGGTGATTTTTAGCCTCTCTCGATTTTGTACTTAGAAAAAATCCAATTTTTTTTTTTTTTTTTTTTCCGTTTTTTTTCTAAGTGTCTGATCGAGAGAAGGAAAAAGAGGTGATTTTTAGCCTCTCTCGATTTTGTACTTAGAAAAAATCCAAATTTTTTTATTTTTTTTTTCATTTTTTTTTCTAAGTGTCTGATCGAGAGAAGGAAAAAGAGGTGATTTTTAGCCTCTCTCGATTTTGTACTTAGAAAAAATCCAAATTATTATTATTTTTTTTCCCGTTTTTTTTCTAAGTGTCTGATCGAGAGAAGGAAAAAGAGGTGATTTTTAGCCACTCTCGATTTTGTACTTAGAAAAAATCCAAATTTTTTTTTTTTTTTTCCGTTTTTTTTCTAAGTGTCTGATCGAGAGAAGGAAAAAGAGGTGATTTTTAGCCTCTCTTGATTTTGTACTTAGAAAAAATCCAATTTTTTTTTTTTTTCTTTTTTTTTTCAAAGTGTCTGATCGAGAGAAGGAAAAAGAGGTGATTTTTAGCCACTTTCGATTTTGTACTTAGAAAAAATCCAAATTATTTTTTTTTTTTTTTCCGTTTTTTTTCTAAGTGTCTGATCGAGAGAAGGAAAAAGAGGTGATTTTTAGCCTCTCTCGATTTTGTACTTAGAAAAAATCCAAATTTTTTTATTTTTTTTTCCGTTTTTTTTCTAAGTGTCTGATCGAGAGAAGGAAAAAGAGGTGATTTTTAGCCACTCTCGATTTTGTACTTAGAAAAAATCCAAATTTTTTTTTTTTTTTTTTCCGTTTTTTTTTCTAAGTGTCTGATCGAGAGAAGGAAAAAGAGGTGATTTTTAGCCTCTCTCGATTTTGTACTTAGAAAAAATCCAAATTTTTTTTTTTTTTTTTTCCGTTTTTTTTCTAAGTGTCTGATCGAGAGAAGGAAAAAGAGGTGATTTTTAGCCTCTCTCGATTTTGTACTTAGAAAAAATCCAAATTTTTTTTTTTTTTTTTTCCGTTTTTTTTTCTAAGTGTCTGATCGAGAGAAGGAAAAAGAGGTGATTTTTAGCCTCTCTCGATTTTGTACTTAGAAAAAATCCAATTTTTTTTTTTTTTTTTCCGTTTTTTTTCTAAGTGTCTGATCGAGAGAAGGAAAAAGAGGTGATTTTTAGCCTCTCTCGATTTTGTACTTAGAAAAAATCCAAATTTTTTTATTTTTTTTTTCATTTTTTTTTCTAAGTGTCTGATCGAGAGAAGGAAAAAGAGGTGATTTTTAGCCTCTCTCGATTTTGTACTTAGAAAAAATCCAAATTATTATTATTTTTTTTCCCGTTTTTTTTCTAAGTGTCTGATCGAGAGAAGGAAAAAGAGGTGATTTTTAGCCACTCTCGATTTTGTATTTCGAAAAAATCCAAATTTTTTTTTTTTTTTTTCCGTTTTTTTTCTAAGTGTCTGATCGAGAGAAGGAAAAAGAGGTGATTTTTAGCCTCTCTTGATTTTGTACTTAGAAAAAATCCAATTTTTTTTTTTTTTTCTTTTTTTTTTCAAAGTGTCTGATCGAGAGAAGGAAAAAGAGGTGATTTTTAGCCACTCTCGATTTTGTACTTAGAAAAAATCCAAATTATTATTTTTTTTTTTTCCGTTTTTTTTCTAAGTGTCTGATCGAGAGAAGGAAAAAGAGGTGATTTTTAGCCTCTCTCGATTTTGTACTTAGAAAAAATCCAAATTTTTTTTTTTTTTTTTTCCGTTTTTTTTTCTAAGTGTCTGATCGAGAGAAGGAAAAAGAGGTGATTTTTAGCCTCTCTCGATTTTGTACTTAGAAAAAATCCAAATTTTTTTTTTTTTTTTTTCCGTTTTTTTTCTAAGTGTCTGATCGAGAGAAGGAAAAAGAGGTGATTTTTAGCCTCTCTCGATTTTGTACTTAGAAAAAATCCAAATTTTTTTATTTTTTTTTTCATTTTTTTTTCTAAGTGTCTGATCGAGAGAAGGAAAAAGAGGTGATTTTTAGCCACTCTCGATTTTGTACTTAGAAAAAATCCAAATTTTTTTTTTTTTTTTTTCAGTTTTTTTTCTAAGTGTCTGATCGAGAGAAGGAAAAAGAGGTGATTTTTAGCCTCTCTTGATTTTGTACTTAGAAAAAATCCAATTTTTTTTTTTTTTTTTTCCTTTTTTTTTTCTAAGTGTCTGATCGAGAGAAGGAAAAAGAGGTGATTTTTAGCCACTCTCGATTTTGTACTTAGAAAAAATCCAATTTTTTATTTTTTTTTTTCCGTTTTTTTTCTAAGTGTCTGATCGAGAGAAGGAAAAAGAGGTGATTTTTAGCCACTCTCGATTTTGTACTTAGAAAAAATCCAATTTTTTTTTTTTTTTTTTTTCCGTTTTTTTTCTAAGTGTCTGATCGAGAGAAGGAAAAAGAGGTGATTTTTAGCCACTCTCGATTTTGTACTTAGAAAAAATCCAAATTTTTTTTTTTTTTTTTCCGTTTTTTTTCTAAGTGTCTGATCGAGAGAAGGAAAAAGAGGTGATTTTTAGCCTCTCTCGATTTTGTACTTAGAAAAAATCCAATTTTTTTTTTTTTTTTTTTCCGTTTTTTTTCTAAGTGTCTGATCGAGAGAAGGAAAAAGAGGTGATTTTTAGCCACTCTCGATTTTGTACTTAGAAAAAATCCAATTTTTTTTTTTTTTTTTTTTCCGTTTTTTTTCTTAGTGTCTGATCGAGAGAAGGAAAAAGAGGTGATTTTTAGCCACTCTCGATTTTGTACTTAGAAAAAATCCAAATTTTTTTTTTTTTTTTTCATTTTTTTTTCTAAGTGTCTGATCGAGAGAAGGAAAAAGAGGTGATTTTTAGCCTCTCTCGATTTTGTACTTAGAAAAAATCCAATTTTTTTTTTTTTTTTTTCAGTTTTTTTTCTAAGTGTCTGATCGAGAGAAGGAAAAAGAGGTGATTTTTAGCCTCTCTTGATTTTGTACTTAGAAAAAATCCCATTTTTTTTTTTTTTTTTTCATTTTTTTTTCTAAGTGTCTGATCGAGAGAAGGAAAAAGAGGTGATTTTTAGCCACTCTCGATTTTGTACTTAGAAAAAATCCAAATTTTTTTTTTTTTTTTCAGTTTTTTTTCTAAGTGTCTGATCGAGAGAAGGAAAAAGAGGTGATTTTTAGCCTCTCTTGATTTTGTACTTAGAAAAAATCCAATTTTTTTTTTTTTTTTTTCATTTTTTTTTCTAAGTGTCTGATCGAGAGAAGGAAAAAGAGGTGATTTTTAGCCACTCTCGATTTTGTACTTAGAAAAAATCCAATTTTTTTATTTTTTTTTCCCGTTTTTTTTCTAAGTGTCTGATCGAGAGAAGGAAAAATAGGTGATTTTTAGCCTCTCTCGATTTTGTACTTAGAAAAAATCCAAATTATTATTTTTTTTTTTCCGTTTTTTTTCTAAGTGTCTGATCGAGAGAAGGAAAAAGAGGTGATTTTTAGCCTCTCTCGATTTTGTACTTAGAAAAAATCCAATTTTTTATTTTTTTTTTAAATTTTTTTTTCTAAGTGTCTGATCGAGAGAAGGAAAAAGAGGTGATTTTTAGCCACTCTCGATTTTGTACTTAGAAAAAATCCAAATTTTTTATTTTTTTTTTCCGTTTTTTTTCTAAGTGTCTGATCGAGAGAAGGAAAAAGAGGTGATTTTTAGCCTCTCTCGATTTTGTACTTAGAAAAAATTCAAATTTTTTTTTTTTTTTTTTTCCGTTTTTTTTCTAAGTGTCTGATCGAGAGAAGGAAAAAGAGGTGATTTTTAGCCTCTCTCGATTTTGTACTTAGAAAAAATCCAAATTTATTTTTATTTTTTTTCCGTTTTTTTTCTAAGTGTCTGATCGAGAGAAGGAAAAAGAGGTGATTTTTAGCCTCTCTCGATTTTGTACTTAGAAAAAATCCAAATTTTTTTTTTTTTTTTTTCCGTTTTTTTTCTTAGTGTCTGATCGAGAGAAGGAAAAAGAGGTGATTTTTAGCCACTCTCGATTTTGTACTTAGAAAAAATCCAAATTTTTTTTTTTTTTTTTCATTTTTTTTTCTAAGTGTCTGATCGAGAGAAGGAAAAAGAGGTGATTTTTAGCCTCTCTCGATTTTGTACTTAGAAAAAATCCAATTTTTTTTTTTTTTTTTTCCAGTTTTTTTTCTAAGTGTCTGATCGAGAGAAGGAAAAAGAGGTGATTTTTAGCCTCTCTTGATTTTGTACTTAGAAAAAATCCAATTTTTTTTTTTTTTTTTTCATTTTTTTTTCTAAATGTCTGATCGAGAGAAGGAAAAAGAGGTGATTTTTAGCCACTCTCGATTTTGTACTTAGAAAAAATCCAATTTTTTTTTTTTTTTTTCCGTTTTTTTTCTAAGTGTTTGATCGAGAGAAGGAAAAAGAGGTGATTTTTAGCCTCTCTCGATTTTGTGCTTAGAAAAAATCCAAATTTTTTTTTTTTTTTCCGTTTTTTTTCTAAGTGTCTGATCGAGAGAAGGAAAAAGAGGTGATTTTTAGCCTCTCTTGATTTTGTACTTAGAAAAAATCCAATTTTTTTTTTTTTTTTTTCATTTTTTTTTTCTAAGTGTCTGATCGAGAGAAGGAAAAAGAGGTGATTTTTAGCCACTCTCGATTTTGTACTTAGAAAAAATCCAAATTTTTTTTTTTTTTTTTTCCGTTTTTTTTTCTAAGTGTCTGATCGAGAGAAGGAAAAAGAGGTGATTTTTAGCCTCTCTCGATTTTGTACTTAGAAAAAATCCAAATTTTTTTTTTTTTTTTTTCCGTTTTTTTTCTAAGTGTCTGATCGAGAGAAGGAAAAAGAGGTGATTTTTAGCCTCTCTCGATTTTGTACTTAGAAAAAATCCAAATTTTTTTTTTTTTTTTTTCCGTTTTTTTTTCTAAGTGTCTGATCGAGAGAAGGAAAAAGAGGTGATTTTTAGCCTCTCTCGATTTTGTACTTAGAAAAAATCCAATTTTTTTTTTTTTTTTTTCCGTTTTTTTTCTAAGTGTCTGATCGAGAGAAGGAAAAAGAGGTGATTTTTAGCCTCTCTCGATTTTGTACTTAGAAAAAATCCAAATTTTTTTATTTTTTTTTTCATTTTTTTTTCTAAGTGTCTGATCGAGAGAAGGAAAAAGAGGTGATTTTTAGCCTCTCTCGATTTTGTACTTAGAAAAAATCCAAATTATTATTATTTTTTTTCCCGTTTTTTTTCTAAGTGTCTGATCGAGAGAAGGAAAAAGAGGTGATTTTTAGCCACTCTCGATTTTGTACTTAGAAAAAATCCAAATTTTTTTTTTTTTTTTTCCGTTTTTTTTCTAAGTGTCTGATCGAGAGAAGGAAAAAGAGGTGATTTTTAGCCTCTCTTGATTTTGTACTTAGAAAAAATCCAATTTTTTTTTTTTTTTCTTTTTTTTTTCAAAGTGTCTGATCGAGAGAAGGAAAAAGAGGTGATTTTTAGCCACTCTCGATTTTGTACTTAGAAAAAATCCAAATTATTATTTTTTTTTTTTCCGTTTTTTTTCTAAGTGTCTGATCGAGAGAAGGAAAAAGAGGTGATTTTTAGCCACTCTCGATTTTGTACTTAGAAAAAATCCAAATTTTTTTTTTTTTTTTTCATTTTTTTTTCTAAGTGTCTGATCGAGAGAAGGAAAAAGAGGTGATTTTTAGCCTCTCTCGATTTTGTACTTAGAAAAAATCCAATTTTTTTTTTTTTTTTTCAGTTTTTTTTCTAAGTGTCTGATCGAGAGAAGGAAAAAGAGGTGATTTTTAGCCTCTCTTGATTTTGTACTTAGAAAAAATCCCATTTTTTTTTTTTTTTTTTCATTTTTTTTTCTAAGTGTCTGATCGAGAGAAGGAAAAAGAGGTGATTTTTAGCCACTCTCGATTTTGTACTTAGAAAAAATCCAAATTTTTTTTTTTTTTTTCAGTTTTTTTTCTAAGTGTCTGATCGAGAGAAGGAAAAAGAGGTGATTTTTAGCCTCTCTTGATTTTGTACTTAGAAAAAATCCAATTTTTTTTTTTTTTTTTTCATTTTTTTTTCTAAGTGTCTGATCGAGAGAAGGAAAAAGAGGTGATTTTTAGCCACTCTCGATTTTGTACTTAGAAAAAATCCAAATTTTTTATTTTTTTTTCCCGTTTTTTTTCTAAGTGTCTGATCGAGAGAAGGAAAAATAGGTGATTTTTAGCCTCTCTCGATTTTGTACTTAGAAAAAATCCAAATTATTATTTTTTTTTTTCCGTTTTTTTTCTAAGTGTCTGATCGAGAGAAGGAAAAAGAGGTGATTTTTAGCCTCTCTCGATTTTGTACTTAGAAAAAATCCAATTTTTTATTTTTTTTTTAAATTTTTTTTTCTAAGTGTCTGATCGAGAGAAGGAAAAAGAGGTGATTTTTAGCCACTCTCGATTTTGTACTTAGAAAAAATCCAAATTTTTTATTTTTTTTTTCCGTTTTTTTTCTAAGTGTCTGATCGAGAGAAGGAAAAAGAGGTGATTTTTAGCCTCTCTCGATTTTGTACTTAGAAAAAATTCAAATTTTTTTTTTTTTTTTTTTCCGTTTTTTTTCTAAGTGTCTGATCGAGAGAAGGAAAAAGAGGTGATTTTTAGCCTCTCTTGATTTTGTACTTAGAAAAAATCCAATTTTTTTTTTTTTTTCTTTTTTTTTTCAAAGTGTCTGATCGAGAGAAGGAAAAAGAGGTGATTTTTAGCCACTCTCGATTTTGTACTTAGAAAAAATCCAAATTATTATTTTTTTTTTTTCCGTTTTTTTTCTAAGTGTCTGATCGAGAGAAGGAAAAAGAGGTGATTTTTAGCCTCTCTCGATTTTGTACTTAGAAAAAATCCAAATTTTTTTATTTTTTTTTCCGTTTTTTTTCTAAGTGTCTGATCGAGAGAAGGAAAAAGAGGTGATTTTTAGCCACTCTCGATTTTGTACTTAGAAAAAATCCAAATTTTTTTTTTTTTTTTTTCCGTTTTTTTTTCTAAGTGTCTGATCGAGAGAAGGAAAAAGAGGTGATTTTTAGCCTCTCTCGATTTTGTACTTAGAAAAAATCCAAATTTTTTTTTTTTTTTTTTCCGTTTTTTTTCTAAGTGTCTGATCGAGAGAAGGAAAAAGAGGTGATTTTTAGCCTCTCTCGATTTTGTACTTAGAAAAAATCCAAATTTTTTTTTTTTTTTTTTCCGTTTTTTTTTCTAAGTGTCTGATCGAGAGAAGGAAAAAGAGGTGATTTTTAGCCTCTCTCGATTTTGTACTTAGAAAAAATCCAATTTTTTTTTTTTTTTTTTTTCCGTTTTTTTTCTAAGTGTCTGATCGAGAGAAGGAAAAAGAGGTGATTTTTAGCCTCTCTCGATTTTGTACTTAGAAAAAATCCAAATTTTTTTATTTTTTTTTTCATTTTTTTTTCTAAGTGTCTGATCGAGAGAAGGAAAAAGAGGTGATTTTTAGCCTCTCTCGATTTTGTACTTAGAAAAAATCCAAATTATTATTATTTTTTTTCCCGTTTTTTTTCTAAGTGTCTGATCGAGAGAAGGAAAAAGAGGTGATTTTTAGCCACTCTCGATTTTGTACTTAGAAAAAATCCAAATTTTTTTTTTTTTTTTCCGTTTTTTTTCTAAGTGTCTGATCGAGAGAAGGAAAAAGAGGTGATTTTTAGCCTCTCTTGATTTTGTACTTAGAAAAAATCCAATTTTTTTTTTTTTTCTTTTTTTTTTCAAAGTGTCTGATCGAGAGAAGGAAAAAGAGGTGATTTTTAGCCACTTTCGATTTTGTACTTAGAAAAAATCCAAATTATTTTTTTTTTTTTTTCCGTTTTTTTTCTAAGTGTCTGATCGAGAGAAGGAAAAAGAGGTGATTTTTAGCCTCTCTCGATTTTGTACTTAGAAAAAATCCAAATTTTTTTATTTTTTTTTCCGTTTTTTTTCTAAGTGTCTGATCGAGAGAAGGAAAAAGAGGTGATTTTTAGCCACTCTCGATTTTGTACTTAGAAAAAATCCAAATTTTTTTTTTTTTTTTTTCCGTTTTTTTTTCTAAGTGTCTGATCGAGAGAAGGAAAAAGAGGTGATTTTTAGCCTCTCTCGATTTTGTACTTAGAAAAAATCCAAATTTTTTTTTTTTTTTTTTCCGTTTTTTTTCTAAGTGTCTGATCGAGAGAAGGAAAAAGAGGTGATTTTTAGCCTCTCTCGATTTTGTACTTAGAAAAAATCCAAATTTTTTTTTTTTTTTTTTCCGTTTTTTTTTCTAAGTGTCTGATCGAGAGAAGGAAAAAGAGGTGATTTTTAGCCTCTCTCGATTTTGTACTTAGAAAAAATCCAATTTTTTTTTTTTTTTTTTCCGTTTTTTTTCTAAGTGTCTGATCGAGAGAAGGAAAAAGAGGTGATTTTTAGCCTCTCTCGATTTTGTACTTAGAAAAAATCCAAATTTTTTTATTTTTTTTTTCATTTTTTTTTCTAAGTGTCTGATCGAGAGAAGGAAAAAGAGGTGATTTTTAGCCTCTCTCGATTTTGTACTTAGAAAAAATCCAAATTATTATTATTTTTTTTCCCGTTTTTTTTCTAAGTGTCTGATCGAGAGAAGGAAAAAGAGGTGATTTTTAGCCACTCTCGATTTTGTATTTCGAAAAAATCCAAATTTTTTTTTTTTTTTTTCCGTTTTTTTTTCTAAGTGTCTGATCGAGAGAAGGAAAAAGAGGTGATTTTTAGCCTCTCTTGATTTTGTACTTAGAAAAAATCCAATTTTTTTTTTTTTTTCTTTTTTTTTTCAAAGTGTCTGATCGAGAGAAGGAAAAAGAGGTGATTTTTAGCCACTCTCGATTTTGTACTTAGAAAAAATCCAAATTATTATTTTTTTTTTTTCCGTTTTTTTTCTAAGTGTCTGATCGAGAGAAGGAAAAAGAGGTGATTTTTAGCCTCTCTCGATTTTGTACTTAGAAAAAATCCAAATTTTTTTTTTTTTTTTTTCCGTTTTTTTTTCTAAGTGTCTGATCGAGAGAAGGAAAAAGAGGTGATTTTTAGCCTCTCTCGATTTTGTACTTAGAAAAAATCCAAATTTTTTTTTTTTTTTTTTCCGTTTTTTTTCTAAGTGTCTGATCGAGAGAAGGAAAAAGAGGTGATTTTTAGCCTCTCTCGATTTTGTACTTAGAAAAAATCCAAATTTTTTTATTTTTTTTTTCATTTTTTTTTCTAAGTGTCTGATCGAGAGAAGGAAAAAGAGGTGATTTTTAGCCACTCTCGATTTTGTACTTAGAAAAAATCCAAATTTTTTTTTTTTTTTTTTCAGTTTTTTTTCTAAGTGTCTGATCGAGAGAAGGAAAAAGAGGTGATTTTTAGCCTCTCTTGATTTTGTACTTAGAAAAAATCCAATTTTTTTTTTTTTTTTTTCCTTTTTTTTTTCTAAGTGTCTGATCGAGAGAAGGAAAAAGAGGTGATTTTTAGCCACTCTCGATTTTGTACTTAGAAAAAATCCAATTTTTTATTTTTTTTTTTCCGTTTTTTTTCTAAGTGTCTGATCGAGAGAAGGAAAAAGAGGTGATTTTTAGCCACTCTCGATTTTGTACTTAGAAAAAATCCAATTTTTTTTTTTTTTTTTTTTCCGTTTTTTTTCTAAGTGTCTGATCGAGAGAAGGAAAAAGAGGTGATTTTTAGCCACTCTCGATTTTGTACTTAGAAAAAATCCAAATTTTTTTTTTTTTTTTTCCGTTTTTTTTCTAAGTGTCTGATCGAGAGAAGGAAAAAGAGGTGATTTTTAGCCTCTCTCGATTTTGTACTTAGAAAAAATCCAATTTTTTTTTTTTTTTTTTCCGTTTTTTTTCTAAGTGTCTGATCGAGAGAAGGAAAAAGAGGTGATTTTTAGCCACTCTCGATTTTGTACTTAGAAAAAATCCAATTTTTTTTTTTTTTTTTTTTCCGTTTTTTTTCTTAGTGTCTGATCGAGAGAAGGAAAAAGAGGTGATTTTTAGCCACTCTCGATTTTGTACTTAGAAAAAATCCAAATTTTTTTTTTTTTTTTTCATTTTTTTTTCTAAGTGTCTGATCGAGAGAAGGAAAAAGAGGTGATTTTTAGCCTCTCTCGATTTTGTACTTAGAAAAAATCCAATTTTTTTTTTTTTTTTTTCAGTTTTTTTTCTAAGTGTCTGATCGAGAGAAGGAAAAAGAGGTGATTTTTAGCCTCTCTTGATTTTGTACTTAGAAAAAATCCCATTTTTTTTTTTTTTTTTTCATTTTTTTTTCTAAGTGTCTGATCGAGAGAAGGAAAAAGAGGTGATTTTTAGCCACTCTCGATTTTGTACTTAGAAAAAATCCAAATTTTTTTTTTTTTTTTCAGTTTTTTTTCTAAGTGTCTGATCGAGAGAAGGAAAAAGAGGTGATTTTTAGCCTCTCTTGATTTTGTACTTAGAAAAAATCCAATTTTTTTTTTTTTTTTTTCATTTTTTTTTCTAAGTGTCTGATCGAGAGAAGGAAAAAGAGGTGATTTTTAGCCACTCTCGATTTTGTACTTAGAAAAAATCCAATTTTTTTATTTTTTTTTCCCGTTTTTTTTCTAAGTGTCTGATCGAGAGAAGGAAAAATAGGTGATTTTTAGCCTCTCTCGATTTTGTACTTAGAAAAAATCCAAATTATTATTTTTTTTTTTCCGTTTTTTTTCTAAGTGTCTGATCGAGAGAAGGAAAAAGAGGTGATTTTTAGCCTCTCTCGATTTTGTACTTAGAAAAAATCCAATTTTTTATTTTTTTTTTAAATTTTTTTTTCTAAGTGTCTGATCGAGAGAAGGAAAAAGAGGTGATTTTTAGCCACTCTCGATTTTGTACTTAGAAAAAATCCAAATTTTTTATTTTTTTTTTCCGTTTTTTTTCTAAGTGTCTGATCGAGAGAAGGAAAAAGAGGTGATTTTTAGCCTCTCTCGATTTTGTACTTAGAAAAAATTCAAATTTTTTTTTTTTTTTTTTCCGTTTTTTTTCTAAGTGTCTGATCGAGAGAAGGAAAAAGAGGTGATTTTTAGCCTCTCTCGATTTTGTACTTAGAAAAAATCCAAATTTATTTTTATTTTTTTTCCGTTTTTTTTCTAAGTGTCTGATCGAGAGAAGGAAAAAGAGGTGATTTTTAGCCTCTCTCGATTTTGTACTTAGAAAAAATCCAAATTTTTTTTTTTTTTTTTTCCGTTTTTTTTCTTAGTGTCTGATCGAGAGAAGGAAAAAGAGGTGATTTTTAGCCACTCTCGATTTTGTACTTAGAAAAAATCCAAATTTTTTTTTTTTTTTTTCATTTTTTTTTCTAAGTGTCTGATCGAGAGAAGGAAAAAGAGGTGATTTTTAGCCTCTCTCGATTTTGTACTTAGAAAAAATCCAATTTTTTTTTTTTTTTTTTCCAGTTTTTTTTCTAAGTGTCTGATCGAGAGAAGGAAAAAGAGGTGATTTTTAGCCTCTCTTGATTTTGTACTTAGAAAAAATCCAATTTTTTTTTTTTTTTTTTCATTTTTTTTTCTAAATGTCTGATCGAGAGAAGGAAAAAGAGGTGATTTTTAGCCACTCTCGATTTTGTACTTAGAAAAAATCCAATTTTTTTTTTTTTTTTTCCGTTTTTTTTCTAAGTGTTTGATCGAGAGAAGGAAAAAGAGGTGATTTTTAGCCTCTCTCGATTTTGTGCTTAGAAAAAATCCAAATTTTTTTTTTTTTTTCCGTTTTTTTTCTAAGTGTCTGATCGAGAGAAGGAAAAAGAGGTGATTTTTAGCCTCTCTTGATTTTGTACTTAGAAAAAATCCAATTTTTTTTTTTTTTTTTTCATTTTTTTTTTCTAAGTGTCTGATCGAGAGAAGGAAAAAGAGGTGATTTTTAGCCACTCTCGATTTTGTACTTAGAAAAAATCCAATTTTTTTTTTTTTTTTTTCCGTTTTTTTTCTAAGTGTCTGATCGAGAGAAAGAAAAAGAGGTGATTTTTAGCCTCTCTCGATTTTGTACTTAGAAAAAATCCAAATTATTATTATTTTTTTTCCCGTTTTTTTTCTAAGTGTCTGATCGAGAGAAGGAAAAAGAGGTGATTTTTAGCCACTCTCGATTTTGTACTTAGAAAAAATCCAAATTTTTTTTTTTTTTTTTTCCGTTTTTTTTCTAAGTGTCTGATCGAGAGAAGGAAAAAGAGGTGATTTTTAACCTCTCTCGATTTTGTACTTAGAAAAAATCCAAATTTTTTTTTTTTTTTTTTCCGTTTTTTTTCTAAGTGTCTGATCGAGAGAAGGAAAAAGAGGTGATTTTTAGCCTCTCTCGATTTTGTACTTAGAAAAAATCCAAATTTTTTTTTTTTTTTTTCCGTTTTTTTTCTAAGTGTCTGATCGAGAGAAGGAAAAAGAGGTGATTTTTAGCCTCTCTTGATTTTGTACTTAGAAAAAATCCAATTTTTTTTTTTTTTTTTCTTTTTTTTTTCTAAGTGTCTGATCGAGAGAAGGAAAAAGAGGTGATTTTTAGCCACTCTCGATTTTGTACTTAGAAAAAATCCAATTTTTTTTTTTTTTTTTTTTTCCGTTTTTTTTCTAAGTGTCTGATCGAGAGAAGGAAAAAGAGGTGATTTTTAGCCTCTCTCGATTTTGTACTTAGAAAAAATCCAAATTTTTTTTTTTTTTTTTTCAGTTTTTTTTCTAAGTGTCTGATCGAGAGAAGGAAAAAGAGGTGATTTTTAGCCTCTCTTGATTTTGTACTTAGAAAAAATCCAATTTTTTATTTTTTTTTCATTTTTTTTTCTAAGTGTCTGATCGAGAGAAGGAAAAAGAGGTGATTTTTAGCCTCTCTCGATTTTGTACTTAGAAAAAATCCAAATTTTTTTATTTTTTTTTCCGTTTTTTTTCTAAGTGTCTGATCGAGAGAAGGAAAAAGAGGTGATTTTTAGCCACTCTCGATTTTGTACTTAGAAAAAATCCAATTTTTTTTTATTTTTTTTTTCCGTTTTTTTTCTAAGTGTCTGATCGAGAGAAGGAAAAAGAGGTGATTTTTAGCCTCTCTCGATTTTGTACTTAGAAAAAATCCAAATTTTTTTTTTTTTTTTTTCCGTTTTTTTTTCTAAGTGTCTGATCGAGAGAAGGAAAAAGAGGTGATTTTTAGCCTCTCTCGATTTTGTACTTAGAAAAAATCCAATTTTTTTTTTTTTTTTTTCCGTTTTTTTTCTAAGTGTCTGATCGAGAGAAGGAAAAAGAGGTGATTTTTAGCCTCTCTCGATTTTGTACTTAGAAAAAATCCAAATTTTTTTATTTTTTTTTTCATTTTTTTTTCTAAGTGTCTGATCGAGAGAAGGAAAAAGAGGTGATTTTTAGCCTCTCTCGATTTTGTACTTAGAAAAAATCCAAATTATTATTATTTTTTTTCCCGTTTTTTTTCTAAGTGTCTGATCGAGAGAAGGAAAAAGAGGTGATTTTTAGCCACTCTCGATTTTGTACTTAGAAAAAATCCAAATTTTTTTTTTTTTTTTTCCGTTTTTTTTCTAAGTGTCTGATCGAGAGAAGGAAAAAGAGGTGATTTTTAGCCTCTCTTGATTTTGTACTTAGAAAAAATCCAATTTTTTTTTTTTTTTCTTTTTTTTTTCAAAGTGTCTGATCGAGAGAAGGAAAAAGAGGTGATTTTTAGCCACTCTCGATTTTGTACTTAGAAAAAATCCAAATTATTTTTTTTTTTTTTTCCGTTTTTTTTCTAAGTGTCTGATCGAGAGAAGGAAAAAGAGGTGATTTTTAGCCTCTCTCGATTTTGTACTTAGAAAAAATCCAAATTTTTTTATTTTTTTTTCCGTTTTTTTTCTAAGTGTCTGATCGAGAGAAGGAAAAAGAGGTGATTTTTAGCCACTCTCGATTTTGTACTTAGAAAAAATCCAAATTTTTTTTTTTTTTTTTCCGTTTTTTTTTCTAAGTGTCTGATCGAGAGAAGGAAAAAGAGGTGATTTTTAGCCTCTCTCGATTTTGTACTTAGAAAAAATCCAAATTTTTTTTTTTTTTTTTTCCGTTTTTTTTCTAAGTGTCTGATCGAGAGAAGGAAAAAGAGGTGATTTTTAGCCTCTCTCGATTTTGTACTTAGAAAAAATCCAAATTTTTTTTTTTTTTTTTTCCGTTTTTTTTTCTAAGTGTCTGATCGAGAGAAGGAAAAAGAGGTGATTTTTAGCCTCTCTCGATTTTGTACTTAGAAAAAATCCAATTTTTTTTTTTTTTTTTTTCCGTTTTTTTTCTAAGTGTCTGATCGAGAGAAGGAAAAAGAGGTGATTTTTAGCCTCTCTCGATTTTGTACTTAGAAAAAATCCAAATTTTTTTATTTTTTTTTTCATTTTTTTTTCTAAGTGTCTGATCGAGAGAAGGAAAAAGAGGTGATTTTTAGCCTCTCTCGATTTTGTACTTAGAAAAAATCCAAATTATTATTATTTTTTTTCCCGTTTTTTTTCTAAGTGTCTGATCGAGAGAAGGAAAAAGAGGTGATTTTTAGCCACTCTCGATTTTGTACTTAGAAAAAATCCAAATTTTTTTTTTTTTTTTTCCGTTTTTTTTCTAAGTGTCTGATCGAGAGAAGGAAAAAGAGGTGATTTTTAGCCTCTCTTGATTTTGTACTTAGAAAAAATCCAATTTTTTTTTTTTTTCTTTTTTTTTTCAAAGTGTCTGATCGAGAGAAGGAAAAAGAGGTGATTTTTAGCCACTTTCGATTTTGTACTTAGAAAAAATCCAAATTATTATTTTTTTTTTTTCCGTTTTTTTTCTAAGTGTCTGATCGAGAGAAGGAAAAAGAGGTGATTTTTAGCCTCTCTCGATTTTGTACTTAGAAAAAATCCAAATTTTTTTATTTTTTTTTCCGTTTTTTTTCTAAGTGTCTGATCGAGAGAAGGAAAAAGAGGTGATTTTTAGCCACTCTCGATTTTGTACTTAGAAAAAATCCAAATTTTTTTTTTTTTTTTTTCCGTTTTTTTTTCTAAGTGTCTGATCGAGAGAAGGAAAAAGAGGTGATTTTTAGCCTCTCTCGATTTTGTACTTAGAAAAAATCCAAATTTTTTTTTTTTTTTTTTCCGTTTTTTTTCTAAGTGTCTGATCGAGAGAAGGAAAAAGAGGTGATTTTTAGCCTCTCTCGATTTTGTACTTAGAAAAAATCCAAATTTTTTTTTTTTTTTTTTTCCGTTTTTTTTTCTAAGTGTCTGATCGAGAGAAGGAAAAAGAGGTGATTTTTAGCCTCTCTCGATTTTGTACTTAGAAAAAATCCAATTTTTTTTTTTTTTTTTTCCGTTTTTTTTCTAAGTGTCTGATCGAGAGAAGGAAAAAGAGGTGATTTTTAGCCTCTCTCGATTTTGTACTTAGAAAAAATCCAAATTTTTTTATTTTTTTTTTCATTTTTTTTTCTAAGTGTCTGATCGAGAGAAGGAAAAAGAGGTGATTTTTAGCCTCTCTCGATTTTGTACTTAGAAAAAATCCAAATTATTATTATTTTTTTTCCCGTTTTTTTTCTAAGTGTCTGATCGAGAGAAGGAAAAAGAGGTGATTTTTAGCCACTCTCGATTTTGTACTTAGAAAAAATCCAAATTTTTTTTTTTTTTTTTCCGTTTTTTTTCTAAGTGTCTGATCGAGAGAAGGAAAAAGAGGTGATTTTTAGCCTCTCTTGATTTTGTACTTAGAAAAAATCCAATTTTTTTTTTTTTTTCTTTTTTTTTTCAAAGTGTCTGATCGAGAGAAGGAAAAAGAGGTGATTTTTAGCCACTCTCGATTTTGTACTTAGAAAAAATCCAAATTATTATTTTTTTTTTTTCCGTTTTTTTTCTAAGTGTCTGATCGAGAGAAGGAAAAAGAGGTGATTTTTAGCCTCTCTCGATTTTGTACTTAGAAAAAATCCAAATTTTTTTATTTTTTTTTCCGTTTTTTTTCTAAGTGTCTGATCGAGAGAAGGAAAAAGAGGTGATTTTTAGCCACTCTCGATTTTGTACTTAGAAAAAATCCAAATTTTTTTTTTTTTTTTTTCCGTTTTTTTTTCTAAGTGTCTGATCGAGAGAAGGAAAAAGAGGTGATTTTTAGCCTCTCTCGATTTTGTACTTAGAAAAAATCCAAATTTTTTTTTTTTTTTTTTCCGTTTTTTTTCTAAGTGTCTGATCGAGAGAAGGAAAAAGAGGTGATTTTTAGCCTCTCTCGATTTTGTACTTAGAAAAAATCCAAATTTTTTTATTTTTTTTTTCATTTTTTTTTCTAAGTGTCTGATCGAGAGAAGGAAAAAGAGGTGATTTTTAGCCACTCTCGATTTTGTACTTAGAAAAAATCCAAATTTTTTTTTTTTTTTTTCAGTTTTTTTTCTAAGTGTCTGATCGAGAGAAGGAAAAAGAGGTGATTTTTAGCCTCTCTTGATTTTGTACTTAGAAAAAATCCAATTTTTTTTTTTTTTTTTTCCTTTTTTTTTTCTAAGTGTCTGATCGAGAGAAGGAAAAAGAGGTGATTTTTAGCCACTCTCGATTTTGTACTTAGAAAAAATCCAATTTTTTTTTTTTTTTTTTCCGTTTTTTTTCTAAGTGTCTGATCGAGAGAAGGAAAAAGAGGTGATTTTTAGCCACTCTCGATTTTGTACTTAGAAAAAATCCAATTTTTTTTTTTTTTTTTTTTCCGTTTTTTTTCTAAGTGTCTGATCGAGAGAAGGAAAAAGAGGTGATTTTTAGCCACTCTCGATTTTGTACTTAGAAAAAATCCAAATTTTTTTTTTTTTTTTTCCGTTTTTTTTTCTAAGTGTCTGATCGAGAGAAGGAAAAAGAGGTGATTTTTAGCCTCTCTCGATTTTGTACTTAGAAAAAATCCAATTTTTTTTTTTTTTTTCCGTTTTTTTTCTAAGTGTCTGATCGAGAGAAGGAAAAAGAGGTGATTTTTAGCCACTCTCGATTTTGTACTTAGAAAAAATCCAATTTTTTTTTTTTTTTTTTTTCCGTTTTTTTTCTTAGTGTCTGATCGAGAGAAGGAAAAAGAGGTGATTTTTAGCCACTCTCGATTTTGTACTTAGAAAAAATCCAAATTTTTTTTATTTTTTTCATTTTTTTTTCTAAGTGTCTGATCGAGAGAAGGAAAAAGAGGTGATTTTTAGCCTCTCTCGATTTTGTACTTAGAAAAAATCCAAATTTTTTTTTTTTTTTTCAGTTTTTTTCTAAGTGTCTGATCGAGAGAAGGAAAAAGAGGTGATTTTTAGCCTCTCTTGATTTTGTACTTAGAAAAAATCCAATTTTTTTTTTTTTTTTTTCATTTTTTTTTCTAAGTGTCTGATCGAGAGAAGGAAAAAGAGGTGATTTTTAGCCACTCTCGATTTTGTACTTAGAAAAATCCAATTTTTTTTTTTTTTTTTCCGTTTTTTTTCTAAGTGTCTGATCGAGAGAAGGAAAAAGAGGTGATTTTTAGCCTCTCTCGATTTTGTACTTAGAAAAAATCCAAATTTTTTCATTTTTTTTTTCATTTTTTTTTCTAAGTGTCTGATCGAGAGAAGGAAAAAGAGGTGATTTTTAGCCACTCTCGATTTTGTACTTAGAAAAAATCCAAATTTTTTTTTTTTTTTTTTCAGTTTTTTTTCTAAGTGTCTGATCGAGAGAAGGAAAAAGAGGTGATTTTTAGCCTCTCTTGATTTTGTACTTAGAAAAAATCCAATTTTTTTTTTTTTTTTTCCTTTTTTTTTTCTAAGTGTCTGATCGAGAGAAGGAAAAAGAGGTGATTTTTAGCCACTCTCGATTTTGTACTTAGAAAAAATCCAATTTTTTTTTTTTTTTTTCCGTTTTTTTTCTAAGTGTCTGATCGAGAGAAGGAAAAAGAGGTGATTTTTAGCCTCTCTCGATTTTGTACTTAGAAAAAATCCAAATTTTTTTTTTTTTTTTTCCGTTTTTTTTTCTAAGTGTCTGATCGAGAGAAGGAAAAAGAGGTGATTTTTAGCCTCTCTCGATTTTGTACTTAGAAAAAATCCAAATTTTTTTTTTTTTTTTTCCGTTTTTTTTCTAAGTGTCTGATCGAGAGAAGGAAAAGAGGTGATTTTTAGCCTCTCTCGATTTTGTACTTAGAAAAAATCCAAATTTTTTTATTTTTTTTTTCATTTTTTTTTCTAAGTGTCTGATCGAGAGAAGGAAAAAGAGGTGATTTTTAGCCACTCTCGATTTTGTACTTAGAAAAAATCCAAATTTTTTTTTTTTTTTTTTCAGTTTTTTTTCTAAGTGTCTGATCGAGAGAAGGAAAAAGAGGTGATTTTTAGCCTCTCTTGATTTTGTACTTAGAAAAAATCCAATTTTTTTTTTTTTTTTTTCCTTTTTTTTTTCTAAGTGTCTGATCGAGAGAAGGAAAAAGAGGTGATTTTTAGCCACTCTCGATTTTGTACTTAGAAAAAATCCAAATTTTTTATTTTTTTTTTCATTTTTTTTTCTAAGTGTCTGATCGAGAGAAGGAAAAAGAGGTGATTTTTAGCCTCTCTCGATTTTGTACTTAGAAAAAATCCAAATTATTATTATTTTTTTCCCGTTTTTTTTCTAAGTGTCTGATCGAGAGAAGGAAAAAGAGGTGATTTTTAGCCACTCTCGATTTTGTACTTAGAAAAAATCCAAATTTTTTTTTTTTTTTCCGTTTTTTTTCTAAGTGTCTGATCGAGAGAAGGAAAAAGAGGTGATTTTTAGCCTCTCTTGATTTTGTACTTAGAAAAAATCCAATTTTTTTTTTTTTTTCTTTTTTTTTTCAAAGTGTCTGATCGAGAGAAGGAAAAAGAGGTGATTTTTAGCCACTCTCGATTTTGTACTTAGAAAAAATCCAAATTATTATTTTTTTTTTTTCCGTTTTTTTTCTAAGTGTCTGATCGAGAGAAGGAAAAAGAGGTGATTTTTAGCCTCTCTCGATTTTGTACTTAGAAAAAATCCAAATTTTTTTATTTTTTTTTCCATTTTTTTTCTAAGTGTCTGATCGAGAGAAGGAAAAAGAGGTGATTTTAGCCACTCTCGATTTTGTACTTAGAAAAAATCCAAATTTTTTTTTTTTTTTTTTCCGTTTTTTTTTTCTAAGTGTCTGATCGAGAGAAGGAAAAAGAGGTGATTTTTAGCCTCTCTCGATTTTGTACTTAGAAAAAATCCAAATTTTTTTTTTTTTTTTTTCCGTTTTTTTTCTAAGTGTCTGATCGAGAGAAGGAAAAAGAGGTGATTTTTAGCCTCTCTCGATTTTGTACTTAGAAAAAATCCAAATTTTTGTATTTTTTTTTTCATTTTTTTTTCTAAGTGTCTGATCGAGAGAAGGAAAAAGAGGTGATTTTTAGCCACTCTCGATTTTGTACTTAGAAAAAATCCAAATTTTTTTTTTTTTTTTTTCAGTTTTTTTTCTAAGTGTCTGATCGAGAGAAGGAAAAAGAGGTGATTTTTAGCCTCTCTTGATTTTGTACTTAGAAAAAATCCAATTTTTTTTTTTTTTTTTTCCTTTTTTTTTTCTAAGTGTCTGATCGAGAGAAGGAAAAAGAGGTGATTTTTAGCCACTCTCGATTTTGTACTTAGAAAAAATCCAATTTTTTTTTTTTTTTTTCCGTTTTTTTTCTAAGTGTCTGATCGAGAGAAGGAAAAAGAGGTGATTTTTAGCCACTCTCGATTTTGTACTTAGAAAAAATCCAATTTTTTTTTTTTTTTTTTTCCGTTTTTTTTCTAAGTGTCTGATCGAGAGAAGGAAAAAGAGGTGATTTTTAGCCACTCTCGATTTTGTACTTAGAAAAAATCCAAATTTTTTTTTTTTTTTTTCCGTTTTTTTTCTAAGTGTCTGATCGAGAGAAGGAAAAAGAGGTGATTTTTAGCCTCTCTCGATTTTGTACTTAGAAAAAATCCAATTTTTTTTTTTTTTTTTCCGTTTTTTTTCTAAGTGTCTGATCGAGAGAAGGAAAAAGAGGTGATTTTTAGCCACTCTCGATTTTGTACTTAGAAAAAATCCAATTTTTTTTTTTTTTTTTTTCCGTTTTTTTTCTTAGTGTCTGATCGAGAGAAGGAAAAAGAGGTGATTTTTAGCCACTCTCGATTTTGTACTTAGAAAAAATCCAAATTTTTTTTATTTTTTTCATTTTTTTTTCTAAGTGTCTGATCGAGAGAAGGAAAAAGAGGTGATTTTTAGCCTCTCTCGATTTTGTACTTAGAAAAAATCCAAATTTTTTTTTTTTTTTTCAGTTTTTTTTCTAAGTGTCTGATCGAGAGAAGGAAAAAGAGGTGATTTTTAGCCTCTCTTGATTTTGTACTTAGAAAAAATCCAATTTTTTTTTTTTTTTTTTCATTTTTTTTTCTAAGTGTCTGATCGAGAGAAGGAAAAAGAGGTGATTTTTAGCCACTCTCGATTTTGTACTTAGAAAAAATCCAATTTTTTTTTTTTTTTTCCGTTTTTTTTCTAAGTGTCTGATCGAGAGAAGGAAAAAGAGGTGATTTTTAGCCTCTCTCGATTTTGTACTTAGAAAAAATCCAAATTTTTTCATTTTTTTTTTCATTTTTTTTTCTAAGTGTCTGATCGAGAGAAGGAAAAAGAGGTGATTTTTAGCCACTCTCGATTTTGTACTTAGAAAAAATCCAAATTTTTTTTTTTTTTTTTTCAGTTTTTTTTCTAAGTGTCTGATCGAGAGAAGGAAAAAGAGGTGATTTTTAGCCTCTCTTGATTTTGTACTTAGAAAAAATCCAATTTTTTTTTTTTTTTTTCCTTTTTTTTTTCTAAGTGTCTGATCGAGAGAAGGAAAAAGAGGTGATTTTTAGCCACTCTCGATTTTGTACTTAGAAAAAATCCAATTTTTTTTTTTTTTTTTCCGTTTTTTTTCTAAGTGTCTGATCGAGAGAAGGAAAAAGAGGTGATTTTTAGCCTCTCTCGATTTTGTACTTAGAAAAAATCCAAATTTTTTTTTTTTTTTTTTTCCGTTTTTTTTTCTAAGTGTCTGATCGAGAGAAGGAAAAAGAGGTGATTTTTAGCCTCTCTCGATTTTGTACTTAGAAAAAATCCAAATTTTTTTTTTTTTTTTTCCGTTTTTTTTCTAAGTGTCTGATCGAGAGAAGGAAAAAGAGGTGATTTTTAGCCTCTCTCGATTTTTGTACTTAGAAAAAATCCAAATTTTTTTATTTTTTTTTTCATTTTTTTTTCTAAGTGTCTGATCGAGAGAAGGAAAAAGAGGTGATTTTTAGCCACTCTCGATTTTGTACTTAGAAAAAATCCAAATTTTTTTTTTTTTTTTTCAGTTTTTTTTCTAAGTGTCTGATCGAGAGAAGGAAAAAGAGGTGATTTTTAGCCTCTCTTGATTTTGTACTTAGAAAAAATCCAATTTTTTTTTTTTTTTTTTCCTTTTTTTTTTCTAAGTGTCTGATCGAGAGAAGGAAAAAGAGGTGATTTTTAGCCACTCTCGATTTTGTACTTAGAAAAAATCCAATTTTTTTTTTTTTTTTTTCCGTTTTTTTTCTAAGTGTCTGATCGAGAGAAGGAAAAAGAGGTGATTTTTAGCCACTCTCGATTTTGTACTTAGAAAAAATCCAAATTTTTTCATTTTTTTTTTCATTTTTTTTTCTAAGTGTCTGATCGAGAGAAGGAAAAAGAGGTGATTTTTAGCCACTCTCGATTTTGTACTTAGAAAAAATCCAAATTTTTTTTTTTTTTTTTCAGTTTTTTTTCTAAGTGTCTGATCGAGAGAAGGAAAAAGAGGTGATTTTTAGCCTCTCTTGATTTTGTACTTAGAAAAAATCCAATTTTTTTTTTTTTTTTTTCCTTTTTTTTTTCTAAGTGTCTGATCGAGAGAAGGAAAAAGAGGTGATTTTTAGCCACTCTCGATTTTGTACTTAGAAAAAATCCAATTTTTTTTTTTTTTTTTCCGTTTTTTTTCTAAGTGTCTGATCGAGAGAAGGAAAAAGAGGTGATTTTTAGCCTCTCTCGATTTTGTACTTAGAAAAAATCCAAATTTTTTTTTTTTTTTTTTCCGTTTTTTTTTCTAAGTGTCTGATCGAGAGAAGGAAAAAGAGGTGATTTTTAGCCTCTCTTGATTTTGTACTTAGAAAAAATCCAATTTTTTTTTTTTTTTTTTTCATTTTTTTTTCTAAGTGTCTGATCGAGAGAAGGAAAAAGAGGTGATTTTTAGCCACTCTCGATTTTGTACTTAGAAAAAATCCAATTTTTTTTTTTTTTTTCCGTTTTTTTTCTAAGTGTCTGATCGAGAGAAGGAAAAAGAGGTGATTTTTAGCCTCTCTCGATTTTGTACTTAGAAAAAATCCAAATTTTTTCATTTTTTTTTTCATTTTTTTTTCTAAGTGTCTGATCGAGAGAAGGAAAAAGAGGTGATTTTTAGCCACTCTCGATTTTGTACTTAGAAAAAATCCAAATTTTTTTTTTTTTTTTTTCAGTTTTTTTTCTAAGTGTCTGATCGAGAGAAGGAAAAAGAGGTGATTTTTAGCCTCTCTTGATTTTGTACTTAGAAAAAATCCAATTTTTTTTTTTTTTTTTTCCTTTTTTTTTTCTAAGTGTCTGATCGAGAGAAGGAAAAAGAGGTGATTTTTAGCCACTCTCGATTTTGTACTTAGAAAAAATCCAATTTTTTTTTTTTTTTTTTCCGTTTTTTTTCTAAGTGTCTGATCGAGAGAAGGAAAAAGAGGTGATTTTTAGCCTCTCTCGATTTTGTACTTAGAAAAAATCCAAATTTTTTTTTTTTTTTTTTCCGTTTTTTTTTCTAAGTGTCTGATCGAGAGAAGGAAAAAGAGGTGATTTTTAGCCTCTCTCGATTTTGTACTTAGAAAAAATCCAAATTTTTTTTTTTTTTTTTTCCGTTTTTTTTCTAAGTGTCTGATCGAGAGAAGGAAAAAGAGGTGATTTTTAGCCTCTCTCGATTTTGTACTTAGAAAAAATCCAAATTTTTTTATTTTTTTTTTCATTTTTTTTTCTAAGTGTCTGATCGAGAGAAGGAAAAAGAGGTGATTTTTAGCCACTCTCGATTTTGTACTTAGAAAAAATCCAAATTTTTTTTTTTTTTTTTCAGTTTTTTTTCTAAGTGTCTGATCGAGAGAAGGAAAAAGAGGTGATTTTTAGCCTCTCTTGATTTTGTACTTAGAAAAAATCCAATTTTTTTTTTTTTTTTTTCCTTTTTTTTTTCTAAGTGTCTGATCGAGAGAAGGAAAAAGAGGTGATTTTTAGCCACTCTCGATTTTGTACTTAGAAAAAATCCAAATTTTTTTATTTTTTTTTTCATTTTTTTTTCTAAGTGTCTGATCGAGAGAAGGAAAAAGAGGTGATTTTTAGCCTCTCTCGATTTTGTACTTAGAAAAAATCCAAATTATTATTATTTTTTTTCCCGTTTTTTTTCTAAGTGTCTGATCGAGAGAAGGAAAAAGAGGTGATTTTTAGCCACTCTCGATTTTGTACTTAGAAAAAATCCAAATTTTTTTTTTTTTTTTTCCGTTTTTTTTCTAAGTGTCTGATCGAGAGAAGGAAAAAGAGGTGATTTTTAGCCTCTCTTGATTTTGTACTTAGAAAAAATCCAATTTTTTTTTTTTTTCTTTTTTTTTTCAAAGTGTCTGATCGAGAGAAGGAAAAAGAGGTGATTTTTAGCCACTCTCGATTTTGTACTTAGAAAAAATCCAAATTATTATTTTTTTTTTTTCCGTTTTTTTTCTAAGTGTCTGATCGAGAGAAGGAAAAAGAGGTGATTTTTAGCCTCTCTCGATTTTGTACTTAGAAAAAATCCAAATTTTTTTATTTTTTTTTCCGTTTTTTTTCTAAGTGTCTGATCGAGAGAAGGAAAAAGAGGTGATTTTTAGCCACTCTCGATTTTGTACTTAGAAAAAATCCAAATTTTTTTTTTTTTTTTTTCCGTTTTTTTTTCTAAGTGTCTGATCGAGAGAAGGAAAAAGAGGTGATTTTTAGCCTCTCTCGATTTTGTACTTAGAAAAAATCCAAATTTTTTTTTTTTTTTTTTCCGTTTTTTTTCTAAGTGTCTGATCGAGAGAAGGAAAAAGAGGTGATTTTTAGCCTCTCTCGATTTTGTACTTAGAAAAAATCCAAATTTTTGTATTTTTTTTTTCATTTTTTTTCTAAGTGTCTGATCGAGAGAAGGAAAAAGAGGTGATTTTTAGCCACTCTCGATTTTGTACTTAGAAAAAATCCAAATTTTTTTTTTTTTTTTTTCAGTTTTTTTTCTAAGTGTCTGATCGAGAGAAGGAAAAAGAGGTGATTTTTAGCCTCTCTTGATTTTGTACTTAGAAAAAATCCAATTTTTTTTTTTTTTTTTTCCTTTTTTTTTTCTAAGTGTCTGATCGAGAGAAGGAAAAAGAGGTGATTTTTAGCCACTCTCGATTTTGTACTTAGAAAAAATCCAATTTTTTTTTTTTTTTTTTCCGTTTTTTTTCTAAGTGTCTGATCGAGAGAAGGAAAAAGAGGTGATTTTTAGCCACTCTCGATTTTGTACTTAGAAAAAATCCAATTTTTTTTTTTTTTTTTTTTCCGTTTTTTTTCTAAGTGTCTGATCGAGAGAAGGAAAAAGAGGTGATTTTTAGCCACTCTCGATTTTGTACTTAGAAAAAATCCAAATTTTTTTTTTTTTTTTTTCCGTTTTTTTTCTAAGTGTCTGATCGAGAGAAGGAAAAAGAGGTGATTTTTAGCCTCTCTCGATTTTGTACTTAGAAAAAATCCAATTTTTTTTTTTTTTTTTCCGTTTTTTTTCTAAGTGTCTGATCGAGAGAAGGAAAAAGAGGTGATTTTTAGCCACTCTCGATTTTGTACTTAGAAAAAATCCAATTTTTTTTTTTTTTTTTTTTCCGTTTTTTTTCTTAGTGTCTGATCGAGAGAAGGAAAAAGAGGTGATTTTTAGCCACTCTCGATTTTGTACTTAGAAAAAATCCAAATTTTTTTTATTTTTTTCATTTTTTTTTCTAAGTGTCTGATCGAGAGAAGGAAAAAGAGGTGATTTTTAGCCTCTCTCGATTTTGTACTTAGAAAAAATCCAAATTTTTTTTTTTTTTTTTCAGTTTTTTTTCTAAGTGTCTGATCGAGAGAAGGAAAAAGAGGTGATTTTTAGCCTCTCTTGATTTTGTACTTAGAAAAAATCCAATTTTTTTTTTTTTTTTTTCATTTTTTTTTCTAAGTGTCTGATCGAGAGAAGGAAAAAGAGGTGATTTTTAGCCACTCTCGATTTTGTACTTAGAAAAAATCCAATTTTTTTTTTTTTTTTTCCGTTTTTTTTCTAAGTGTCTGATCGAGAGAAGGAAAAAGAGGTGATTTTTAGCCTCTCTCGATTTTGTACTTAGAAAAAATCCAAATTTTTTCATTTTTTTTTTCATTTTTTTTTCTAAGTGTCTGATCGAGAGAAGGAAAAAGAGGTGATTTTTAGCCACTCTCGATTTTGTACTTAGAAAAAATCCAATTTTTTTTTTTTTTTTTTCCGTTTTTTTTCTAAGTGTCTGATCGAGAGAAGGAAAAAGAGGTGATTTTTAGCCTCTCTCGATTTTGTACTTAGAAAAAATCCAAATTTTTTTTTTTTTTTTTTCCGTTTTTTTTTCTAAGTGTCTGATCGAGAGAAGGAAAAAGAGGTGATTTTTAGCCTCTCTCGATTTTGTACTTAGAAAAAATCCAAATTTTTTTTTTTTTTTTTTCCGTTTTTTTTCTAAGTGTCTGATCGAGAGAAGGAAAAAGAGGTGATTTTTAGCCTCTCTCGATTTTGTACTTAGAAAAAATCCAAATTTTTTTATTTTTTTTTTCATTTTTTTTTCTAAGTGTCTGATCGAGAGAAGGAAAAAGAGGTGATTTTTAGCCACTCTCGATTTTGTACTTAGAAAAAATCCAAATTTTTTTTTTTTTTTTTTCAGTTTTTTTTCTAAGTGTCTGATCGAGAGAAGGAAAAAGAGGTGATTTTTAGCCTCTCTTGATTTTGTACTTAGAAAAAATCCAATTTTTTTTTTTTTTTTTTCCTTTTTTTTTTCTAAGTGTCTGATCGAGAGAAGGAAAAAGAGGTGATTTTTAGCCACTCTCGATTTTGTACTTAGAAAAAATCCAATTTTTTTTTTTTTTTTTTCCGTTTTTTTTCTAAGTGTCTGATCGAGAGAAGGAAAAAGAGGTGATTTTTAGCCACTCTCGATTTTGTACTTAGAAAAAATCCAAATTTTTTCATTTTTTTTTTCATTTTTTTTTCTAAGTGTCTGATCGAGAGAAGGAAAAAGAGGTGATTTTTAGCCACTCTCGATTTTGTACTTAGAAAAAATCCAAATTTTTTTTTTTTTTTTTCAGTTTTTTTTCTAAGTGTCTGATCGAGAGAAGGAAAAAGAGGTGATTTTTAGCCTCTCTTGATTTTGTACTTAGAAAAAATCCAATTTTTTTTTTTTTTTTTTCCTTTTTTTTTTCTAAGTGTCTGATCGAGAGAAGGAAAAAGAGGTGATTTTTAGCCACTCTCGATTTTGTACTTAGAAAAAATCCAATTTTTTTTTTTTTTTTTTTCCGTTTTTTTTCTAAGTGTCTGATCGAGAGAAGGAAAAAGAGGTGATTTTTAGCCTCTCTCGATTTTGTACTTAGAAAAAATCCAAATTTTTTTTTTTTTTTTTCCGTTTTTTTTTCAAAGTGTCTGATCGAGAGAAGGAAAAAGAGGTGATTTTTAGCCACTCTCGATTTTGTACTTAGAAAAAATCCAATTTTTTTTTTTTTTTTTTTCCGTTTTTTTTCTAAGTGTCTGATCGAGAGAAGGAAAAAGAGGTGATTTTTAGCCTCTCTCGATTTTGTACTTAGAAAAAATCCAATTTTTTATTTTTTTTTTAAATTTTTTTTTCTAAGTGTCTGATCGAGAGAAGGAAAAAGAGGTGATTTTTAGCCACTCTCGATTTTGTACTTAGAAAAAATCCAAATTTTTTATTTTTTTTTTCCGTTTTTTTTCTAAGTGTCTGATCGAGAGAAGGAAAAAGAGGTGATTTTTAGCCTCTCTCGATTTTGTACTTAGAAAAAATTCAAATTTTTTTTTTTTTTTTTTTCCGTTTTTTTTCTAAGTGTCTGATCGAGAGAAGGAAAAAGAGGTGATTTTTAGCCTCTCTCGATTTTGTACTTAGAAAAAATCCAAATTTATTTTTATTTTTTTTCCGTTTTTTTTCTAAGTGTCTGATCGAGAGAAGGAAAAAGAGGTGATTTTTAGCCTCTCTCGATTTTGTACTTAGAAAAAATCCAAATTTTTTTTTTTTTTTTTTCCGTTTTTTTTCTTAGTGTCTGATCGAGAGAAGGAAAAAGAGGTGATTTTTAGCCACTCTCGATTTTGTACTTAGAAAAAATCCAAATTTTTTTTTTTTTTTTTCATTTTTTTTTCTAAGTGTCTGATCGAGAGAAGGAAAAAGAGGTGATTTTTAGCCTCTCTCGATTTTGTACTTAGAAAAAATCCAATTTTTTTTTATTTTTTTTCCAGTTTTTTTTCTAAGTGTCTGATCGAGAGAAGGAAAAAGAGGTGATTTTTAGCCTCTCTTGATTTTGTACTTAGAAAAAATCCAATTTTTTTTTTTTTTTTTTCATTTTTTTTTCTAAATGTCTGATCGAGAGAAGGAAAAAGAGGTGATTTTTAGCCACTCTCGATTTTGTACTTAGAAAAAATCCAATTTTTTTTTTTTTTTTTCCGTTTTTTTTCTAAGTGTTTGATCGAGAGAAGGAAAAAGAGGTGATTTTTAGCCTCTCTCGATTTTGTGCTTAGAAAAAATCCAAATTTTTTTTTTTTTTTCCGTTTTTTTTCTAAGTGTCTGATCGAGAGAAGGAAAAAGAGGTGATTTTTAGCCTCTCTTGATTTTGTACTTAGAAAAAATCCAATTTTTTTTTTTTTTTTTTCATTTTTTTTTTCTAAGTGTCTGATCGAGAGAAGGAAAAAGAGGTGATTTTTAGCCACTCTCGATTTTGTACTTAGAAAAAATCCAATTTTTTTTTTTTTTTTTTCCGTTTTTTTTCTAAGTGTCTGATCGAGAGAAGGAAAAAGAGGTGATTTTTAGCCTCTCTCGATTTTGTACTTAGAAAAAATCCAAATTATTATTATTTTTTTTTCCGTTTTTTTTCTAAGTGTCTGATCGAGAGAAGGAAAAAGAGGTGATTTTTAGCCACTCTCGATTTTGTACTTAGAAAAAATCCAAATTTTTTTTTTTTTTTTTTCCGTTTTTTTTCTAAGTGTCTGATCGAGAGAAGGAAAAAGAGGTGATTTTTAGCCTCTCTCGATTTTGTACTTAGAAAAAATCCAAATTTTTTTTTTTTTTTTTTCCGTTTTTTTTCTAAGTGTCTGATCGAGAGAAAGAAAAAGAGGTGATTTTTAGCCTCTCTCGATTTTGTACTTAGAAAAAATCCAAATTTTTTTTTTTTTTTTTCCGTTTTTTTTCTAAGTGTCTGATCGAGAGAAGGAAAAAGAGGTGATTTTTAGCCTCTCTCGATTTTGTACTTAGAAAAAATCCAAATTTTTTTTTTTTTTTTCTTCCGTTTTTTTTCTAAGTGTCTGATCGAGAGAAGGAAAAAGAGGTGATTTTTAGCCTCTCTTGATTTTGTACTTAGAAAAAATCCAATTTTTTTTTTTTTTTTCTTTTTTTTTTCTAAGTGTCTGATCGAGAGAAGGAAAAAGAGGTGATTTTTAGCCACTCTCGATTTTGTACTTAGAAAAAATCCAATTTTTTTTTTTTTTTTTTTTCCGTTTTTTTTCTAAGTGTCTGATCGAGAGAAGGAAAAAGAGGTGATTTTTAGCCTCTCTCGATTTTGTACTTAGAAAAAATCCAAATTTTTTTTTTTTTTTTTTTCAGTTTTTTTTCTAAGTGTCTGATCGAGAGAAGGAAAAAGAGGTGATTTTTAGCCTCTCTTGATTTTGTACTTAGAAAAAATCCAATTTTTTATTTTTTTTTTCATTTTTTTTTCTAAGTGTCTGATCGAGAGAAGGAAAAAGAGGTGATTTTTAGCCACTCTCGATTTTGTACTTAGAAAAAATCCAATTTTTTTTTTTTTTTTTTTCCGTTTTTTTTCTAAGTGTCTGATCGAGAGAAGGAAAAAGAGGTGATTTTTAGCCTCTCTCGATTTTGTACTTAGAAAAAATCCAAATTATTATTATTTTTTTTTCCGTTTTTTTTCTAAGTGTCTGATCGAGAGAAGGAAAAAGAGGTGATTTTTAGCCACTCTCGATTTTGTACTTAGAAAAAATCCAAATTTTTTTTTTTTTTTTTCCGTTTTTTTTCTAAGTGTCTGATCGAGAGAAGGAAAAAGAGGTGATTTTTAGCCACTCTCGATTTTGTACTTAGAAAAAATCCAAATTTTTTTTTTTTTTTTTCATTTTTTTTTCTAAGTGTCTGATCGAGAGAAGGAAAAAGAGGTGATTTTTAGCCTCTCTCGATTTTGTACTTAGAAAAAATCCAATTTTTTTTTTTTTTTTTTCCAGTTTTTTTTCTAAGTGTCTGATCGAGAGAAGGAAAAAGAGGTGATTTTTAGCCTCTCTTGATTTTGTACTTAGAAAAAATCCAATTTTTTTTTTTTTTTTTCATTTTTTTTTCTAAATGTCTGATCGAGAGAAGGAAAAAGAGGTGATTTTTAGCCACTCTCGATTTTGTACTTAGAAAAAATCCAATTTTTTTTTTTTTTTTCCGTTTTTTTTCTAAGTGTTTGATCGAGAGAAGGAAAAAGAGGTGATTTTTAGCCTCTCTCGATTTTGTGCTTAGAAAAAATCCAAATTTTTTTTTTTTTTTCCGTTTTTTTTCTAAGTGTCTGATCGAGAGAAGGAAAAAGAGGTGATTTTTAGCCTCTCTTGATTTTGTACTTAGAAAAAATCCAATTTTTTTTTTTTTTTTTCATTTTTTTTTTCTAAGTGTCTGATCGAGAGAAGGAAAAAGAGGTGATTTTTAGCCACTCTCGATTTTGTACTTAGAAAAAATCCAATTTTTTTTTTTTTTTTTTTCCGTTTTTTTTCTAAGTGTCTGATCGAGAGAAGGAAAAAGAGGTGATTTTTAGCCTCTCTCGATTTTGTACTTAGAAAAAATCCAAATTATTATTATTTTTTTTTCCGTTTTTTTTCTAAGTGTCTGATCGAGAGAAGGAAAAAGAGGTGATTTTTAGCCACTCTCGATTTTGTACTTAGAAAAAATCCAAATTTTTTTTTTTTTTTTTTCCGTTTTTTTTCTAAGTGTCTGATCGAGAGAAGGAAAAAGAGGTGATTTTTAGCCTCTCTCGATTTTGTACTTAGAAAAAATCCAAATTTTTTTTTTTTTTTTTCCGTTTTTTTTCTAAGTGTCTGATCGAGAGAAAGAAAAAGAGGTGATTTTTAGCCTCTCTCGATTTTGTACTTAGAAAAAATCCAATTTTTTTTTTTTTTTTTTCCGTTTTTTTTCTAAGTGTCTGATCGAGAGAAGGAAAAAGAGGTGATTTTTAGCCTCTCTCGATTTTGTACTTAGAAAAAATCCAAATTTTTTTTTTTTTTTTCTTCCGTTTTTTTTCTAAGTGTCTGATCGAGAGAAGGAAAAAGAGGTGATTTTTAGCCTCTCTTGATTTTGTACTTAGAAAAAATCCAATTTTTTTTTTTTTTTTCTTTTTTTTTTCTAAGTGTCTGATCGAGAGAAGGAAAAAGAGGTGATTTTTAGCCACTCTCGATTTTGTACTTAGAAAAAATCCAATTTTTTTTTTTTTTTTTTTTCCGTTTTTTTTCTAAGTGTCTGATCGAGAGAAGGAAAAAGAGGTGATTTTTAGCCTCTCTCGATTTTGTACTTAGAAAAAATCCAAATTTTTTTTTTTTTTTTTTTCAGTTTTTTTTCTAAGTGTCTGATCGAGAGAAGGAAAAAGAGGTGATTTTTAGCCTCTCTTGATTTTGTACTTAGAAAAAATCCAATTTTTTATTTTTTTTTTCATTTTTTTTTCTAAGTGTCTGATCGAGAGAAGGAAAAAGAGGTGATTTTTAGCCACTCTCGATTTTGTACTTAGAAAAAATCCAATTTTTTTTTTTTTTTTTTTCCGTTTTTTTTCTAAGTGTCTGATCGAGAGAAGGAAAAAGAGGTGATTTTTAGCCTCTCTCGATTTTGTACTTAGAAAAAATCCAAATTATTATTATTTTTTTTTCCGTTTTTTTTCTAAGTGTCTGATCGAGAGAAGGAAAAAGAGGTGATTTTTAGCCACTCTCGATTTTGTACTTAGAAAAAATCCAAATTTTTTTTTTTTTTTTTCCGTTTTTTTTCTAAGTGTCTGATCGAGAGAAGGAAAAAGAGGTGATTTTTAGCCTCTCTTGATTTTGTACTTAGAAAAAATCCAATTTTTTTTTTTTTTTTTCTTTTTTTTTTCTAAGTGTCTGATCGAGAGAAGGAAAAAGAGGTGATTTTTAGCCTCTCTCGATTTTGTACTTAGAAAAAATCCAAATTTTTTTATTTTTTTTTCCGTTTTTTTTCTAAGTGTCTGATCGAGAGAAGGAAAAAGAGGTGATTTTTAGCCACTCTCGATTTTGTACTTAGAAAAAATCCAATTTTTTTTAATTTTTTTTTTCCGTTTTTTTTCTAAGTGTCTGATCGAGAGAAGGAAAAAGAGGTGATTTTTAGCCTCTCTCGATTTTGTACTTAGAAAAAATCCAAATTTTTTTTTTTTTTTTTCCGTTTTTTTTCTAAGTGTCTGATCGAGAGAAGGAAAAAGAGGTGATTTTTAGCCTCTCTTGATTTTGTACTTAGAAAAAATCCAATTTTTTTTTTTTTTTTTTCCTTTTTTTTTTCTAAGTGTCTGATCGAGAGAAGGAAAAAGAGGTGATTTTTAGCCACTCTCGATTTTGTACTTAGAAAAAATCCAATTTTTTTTTTTTTTTTTCCGTTTTTTTTCTAAGTGTCTGATCGAGAGAAGGAAAAAGAGGTGATTTTTAGCCACTCTCGATTTTGTACTTAGAAAAAATCCAATTTTTTTTTTTTTTTTTTTCCGTTTTTTTTCTAAGTGTCTGATCGAGAGAAGGAAAAAGAGGTGATTTTTAGCCACTCTCGATTTTGTACTTAGAAAAAATCCAAATTTTTTTTTTTTTTTTTTCCGTTTTTTTTCTAAGTGTCTGATCGAGAGAAGGAAAAAGAGGTGATTTTTAGCCTCTCTCGATTTTGTACTTAGAAAAAATCCAATTTTTTTTTTTTTTTTTTCCGTTTTTTTTCTAAGTGTCTGATCGAGAGAAGGAAAAAGAGGTGATTTTTAGCCACTCTCGATTTTGTACTTAGAAAAAATCCAAATTTTTTTTTTTTTTTTTCATTTTTTTTTCTAAGTGTCTGATCGAGAGAAGGAAAAAGAGGTGATTTTTAGCCTCTCTCGATTTTGTACTTAGAAAAAATCCAAATTTTTTTTTTTTTTTTCAGTTTTTTTTCTAAGTGTCTGATCGAGAGAAGGAAAAAGAGGTGATTTTTAGCCTCTCTTGATTTTGTACTTAGAAAAAATCCAATTTTTTTTTTTTTTTTTTCATTTTTTTTTCTAAGTGTCTGATCGAGAGAAGGAAAAAGAGGTGATTTTTAGCCACTCTCGATTTTGTACTTAGAAAAAATCCAATTTTTTTTTTTTTTTTTTCAGTTTTTTTTCTAAGTGTCTGATCGAGAGAAGGAAAAAGAGGTGATTTTTAGCCTCTCTTGATTTTGTACTTAGAAAAAATCCAATTTTTTTTTTTTTTTTTTCATTTTTTTTTCTAAGTGTCTGATCGAGAGAAGGAAAAAGAGGTGATTTTTAGCCACTCTCGATTTTGTACTTAGAAAAAATCCAATTTTTTTTTTTTTTTTTCCGTTTTTTTTCTAAGTGTCTGATCGAGAGAAGGAAAAATAGGTGATTTTTAGCCTCTCTCGATTTTGTACTTAGAAAAAATCCAAATTATTATTATTTTTTTTTCCGTTTTTTTTCTAAGTGTCTGATCGAGAGAAGGAAAAAGAGGTGATTTTTAGCCACTCTCGATTTTGTACTTAGAAAAAATCCAATTTTTTTTTTTTTTTTTCAGTTTTTTTTCTAAGTGTCTGATCGAGAGAAGGAAAAAGAGGTGATTTTTAGCCTCTCTTGATTTTGTACTTAGAAAAAATCCAATTTTTTTTTTTTTTTTTTCTTTTTTTTTTCTAAGTGTCTGATCGAGAGAAGGAAAAAGAGGTGATTTTTAGCCACTCTCGATTTTGTACTTAGAAAAAATCCAATTTTTTTATTTTTTTTTTCCGTTTTTTTTCTAAGTGTCTGATCGAGAGAAGGAAAAAGAGGTGATTTTTAGCCTCTCTCGATTTTGTACTTAGAAAAAATCCAAATTTTTTTTTTTTTTTTTTCCGTTTTTTTTCTTAGTGTCTGATCGAGAGAAGGAAAAAGAGGTGATTTTTAGCCTCTCTCGATTTTGTACTTAGAAAAAATCCCAATTTTTTTTTTTTTTTTCCGTTTTTTTTCTAAGTGTCTGATCGAGAGAAGGAAAAAGAGGTGATTTTTAGCCTCTCTCGATTTTGTACTTAGAAAAAATTCAAATTTTTTTTTTTTTTTTTCCGTTTTTTTTCTAAGTGTCTGATCGAGAGAAGGAAAAAGAGGTGATTTTTAGCCTCTCTCGATTTTGTACTTAGAAAAAATCCAAATTTTTTTTTTTTTTTTTTTCCGTTTTTTTTCTAAGTGTCTGATCGAGAGAAGGAAAAAGAGGTGATTTTTAGCCTCTCTCGATTTTGTACTTAGAAAAAATCCAATTTTTTTTTTTTTTTTTCCGTTTTTTTTCTTAGTGTCTGATCGAGAGAATGAAAAAGAGGTGATTTTAGCCACTTTCGATTTTGTACTTAGAAAAAATCCAAATTTTTATTTTTTTTTTTCAGTTTTTTTTCTAAGTGTCTGATCGAGAGAAGGAAAAAGAGGTGATTTTTAGCCTCTCTTGATTTTGTACTTAGAAAAAATCCAATTTTTTTTTTTTTTTTCATTTTTTTTTCTAAGTGTCTGATCGAGAGAAGGAAAAAGAGGTGATTTTTAGCCACTCTCGATTTTGTACTTAGAAAAAATCCTAATTTTTTTTTTTTTTTTTCAGTTTTTTTTCTAAGTGTCTGATCGAGAGAAGGAAAAAGAGGTGATTTTTAGCCTCTCTTGATTTTGTACTTAGAAAAAATCCAATTTTTTTTTTTTTTTTTTCATTTTTTTTTCTAAGTGTCTGATCGAGAGAAGGAAAAAGAGGTGATTTTTAGCCACTCTCGATTTTGTACTTAGAAAAAATCCAAATTTTTTTTTTTTTTTTCAGTTTTTTTTCTAAGTGTCTGATCGAGAGAAGGAAAAAGAGGTGATTTTTAGCCTCTCTTGATTTTGTACTTAGAAAAAATCCAATTTTTTTTTTTTTTTTTTCATTTTTTTTTCTAAGTGTCTGATCGAGAGAAGGAAAAAGAGGTGATTTTTAGCCACTCTCGATTTTGTACTTAGAAAAAATCCAATTTTTTTTTTTTTTTTTTCCGTTTTTTTTCTAAGTGTCTGATCGAGAGAAGGAAAAATAGGTGATTTTTAGCCTCTCTCGATTTTGTACTTAGAAAAAATCCAAATTATTATTTTTTTTTTTTCCGTTTTTTTTCTAAGTGTCTGATCGAGAGAAGGAAAAAGAGGTGATTTTTAGCCACTCTCGATTTTGTACTTAGAAAAAATCCAATTTTTTTTTTTTTTTTTCAGTTTTTTTTCTAAGTGTCTGATCGAGAGAAGGAAAAAGAGGTGATTTTTAGCCTCTCTTGATTTTGTACTTAGAAAAAATCCAATTTTTTTTTTTTTTTTTCTTTTTTTTTTCTAAGTGTCTGATCGAGAGAAGGAAAAAGAGGTGATTTTTAGCCACTCTCGATTTTGTACTTAGAAAAAATCCAATTTTTTTATTTTTTTTTTTCCGTTTTTTTTCTAAGTGTCTGATCGAGAGAAGGAAAAAGAGGTGATTTTTAGCCTCTCTCGATTTTGTACTTAGAAAAAATCCAATTTTTTTTTTTTTTTTTTTCCGTTTTTTTTCTTAGTGTCTGATCGAGAGAAGGAAAAAGAGGTGATTTTTAGCCTCTCTCGATTTTGTACTTAGAAAAAATCCCAATTTTTTTTTTTTTTTTCCGTTTTTTTTCTAAGTGTCTGATCGAGAGAAGGAAAAAGAGGTGATTTTTAGCCTCTCTCGATTTTGTACTTAGAAAAAATTCAATTTTTTTTTTTTTTTTTTTCCGTTTTTTTTCTAAGTGTCTGATCGAGAGAAGGAAAAAGAGGTGATTTTTAGCCTCTCTCGATTTTGTACTTAGAAAAAATCCAAATTTTTTTTTTTTTTTTTTCCGTTTTTTTTCTAAGTGTCTGATCGAGAGAAGGAAAAAGAGGTGATTTTTAGCCTCTCTCGATTTTGTACTTAGAAAAAATCCAATTTTTTTTTTTTTTTTTCCGTTTTTTTTCTTAGTGTCTGATCGAGAGAATGAAAAAGAGGTGATTTTTAGCCACTTTCGATTTTGTACTTAGAAAAAATCCAAATTTTTATTTTTTTTTTTCAGTTTTTTTTCTAAGTGTCTGATCGAGAGAAGGAAAAAGAGGTGATTTTTAGCCTCTCTTGATTTTGTACTTAGAAAAAATCCAATTTTTTTTTTTTTTTTCATTTTTTTTTCTAAGTGTCTGATCGAGAGAAGGAAAAAGAGGTGATTTTTAGCCACTCTCGATTTTGTACTTAGAAAAAATCCAAATTTTTATTTTTTTTTTTCCGTTTTTTTTCTAAGTGTCTGATCGAGAGAAGGAAAAAGAGGTGATTTTTAGCCTCTCTCGATTTTGTGCTTAGAAAAAATCCAAATTTTTTTTTTTTTTTCCGTTTTTTTTCTAAGTGTCTGATCGAGAGAAGGAAAAAGAGGTGATTTTTAGCCTCTCTTGATTTTGTACTTAGAAAAAATCCAATTTTTTTTTTTTTTTTTCATTTTTTTTTCTAAGTGTCTGATCGAGAGAAGGAAAAAGAGGTGATTTTTAGCCACTCTCGATTTTGTACTTAGAAAAAATCCAAATTATTATTATTTTTTTTTCCGTTTTTTTTCTAAGTGTCTGATCGAGGGAAGGAAAAAGAGGTGATTTTTAGCCACTCTCGATTTTGTACTTAGAAAAAATCCAATTTTTTTTTTTTTTTTTTCCGTTTTTTTTCTAAGTGTCTGATCGAGAGAAGGAAAAAGAGGTGATTTTTAGCCTCTCTTGATTTTGTACTTAGAAAAAATCCAATTTTTTTTTTTTTTTTTCTTTTTTTTTTCTAAGTGTCTGATCGAGAGAAGGAAAAAGAGGTGATTTTTAGCCACTCTCGATTTTGTACTTAGAAAAAATCCAATTTTTTTTTTTTTTTTTTTCCGTTTTTTTTCTAAGTGTCTGATCGAGAGAAGGAAAAAGAGGTGATTTTTAGCCTCTCTCGATTTTGTACTTAGAAAAAATCCAAATTTTTTTATTTTTTTTTCCGTTTTTTTTCTAAGTGTCTGATCGAGAGAAGGAAAAAGAGGTGATTTTTAGCCACTCTCGATTTTGTACTTAGAAAAAATCCAATTTTTTTTTTTTTTTTTTTCCGTTTTTTTTCTTAGTGTCTGATCGAGAGAAGGAAAAAGAGGTGATTTTTAGCCACTCTCGATTTTGTACTTAGAAAAAATCCAAATTTTTTTTTTTTTTTCATTTTTTTTTCTAAGTGTCTGATCGAGAGAAGGAAAAAGAGGTGATTTTTAGCCTCTCTCGATTTTGTACTTAGAAAAAATCCAAATGTTTTTTTTTTTTTTCAGTTTTTTTTCTAAGTGTCTGATCGAGAGAAGGAAAAAGAGGTGATTTTTAGCCTCTCTTGATTTTGTACTTAGAAAAAATCCCATTTTTTTTTTTTTTTTTTCATTTTTTTTTCTAAGTGTCTGATCGAGAGAAGGAAAAAGAGGTGATTTTTAGCCACTCTCGATTTTGTGCTTAGAAAAAATCCAAATTTTTTTTTTTTTTTCCGTTTTTTTTCTAAGTGTCTGATCGAGAGAAGGAAAAAGAGGTGATTTTTAGCCTCTCTTGATTTTGTACTTAGAAAAAATCCAATTTTTTTTTTTTTTTTTCATTTTTTTTTCTAAGTGTCTGATCGAGAGAAGGAAAAAGAGGTGATTTTTAGCCACTCTCGATTTTGTACTTAGAAAAAATCCAATTTTTTTTTTTTTTTTTTTCCGTTTTTTTTCTAAGTGTCTGATCGAGAGAAGGAAAAAGAGGTGATTTTTAGCCTCTCTCGATTTTGTACTTAGAAAAAATCCAAATTATTATTATTTTTTTTTCCGTTTTTTTTCTAAGTGTCTGATCGAGGGAAGGAAAAAGAGGTGATTTTTAGCCACTCTCGATTTTGTACTTAGAAAAAATCCAAATTTTTTTTTTTTTTTTTCCGTTTTTTTTCTAAGTGTCTGATCGAGAGAAGGAAAAAGAGGTGATTTTTAGCCTCTCTTGATTTTGTACTTAGAAAAAATCCAATTTTTTTTTTTTTTTTTTCTTTTTTTTTTCTAAGTGTCTGATCGAGAGAAGGAAAAAGAGGTGATTTTTAGCCACTCTCGATTTTGTACTTAGAAAAAATCCAATTTTTTTTTTTTTTTTTTTCCGTTTTTTTTCTAAGTGTCTGATCGAGAGAAGGAAAAAGAGGTGATTTTTAGCCTCTCTCGATTTTGTACTTAGAAAAAATCCAAATTTTTTTATTTTTTTTTCCGTTTTTTTTCTAAGTGTCTGATCGAGAGAAGGAAAAAGAGGTGATTTTTAGCCACTCTCGATTTTGTACTTAGAAAAAATCCAATTTTTTTTTTTTTTCTTTTTCCGTTTTTTTTCTTAGTGTCTGATCGAGAGAAGGAAAAAGAGGTGATTTTTAGCCACTCTCGATTTTGTACTTAGAAAAAATCCCAATTTTTTTTTTTTTTTTCATTTTTTTTTCTAAGTGTCTGATCGAGAGAAGGAAAAAGAGGTGATTTTTAGCCTCTCTCGATTTTGTACTTAGAAAAAATCCAAATTTTTTTTTTTTTTTTCAGTTTTTTTTCTAAGTGTCTGATCGAGAGAAGGAAAAAGAGGTGATTTTTAGCCTCTCTTGATTTTGTACTTAGAAAAAATCCCATTTTTTTTTTTTTTTTTTCATTTTTTTTTCTAAGTGTCTGATCGAGAGAAGGAAAAAGAGGTGATTTTTAGCCACTCTCGATTTTGTACTTAGAAAAAATCCAAATTTTTTTTTTTTTTTTCAGTTTTTTTTCTAAGTGTCTGATCGAGAGAAGGAAAAAGAGGTGATTTTTAGCCTCTCTTGATTTTGTACTTAGAAAAAATCCAATTTTTTTTTTTTTTTTTTCATTTTTTTTTCTAAGTGTCTGATCGAGAGAAGGAAAAAGAGGTGATTTTTAGCCACTCTCGATTTTGTACTTAGAAAAAATCCAAATTTTTTATTTTTTTTTTCCGTTTTTTTTCTAAGTGTCTGATCGAGAGAAGGAAAAATAGGTGATTTTTAGCCTCTCTCGATTTTGTACTTAGAAAAAATCCAAATTATTATTTTTTTTTTCCGTTTTTTTTCTAAGTGTCTGATCGAGAGAAGGAAAAAGAGGTGATTTTTAGCCACTCTCGATTTTGTACTTAGAAAAAATCCTATTTTTTTTTTTTTTTTCAGTTTTTTTTCTAAGTGTCTGATCGAGAGAAGGAAAAAGAGGTGATTTTTAGCCTCTCTTGATTTTGTACTTAGAAAAAATCCAATTTTTTTTTTTTTTTTTTCTTTTTTTTTTCTAAGTGTCTGATCGAGAGAAGGAAAAAGAGGTGATTTTTAGCCACTCTCGATTTTGTACTTAGAAAAAATCCAATTTTTTTATTTGTTTTTTTCCGTTTTTTTTCTAAGTGTCTGATCGAGAGAAGGAAAAAGAGGTGATTTTTAGCCTCTCTCGATTTTGTACTTAGAAAAAATCCAAATTTTTTTTTTTTTTTTTCCGTTTTTTTTCTTAGTGTCTGATCGAGAGAAGGAAAAAGAGGTGATTTTTAGCCTCTCTCGATTTTGTACTTAGAAAAAATCCAATTTTTTTTTTTTTTTTTTTCAGTTTTTTTTCTAAGTGTCTGATCGAGAGAAGGAAAAAGAGGTGATTTTTAGCCTCTCTTGATTTTGTACTTAGAAAAAATCCAATTTTTTTTTTTTTTTTTCATTTTTTTTTCTAAGTGTCTGATCGAGAGAAGGAAAAAGAGGTGATTTTTAGCCACTCTCGATTTTGTACTTAGAAAAAATCCAAATTTTTTTTTTTTTTTCCGTTTTTTTTCTAAATGTCTGATCGAGAGAAGGAAAAAGAGGTGATTTTTAGCCTCTCTTGATTTTGTACTTAGAAAAAATCCAAATTTTTTTTTTTTTTTTCAGTTTTTTTTCTAAGTGTCTGATCGAGAGAAGGAAAAAGAGGTGATTTTTAGCCTCTCTTGATTTTGTACTTAGAAAAAATCCAATTTTTTTTTTTTTTTTTCATTTTTTTTTCTAAGTGTCTGATCGAGAGAAGGAAAAAGAGGTGATTTTTAGCCACTCTCGATTTTGTACTTAGAAAAAATCCAAATTTTTTTTTTTTTTTCCGTTTTTTTTCTAAATGTCTGATCGAGAGAAGGAAAAAGAGGTGATTTTTAGCCTCTCTTGATTTTGTACTTAGAAAAAATCCAAATTTTTTTTTTTTTTTTTCCGTTTTTTTTCTAAGTGTCTGATCGAGAGAAGGAAAAAGAGGTGATTTTTAGCCTCTCTCGATTTTGTACTTAGAAAAAATCCAATTTTTTTTTTTTTTTTTCCGTTTTTTTTCTAAGTGTCTGATCGAGAGAAGGAAAAAGAGGTGATTTTTAGCCACTCTCGATTTTGTACTTAGAAAAAATCCAATTTTTTTTTTTTTTTTTTTTCCGTTTTTTTTCTTAGTGTCTGATCGAGAGAAGGAAAAAGAGGTGATTTTTAGCCACTCTCGATTTTGTACTTAGAAAAAATCCAAATTTTTTTTTTTTTTTTTCATTTTTTTTTCTAAGTGTCTGATCGAGAGAAGGAAAAAGAGGTGATTTTTAGCCTCTCTCGATTTTGTACTTAGAAAAAATCCAAATTTTTTTTTTTTTTTTCAGTTTTTTTTCTAAGTGTCTGATCGAGAGAAGGAAAAAGAGGTGATTTTTAGCCTCTCTTGATTTTGTACTTAGAAAAAATCCAATTTTTTTTTTTTTTTTTTCATTTTTTTTTCTAAGTGTCTGATCGAGAGAAGGAAAAAGAGGTGATTTTTAGCCACTCTCGATTTTGTACTTAGAAAAAATCCAAATTTTTTTTTTTTTTTTTCAGTTTTTTTTCTAAGTGTCTGATCGAGAGAAGGAAAAAGAGGTGATTTTTAGCCTCTCTTGATTTTGTACTTAGAAAAAATCCAATTTTTTTTTTTTTTTTTTCATTTTTTTTTCTAAGTGTCTGATCGAGAGAAGGAAAAAGAGGTGATTTTTAGCCACTCTCGATTTTGTACTTAGAAAAAATCCAATTTTTTTTTTTTTTTTTTCCGTTTTTTTTCTAAGTGTCTGATCGAGAGAAGGAAAAATAGGTGATTTTTAGCCTCTCTCGATTTTGTACTTAGAAAAAATCCAAATTATTATTTTTTTTTTTTCCGTTTTTTTTCTAAGTGTCTGATCGAGAGAAGGAAAAAGAGGTGATTTTTAGCCACTCTCGATTTTGTACTTAGAAAAAATCCAATTTTTTTTTTTTTTTTTCAGTTTTTTTTCTAAGTGTCTGATCGAGAGAAGGAAAAAGAGGTGATTTTTAGCCTCTCTTGATTTTGTACTTAGAAAAAATCCAATTTTTTTTTTTTTTTTTTCTTTTTTTTTTCTAAGTGTCTGATCGAGAGAAGGAAAAAGAGGTGATTTTTAGCCACTCTCGATTTTGTACTTAGAAAAAATCCAATTTTTTTATTTTTTTTTTTCCGTTTTTTTTCTTAGTGTCTGATCGAGAGAAGGAAAAAGAGGTGATTTTTAGCCACTCTCGATTTTGTACTTAGAAAAAATCCCAATTTTTTTTTTTTTTTTCATTTTTTTTTCTAAGTGTCTGATCGAGAGAAGGAAAAAGAGGTGATTTTTAGCCTCTCTCGATTTTGTACTTAGAAAAAATCCAAATTTTTTTTTTTTTTTTCAGTTTTTTTTCTAAGTGTCTGATCGAGAGAAGGAAAAAGAGGTGATTTTTAGCCTCTCTTGATTTTGTACTTAGAAAAAATCCCATTTTTTTTTTTTTTTTTTCATTTTTTTTTCTAAGTGTCTGATCGAGAGAAGGAAAAAGAGGTGATTTTTAGCCACTCTCGATTTTGTACTTAGAAAAAATCCAAATTTTTTTTTTTTTTTTCAGTTTTTTTTCTAAGTGTCTGATCGAGAGAAGGAAAAAGAGGTGATTTTTAGCCTCTCTTGATTTTGTACTTAGAAAAAATCCAATTTTTTTTTTTTTTTTTTCATTTTTTTTTCTAAGTGTCTGATCGAGAGAAGGAAAAAGAGGTGATTTTTAGCCACTCTCGATTTTGTACTTAGAAAAAATCCAAATTTTTTATTTTTTTTTTCCGTTTTTTTTCTAAGTGTCTGATCGAGAGAAGGAAAAATAGGTGATTTTTAGCCTCTCTCGATTTTGTACTTAGAAAAAATCCAAATTATTATTTTTTTTTTCCGTTTTTTTTCTAAGTGTCTGATCGAGAGAAGGAAAAAGAGGTGATTTTTAGCCACTCTCGATTTTGTACTTAGAAAAAATCCTATTTTTTTTTTTTTTTTCAGTTTTTTTTCTAAGTGTCTGATCGAGAGAAGGAAAAAGAGGTGATTTTTAGCCTCTCTTGATTTTGTACTTAGAAAAAATCCAATTTTTTTTTTTTTTTTTTCTTTTTTTTTTCTAAGTGTCTGATCGAGAGAAGGAAAAAGAGGTGATTTTTAGCCACTCTCGATTTTGTACTTAGAAAAAATCCAATTTTTTTATTTGTTTTTTTCCGTTTTTTTTCTAAGTGTCTGATCGAGAGAAGGAAAAAGAGGTGATTTTTAGCCTCTCTCGATTTTGTACTTAGAAAAAATCCAAATTTTTTTTTTTTTTTTTCCGTTTTTTTTCTTAGTGTCTGATCGAGAGAAGGAAAAAGAGGTGATTTTTAGCCTCTCTCGATTTTGTACTTAGAAAAAATCCAATTTTTTTTTTTTTTTTTTTCAGTTTTTTTTCTAAGTGTCTGATCGAGAGAAGGAAAAAGAGGTGATTTTTAGCCTCTCTTGATTTTGTACTTAGAAAAAATCCAATTTTTTTTTTTTTTTTTCATTTTTTTTTCTAAGTGTCTGATCGAGAGAAGGAAAAAGAGGTGATTTTTAGCCACTCTCGATTTTGTACTTAGAAAAAATCCAAATTTTTTTTTTTTTTTCCGTTTTTTTTCTAAATGTCTGATCGAGAGAAGGAAAAAGAGGTGATTTTTAGCCTCTCTTGATTTTGTACTTAGAAAAAATCCAAATTTTTTTTTTTTTTTTTCAGTTTTTTTTCTAAGTGTCTGATCGAGAGAAGGAAAAAGAGGTGATTTTTAGCCTCTCTTGATTTTGTACTTAGAAAAAATCCAATTTTTTTTTTTTTTTTTCATTTTTTTTTCTAAGTGTCTGATCGAGAGAAGGAAAAAGAGGTGATTTTTAGCCACTCTCGATTTTGTACTTAGAAAAAATCCAAATTTTTTTTTTTTTTTCCGTTTTTTTTCTAAATGTCTGATCGAGAGAAGGAAAAAGAGGTGATTTTTAGCCTCTCTTGATTTTGTACTTAGAAAAAATCCAAATTTTTTTTTTTTTTTTTCCGTTTTTTTTCTAAGTGTCTGATCGAGAGAAGGAAAAAGAGGTGATTTTTAGCCTCTCTCGATTTTGTACTTAGAAAAAATCCAATTTTTTTTTTTTTTTTTTCCGTTTTTTTTCTAAGTGTCTGATCGAGAGAAGGAAAAAGAGGTGATTTTTAGCCACTCTCGATTTTGTACTTAGAAAAAATCCAATTTTTTTTTTTTTTTTTTTTCCGTTTTTTTTCTTAGTGTCTGATCGAGAGAAGGAAAAAGAGGTGATTTTTAGCCACTCTCGATTTTGTACTTAGAAAAAATCCAAATTTTTTTTTTTTTTTTTCATTTTTTTTTCTAAGTGTCTGATCGAGAGAAGGAAAAAGAGGTGATTTTTAGCCTCTCTCGATTTTGTACTTAGAAAAAATCCAAATTTTTTTTTTTTTTTTCAGTTTTTTTTCTAAGTGTCTGATCGAGAGAAGGAAAAAGAGGTGATTTTTAGCCTCTCTTGATTTTGTACTTAGAAAAAATCCAATTTTTTTTTTTTTTTTTCATTTTTTTTTCTAAGTGTCTGATCGAGAGAAGGAAAAAGAGGTGATTTTTAGCCACTCTCGATTTTGTACTTAGAAAAAATCCAAATTTTTTTTTTTTTTTTTCAGTTTTTTTTCTAAGTGTCTGATCGAGAGAAGGAAAAAGAGGTGATTTTTAGCCTCTCTTGATTTTGTACTTAGAAAAAATCCAATTTTTTTTTTTTTTTTTTCATTTTTTTTTCTAAGTGTCTGATCGAGAGAAGGAAAAAGAGGTGATTTTTAGCCACTCTCGATTTTGTACTTAGAAAAAATCCAATTTTTTTTTTTTTTTTTTCCGTTTTTTTTCTAAGTGTCTGATCGAGAGAAGGAAAAATAGGTGATTTTTAGCCTCTCTCGATTTTGTACTTAGAAAAAATCCAAATTATTATTTTTTTTTTTTCCGTTTTTTTTCTAAGTGTCTGATCGAGAGAAGGAAAAAGAGGTGATTTTTAGCCACTCTCGATTTTGTACTTAGAAAAAATCCAATTTTTTTTTTTTTTTTTCAGTTTTTTTTCTAAGTGTCTGATCGAGAGAAGGAAAAAGAGGTGATTTTTAGCCTCTCTTGATTTTGTACTTAGAAAAAATCCAATTTTTTTTTTTTTTTTTTCTTTTTTTTTTCTAAGTGTCTGATCGAGAGAAGGAAAAAGAGGTGATTTTTAGCCACTCTCGATTTTGTACTTAGAAAAAATCCAATTTTTTTATTTTTTTTTTTCCGTTTTTTTTCTAAGTGTCTGATCGAGAGAAGGAAAAAGAGGTGATTTTTAGCCTCTCTCGATTTTGTACTTAGAAAAAATCCAAATTTTTTTTTTTTTTTTTTCCGTTTTTTTTCTTAGTGTCTGATCGAGAGAAGGAAAAAGAGGTGATTTTTAGCCTCTCTCGATTTTGTACTTAGAAAAAATCCCAATTTTTTTTTTTTTTTTCCGTTTTTTTTCTAAGTGTCTGATCGAGAGAAGGAAAAAGAGGTGATTTTTAGCCTCTCTCGATTTTGTACTTAGAAAAAATTCAAATTTTTTTTTTTTTTTTTCCGTTTTTTTTCTAAGTGTCTGATCGAGAGAAGGAAAAAGAGGTGATTTTTAGCCTCTCTCGATTTTGTACTTAGAAAAAATCCAAATTTTTTTTTTTTTTTTTTCCGTTTTTTTTCTAAGTGTCTGATCGAGAGAAGGAAAAAGAGGTGATTTTTAGCCTCTCTCGATTTTGTACTTAGAAAAAATCCAATTTTTTTTTTTTTTTTTCCGTTTTTTTTCTTAGTGTCTGATCGAGAGAATGAAAAAGAGGTGATTTTTAGCCACTTTCGATTTTGTACTTAGAAAAAATCCAAATTTTTATTTTTTTTTTTCAGTTTTTTTTCTAAGTGTCTGATCGAGAGAAGGAAAAAGAGGTGATTTTTAGCCTCTCTTGATTTTGTACTTAGAAAAAATCCAATTTTTTTTTTTTTTTTCATTTTTTTTTCTAAGTGTCTGATCGAGAGAAGGAAAAAGAGGTGATTTTTAGCCACTCTCGATTTTGTACTTAGAAAAAATCCAAATTTTTTTTTTTTTTTTTCAGTTTTTTTTCTAAGTGTCTGATCGAGAGAAGGAAAAAGAGGTGATTTTTAGCCTCTCTTGATTTTGTACTTAGAAAAAATCCAATTTTTTTTTTTTTTTTTTCATTTTTTTTTCTAAGTGTCTGATCGAGAGAAGGAAAAAGAGGTGATTTTTAGCCACTCTCGATTTTGTACTTAGAAAAAATCCAAATTTTTTTTTTTTTTTTTCAGTTTTTTTTCTAAGTGTCTGATCGAGAGAAGGAAAAAGAGGTGATTTTTAGCCTCTCTTGATTTTGTACTTAGAAAAAATCCAATTTTTTTTTTTTTTTTTTCATTTTTTTTTCTAAGTGTCTGATCGAGAGAAGGAAAAAGAGGTGATTTTTAGCCACTCTCGATTTTGTACTTAGAAAAAATCCAATTTTTTTTTTTTTTTTTTCCGTTTTTTTTCTAAGTGTCTGATCGAGAGAAGGAAAAATAGGTGATTTTTAGCCTCTCTCGATTTTGTACTTAGAAAAAATCCAAATTATTATTTTTTTTTTTTCCGTTTTTTTTCTAAGTGTCTGATCGAGAGAAGGAAAAAGAGGTGATTTTTAGCCACTCTCGATTTTGTACTTAGAAAAAATCCAATTTTTTTTTTTTTTTTTCAGTTTTTTTTCTAAGTGTCTGATCGAGAGAAGGAAAAAGAGGTGATTTTTAGCCTCTCTTGATTTTGTACTTAGAAAAAATCCAATTTTTTTTTTTTTTTTTTCTTTTTTTTTTCTAAGTGTCTGATCGAGAGAAGGAAAAAGAGGTGATTTTTAGCCACTCTCGATTTTGTACTTAGAAAAAATCCAATTTTTTTATTTTTTTTTTTCCGTTTTTTTTCTAAGTGTCTGATCGAGAGAAGGAAAAAGAGGTGATTTTTAGCCTCTCTCGATTTTGTACTTAGAAAAAATCCAATTTTTTTTTTTTTTTTTTTCCGTTTTTTTTCTTAGTGTCTGATCGAGAGAAGGAAAAAGAGGTGATTTTTAGCCTCTCTCGATTTTGTACTTAGAAAAAATCCCAATTTTTTTTTTTTTTTTCCGTTTTTTTTCTAAGTGTCTGATCGAGAGAAGGAAAAAGAGGTGATTTTTAGCCTCTCTCGATTTTGTACTTAGAAAAAATTCAATTTTTTTTTTTTTTTTTTTCCGTTTTTTTTCTAAGTGTCTGATCGAGAGAAGGAAAAAGAGGTGATTTTTAGCCTCTCTCGATTTTGTACTTAGAAAAAATCCAAATTTTTTTTTTTTTTTTTTCCGTTTTTTTTCTAAGTGTCTGATCGAGAAAAGGAAAAAGAGGTGATTTTTAGCCTCTCTCGATTTTGTACTTAGAAAAAATCCAATTTTTTTTTTTTTTTTTCCGTTTTTTTTCTTAGTGTCTGATCGAGAGAATGAAAAAGAGGTGATTTTTAGCCACTTTCGATTTTGTACTTAGAAAAAATCCAAATTTTTATTTTTTTTTTTCAGTTTTTTTTCTAAGTGTCTGATCGAGAGAAGGAAAAAGAGGTGATTTTTAGCCTCTCTTGATTTTGTACTTAGAAAAAATCCAATTTTTTTTTTTTTTTTCATTTTTTTTTCTAAGTGTCTGATCGAGAGAAGGAAAAAGAGGTGATTTTTAGCCACTCTCGATTTTGTACTTAGAAAAAATCCAAATTTTTATTTTTTTTTTTCCGTTTTTTTTCTAAGTGTCTGATCGAGAGAAGGAAAAAGAGGTGATTTTTAGCCTCTCTCGATTTTGTGCTTAGAAAAAATCCAAATTTTTTTTTTTTTTTCCGTTTTTTTTCTAAGTGTCTGATCGAGAGAAGGAAAAAGAGGTGATTTTTAGCCTCTCTTGATTTTGTACTTAGAAAAAATCCAATTTTTTTTTTTTTTTTCATTTTTTTTTCTAAGTGTCTGATCGAGAGAAGGAAAAAGAGGTGATTTTTAGCCACTCTCGATTTTGTACTTAGAAAAAATCCAAATTATTATTATTTTTTTTTCCGTTTTTTTTCTAAGTGTCTGATCGAGGGAAGGAAAAAGAGGTGATTTTTAGCCACTCTCGATTTTGTACTTAGAAAAAATCCAATTTTTTTTTTTTTTTTTTCCGTTTTTTTTCTAAGTGTCTGATCGAGAGAAGGAAAAAGAGGTGATTTTTAGCCTCTCTTGATTTTGTACTTAGAAAAAATCCAATTTTTTTTTTTTTTTTTTCTTTTTTTTTTCTAAGTGTCTGATCGAGAGAAGGAAAAAGAGGTGATTTTTAGCCTCTCTCGATTTTGTACTTAGAAAAAATCCAAATTTTTTTTTTTTTTTTTCCGTTTTTTTTCTAAGTGTCTGATCGAGAGAAAGAAAAAGAGGTGATTTTTAGCCTCTCTCGATTTTGTACTTAGAAAAAATCCAAATTTTTTTTTTTTTTTTTCCGTTTTTTTTCTAAGTGTCTGATCGAGAGAAGGAAAAAGAGGTGATTTTTAGCCTCTCTCGATTTTGTACTTAGAAAAAATCCAAATTTTTTTTTTTTTTTTCTTCCGTTTTTTTTTCTAAGTGTCTGATCGAGAGAAGGAAAAAGAGGTGATTTTTAGCCTCTCTTGATTTTGTACTTAGAAAAAATCCAATTTTTTTTTTTTTTTTCTTTTTTTTTTCTAAGTGTCTGATCGAGAGAAGGAAAAAGAGGTGATTTTTAGCCACTCTCGATTTTGTACTTAGAAAAAATCCAATTTTTTTTTTTTTTTTTTTTCCGTTTTTTTTCTAAGTGTCTGATCGAGAGAAGGAAAAAGAGGTGATTTTTAGCCTCTCTCGATTTTGTACTTAGAAAAAATCCAAATTTTTTTTTTTTTTTTTTCAGTTTTTTTTCTAAGTGTCTGATCGAGAGAAGGAAAAAGAGGTGATTTTTAGCCTCTCTTGATTTTGTACTTAGAAAAAATCATTTTTTATTTTTTTTTCATTTTTTTTTCTAAGTGTCTGATCGAGAGAAGGAAAAAGAGGTGATTTTTAGCCACTCTCGATTTTGTACTTAGAAAAATCCAATTTTTTTTTTTTTTTTTTCCGTTTTTTTTCTAAGTGTCTGATCGAGAGAAGGAAAAAGAGGTGATTTTTAGCCTCTCTCGATTTTGTACTTAGAAAAAATCCAAATTATTATTATTTTTTTTTCCGTTTTTTTTCTAAGTGTCTGATCGAGAGAAGGAAAAAGAGGTGATTTTTAGCCACTCTCGATTTTGTACTTAGAAAAAATCCAAATTTTTTTTTTTTTTTCCGTTTTTTTTCTAAGTGTCTGATCGAGAGAAGGAAAAAGAGGTGATTTTTAGCCTCTCTTGATTTTGTACTTAGAAAAAATCCAATTTTTTTTTTTTTTTTCTTTTTTTTTTCTAAGTGTCTGATCGAGAGAAGGAAAAAGAGGTGATTTTTAGCCTCTCTCGATTTTGTACTTAGAAAAAATCCAAATTTTTTTATTTTTTTTTCCGTTTTTTTTCTAAGTGTCTGATCGAGAGAAGGAAAAAGAGGTGATTTTAGCCACTCTCGATTTTGTACTTAGAAAAAATCCAATTTTTTTTAATTTTTTTTTTCCGTTTTTTTTCTAAGTGTCTGATCGAGAGAAGGAAAAAGAGGTGATTTTTAGCCTCTCTCGATTTTGTACTTAGAAAAAATCCAAATTTTTTTTTTTTTTTTTCCGTTTTTTTTTCTAAGTGTCTGATCGAGAGAAGGAAAAAGAGGTGATTTTTAGCCTCTCTCGATTTTGTACTTAGAAAAAATCCAATTTTTTTTTTTTTTTTTCCGTTTTTTTTCTAAGTGTCTGATCGAGAGAAGGAAAAAGAGGTGATTTTTAGCCTCTCTTGATTTTGTACTTAGAAAAAATCCAATTTTTTTTTTTTTTTTTCCTTTTTTTTTTCTAAGTGTCTGATCGAGAGAAGGAAAAAGAGGTGATTTTTAGCCACTCTCGATTTTGTACTTAGAAAAAATCCAATTTTTTTTTTTTTTTTCCGTTTTTTTTCTAAGTGTCTGATCGAGAGAAGGAAAAAGAGGTGATTTTTAGCCACTCTCGATTTTGTACTTAGAAAAAATCCAATTTTTTTTTTTTTTTTTTTCCGTTTTTTTTCTAAGTGTCTGATCGAGAGAAGGAAAAAGAGGTGATTTTTAGCCACTCTCGATTTTGTACTTAGAAAAAATCCAAATTTTTTTTTTTTTTTTTCCGTTTTTTTTCTAAGTGTCTGATCGAGAGAAGGAAAAAGAGGTGATTTTTAGCCTCTCTCGATTTTGTACTTAGAAAAAATCCAATTTTTTTTTTTTTTTTTCCGTTTTTTTTCTAAGTGTCTGATCGAGAGAAGGAAAAAGAGGTGATTTTTAGCCACTCTCGATTTTGTACTTAGAAAAAATCCAAATTTTTTTTTTTTTTTTCATTTTTTTTTCTAAGTGTCTGATCGAGAGAAGGAAAAAGAGGTGATTTTTAGCCTCTCTCGATTTTGTACTTAGAAAAAATCCAAATTTTTTTTTTTTTTTCAGTTTTTTTTCTAAGTGTCTGATCGAGAGAAGGAAAAAGAGGTGATTTTTAGCCTCTCTTGATTTTGTACTTAGAAAAAATCCAATTTTTTTTTTTTTTTTTCATTTTTTTTTCTAAGTGTCTGATCGAGAGAAGGAAAAAGAGGTGATTTTTAGCCACTCTCGATTTTGTACTTAGAAAAAATCCAATTTTTTTTTTTTTTTTTTTCAGTTTTTTTTCTAAGTGTCTGATCGAGAGAAGGAAAAAGAGGTGATTTTTAGCCTCTCTTGATTTTGTACTTAGAAAAAATCCAATTTTTTTTTTTTTTTTTCATTTTTTTTTCTAAGTGTCTGATCGAGAGAAGGAAAAAGAGGTGATTTTTAGCCACTCTCGATTTTGTACTTAGAAAAAATCCAATTTTTTTTTTTTTTTTTCCGTTTTTTTTCTAAGTGTCTGATCGAGAGAAGGAAAAATAGGTGATTTTTAGCCTCTCTCGATTTTGTACTTAGAAAAAATCCAAATTATTATTATTTTTTTTTCCGTTTTTTTTCTAAGTGTCTGATCGAGAGAAGGAAAAAGAGGTGATTTTTAGCCACTCTCGATTTTGTACTTAGAAAAAATCCAATTTTTTTTTTTTTTTTCAGTTTTTTTTCTAAGTGTCTGATCGAGAGAAGGAAAAAGAGGTGATTTTTAGCCTCTCTTGATTTTGTACTTAGAAAAAATCCAATTTTTTTTTTTTTTTTTCTTTTTTTTTTCTAAGTGTCTGATCGAGAGAAGGAAAAAGAGGTGATTTTTAGCCACTCTCGATTTTGTACTTAGAAAAAATCCAATTTTTTTATTTTTTTTTTCCGTTTTTTTTCTAAGTGTCTGATCGAGAGAAGGAAAAAGAGGTGATTTTTAGCCTCTCTCGATTTTGTACTTAGAAAAAATCCAAATTTTTTTTTTTTTTTTTTCCGTTTTTTTTCTTAGTGTCTGATCGAGAGAAGGAAAAAGAGGTGATTTTTAGCCTCTCTCGATTTTGTACTTAGAAAAAATCCCAATTTTTAGAAAAAATCCCAATTTTTTTTTTTTTTTTCCGTTTTTTTTCTAAGTGTCTGATCGAGAGAAGGAAAAAGAGGTGATTTTTAGCCTCTCTCGATTTTGTACTTAGAAAAAATTCAAATTTTTTTTTTTTTTTTTCCGTTTTTTTTCTAAGTGTCTGATCGAGAGAAGGAAAAAGAGGTGATTTTTAGCCTCTCTCGATTTTGTACTTAGAAAAAATCCAAATTTTTTTTTTTTTTTTTTCCGTTTTTTTTCTAAGTGTCTGATCGAGAGAAGGAAAAAGAGGTGATTTTTAGCCTCTCTCGATTTTGTACTTAGAAAAAATCCAATTTTTTTTTTTTTTTTCCGTTTTTTTTCTTAGTGTCTGATCGAGAGAATGAAAAAGAGGTGATTTTTAGCCACTTTCGATTTTGTACTTAGAAAAAATCCAAATTTTTATTTTTTTTTTTCAGTTTTTTTTCTAAGTGTCTGATCGAGAGAAGGAAAAAGAGGTGATTTTTAGCCTCTCTTGATTTTGTACTTAGAAAAAATCCAATTTTTTTTTTTTTTTTCATTTTTTTTTCTAAGTGTCTGATCGAGAGAAGGAAAAAGAGGTGATTTTTAGCCACTCTCGATTTTGTACTTAGAAAAAATCCAAATTTTTTTTTTTTTTTTTCAGTTTTTTTTCTAAGTGTCTGATCGAGAGAAGGAAAAAGAGGTGATTTTTAGCCTCTCTTGATTTTGTACTTAGAAAAAATCCAATTTTTTTTTTTTTTTTTCATTTTTTTTTCTAAGTGTCTGATCGAGAGAAGGAAAAAGAGGTGATTTTTAGCCACTCTCGATTTTGTACTTAGAAAAAATCCAAATTTTTTTTTTTTTTTTTCAGTTTTTTTTCTAAGTGTCTGATCGAGAGAAGGAAAAAGAGGTGATTTTTAGCCTCTCTTGATTTTGTACTTAGAAAAAATCCAATTTTTTTTTTTTTTTTTTCATTTTTTTTTCTAAGTGTCTGATCGAGAGAAGGAAAAAGAGGTGATTTTTAGCCACTCTCGATTTTGTACTTAGAAAAAATCCAATTTTTTTTTTTTTTTTTTCCGTTTTTTTTCTAAGTGTCTGATCGAGAGAAGGAAAAATAGGTGATTTTTAGCCTCTCTCGATTTTGTACTTAGAAAAAATCCAAATTATTATTTTTTTTTTTTCCGTTTTTTTTCTAAGTGTCTGATCGAGAGAAGGAAAAAGAGGTGATTTTTAGCCACTCTCGATTTTGTACTTAGAAAAAATCCAATTTTTTTTTTTTTTTTTCAGTTTTTTTTCTAAGTGTCTGATCGAGAGAAGGAAAAAGAGGTGATTTTTAGCCTCTCTTGATTTTGTACTTAGAAAAAATCCAATTTTTTTTTTTTTTTTTCTTTTTTTTTTCTAAGTGTCTGATCGAGAGAAGGAAAAAGAGGTGATTTTTAGCCACTCTCGATTTTGTACTTAGAAAAAATCCAATTTTTTTATTTTTTTTTTTCCGTTTTTTTTCTAAGTGTCTGATCGAGAGAAGGAAAAAGAGGTGATTTTTAGCCTCTCTCGATTTTGTACTTAGAAAAAATCCAATTTTTTTTTTTTTTTTTTCCGTTTTTTTTCTTAGTGTCTGATCGAGAGAAGGAAAAAGAGGTGATTTTTAGCCTCTCTCGATTTTGTACTTAGAAAAAATCCCAATTTTTTTTTTTTTTTTCCGTTTTTTTTCTAAGTGTCTGATCGAGAGAAGGAAAAAGAGGTGATTTTTAGCCTCTCTCGATTTTGTACTTAGAAAAAATTCAATTTTTTTTTTTTTTTTTTTCCGTTTTTTTTCTAAGTGTCTGATCGAGAGAAGGAAAAAGAGGTGATTTTTAGCCTCTCTCGATTTTGTACTTAGAAAAAATCCAAATTTTTTTTTTTTTTTTTTCCGTTTTTTTTCTAAGTGTCTGATCGAGAGAAGGAAAAAGAGGTGATTTTTAGCCTCTCTCGATTTTGTACTTAGAAAAAATCCAATTTTTTTTTTTTTTTTTCCGTTTTTTTTCTTAGTGTCTGATCGAGAGAATGAAAAAGAGGTGATTTTTAGCCACTTTCGATTTTGTACTTAGAAAAAATCCAAATTTTTATTTTTTTTTTTCAGTTTTTTTTCTAAGTGTCTGATCGAGAGAAGGAAAAAGAGGTGATTTTTAGCCTCTCTTGATTTTGTACTTAGAAAAAATCCAATTTTTTTTTTTTTTTTCATTTTTTTTTCTAAGTGTCTGATCGAGAGAAGGAAAAAGAGGTGATTTTTAGCCACTCTCGATTTTGTACTTAGAAAAAATCCAAATTTTTATTTTTTTTTTTCCGTTTTTTTTCTAAGTGTCTGATCGAGAGAAGGAAAAAGAGGTGATTTTTAGCCTCTCTCGATTTTGTGCTTAGAAAAAATCCAAATTTTTTTTTTTTTTTCCGTTTTTTTTCTAAGTGTCTGATCGAGAGAAGGAAAAAGAGGTGATTTTTAGCCTCTCTTGATTTTGTACTTAGAAAAAATCCAATTTTTTTTTTTTTTTTTCATTTTTTTTTCTAAGTGTCTGATCGAGAGAAGGAAAAAGAGGTGATTTTTAGCCACTCTCGATTTTGTACTTAGAAAAAATCCAAATTATTATTATTTTTTTTTCCGTTTTTTTTCTAAGTGTCTGATCGAGGGAAGGAAAAAGAGGTGATTTTTAGCCACTCTCGATTTTGTACTTAGAAAAAATCCAATTTTTTTTTTTTTTTTTTCCGTTTTTTTTCTAAGTGTCTGATCGAGAGAAGGAAAAAGAGGTGATTTTTAGCCTCTCTTGATTTTGTACTTAGAAAAAATCCAATTTTTTTTTTTTTTTTTTCTTTTTTTTTTCTAAGTGTCTGATCGAGAGAAGGAAAAAGAGGTGATTTTTAGCCACTCTCGATTTTGTACTTAGAAAAAATCCAATTTTTTTTTTTTTTTTTTCCCGTTTTTTTTCTAAGTGTCTGATCGAGAGAAGGAAAAAGAGGTGATTTTTAGCCTCTCTCGATTTTGTACTTAGAAAAAATCCAAATTTTTTTATTTTTTTTTCCGTTTTTTTTCTAAGTGTCTGATCGAGAGAAGGAAAAAGAGGTGATTTTTAGCCACTCTCGATTTTGTACTTAGAAAAAATCCAATTTTTTTTTTTTTTTTTTTTCCGTTTTTTTTCTTAGTGTCTGATCGAGAGAAGGAAAAAGAGGTGATTTTTAGCCACTCTCGATTTTGTACTTAGAAAAAATCCAAATTTTTTTTTTTTTTTTCATTTTTTTTTCTAAGTGTCTGATCGAGAGAAGGAAAAAGAGGTGATTTTTAGCCTCTCTCGATTTTGTACTTAGAAAAAATCCAAATGTTTTTTTTTTTTTTCAGTTTTTTTTCTAAGTGTCTGATCGAGAGAAGGAAAAAGAGGTGATTTTTAGCCTCTCTTGATTTTGTACTTAGAAAAAATCCCATTTTTTTTTTTTTTTTTTCATTTTTTTTTCTAAGTGTCTGATCGAGAGAAGGAAAAAGAGGTGATTTTTAGCCACTCTCGATTTTGTGCTTAGAAAAAATCCAAATTTTTTTTTTTTTTTTCCGTTTTTTTTCTAAGTGTCTGATCGAGAGAAGGAAAAAGAGGTGATTTTTAGCCTCTCTTGATTTTGTACTTAGAAAAAATCCAATTTTTTTTTTTTTTTTTCATTTTTTTTTCTAAGTGTCTGATCGAGAGAAGGAAAAAGAGGTGATTTTTAGCCACTCTCGATTTTGTACTTAGAAAAAATCCAATTTTTTTTTTTTTTTTTTCCGTTTTTTTTCTAAGTGTCTGATCGAGAGAAGGAAAAAGAGGTGATTTTTAGCCTCTCTCGATTTTGTACTTAGAAAAAATCCAAATTATTATTATTTTTTTTTCCGTTTTTTTTCTAAGTGTCTGATCGAGGGAAGGAAAAAGAGGTGATTTTTAGCCACTCTCGATTTTGTACTTAGAAAAAATCCAAATTTTTTTTTTTTTTTTTCCGTTTTTTTTCTAAGTGTCTGATCGAGAGAAGGAAAAAGAGGTGATTTTTAGCCTCTCTTGATTTTGTACTTAGAAAAAATCCAATTTTTTTTTTTTTTTTTTCTTTTTTTTTTCTAAGTGTCTGATCGAGAGAAGGAAAAAGAGGTGATTTTTAGCCACTCTCGATTTTGTACTTAGAAAAAATCCAATTTTTTTTTTTTTTTTTTCCGTTTTTTTTCTAAGTGTCTGATCGAGAGAAGGAAAAAGAGGTGATTTTTAGCCTCTCTCGATTTTGTACTTAGAAAAAATCCAAATTTTTTTATTTTTTTTTCCGTTTTTTTTCTAAGTGTCTGATCGAGAGAAGGAAAAAGAGGTGATTTTTAGCCACTCTCGATTTTGTACTTAGAAAAAATCCAATTTTTTTTTTTTTTCTTTTTCCGTTTTTTTTCTTAGTGTCTGATCGAGAGAAGGAAAAAGAGGTGATTTTTAGCCACTCTCGATTTTGTACTTAGAAAAAATCCAAATTTTTTTTTTTTTTTTCATTTTTTTTTCTAAGTGTCTGATCGAGAGAAGGAAAAAGAGGTGATTTTTAGCCTCTCTCGATTTTGTACTTAGAAAAAATCCAAATTTTTTTTTTTTTTTTCAGTTTTTTTTCTAAGTGTCTGATCGAGAGAAGGAAAAAGAGGTGATTTTTAGCCTCTCTTGATTTTGTACTTAGAAAAAATCCCATTTTTTTTTTTTTTTTTTCATTTTTTTTTCTAAGTGTCTGATCGAGAGAAGGAAAAAGAGGTGATTTTTAGCCACTCTCGATTTTGTACTTAGAAAAAATCCAAATTTTTTTTTTTTTTTTCAGTTTTTTTTCTAAGTGTCTGATCGAGAGAAGGAAAAAGAGGTGATTTTTAGCCTCTCTTGATTTTGTACTTAGAAAAAATCCAATTTTTTTTTTTTTTTTTTCATTTTTTTTTCTAAGTGTCTGATCGAGAGAAGGAAAAAGAGGTGATTTTTAGCCACTCTCGATTTTGTACTTAGAAAAAATCCAAATTTTTTATTTTTTTTTTCCGTTTTTTTTCTAAGTGTCTGATCGAGAGAAGGAAAAATAGGTGATTTTTAGCCTCTCTCGATTTTGTACTTAGAAAAAATCCAAATTATTATTTTTTTTTTCCGTTTTTTTTCTAAGTGTCTGATCGAGAGAAGGAAAAAGAGGTGATTTTTAGCCACTCTCGATTTTGTACTTAGAAAAAATCCTATTTTTTTTTTTTTTTTCAGTTTTTTTTCTAAGTGTCTGATCGAGAGAAGGAAAAAGAGGTGATTTTTAGCCTCTCTTGATTTTGTACTTAGAAAAAATCCAATTTTTTTTTTTTTTTTTCTTTTTTTTTTCTAAGTGTCTGATCGAGAGAAGGAAAAAGAGGTGATTTTTAGCCACTCTCGATTTTGTACTTAGAAAAAATCCAATTTTTTTATTTGTTTTTTTCCGTTTTTTTTCTAAGTGTCTGATCGAGAGAAGGAAAAAGAGGTGATTTTTAGCCTCTCTCGATTTTGTACTTAGAAAAAATCCAAATTTTTTTTTTTTTTTTTCCGTTTTTTTTCTTAGTGTCTGATCGAGAGAAGGAAAAAGAGGTGATTTTTAGCCTCTCTCGATTTTGTACTTAGAAAAAATCCAATTTTTTTTTTTTTTTTTTTCAGTTTTTTTTCTAAGTGTCTGATCGAGAGAAGGAAAAAGAGGTGATTTTTAGCCTCTCTTGATTTTGTACTTAGAAAAAATCCAATTTTTTTTTTTTTTTTTCATTTTTTTTTCTAAGTGTCTGATCGAGAGAAGGAAAAAGAGGTGATTTTTAGCCACTCTCGATTTTGTACTTAGAAAAAATCCAAATTTTTTTTTTTTTTTCCGTTTTTTTTCTAAATGTCTGATCGAGAGAAGGAAAAAGAGGTGATTTTTAGCCTCTCTTGATTTTGTACTTAGAAAAAATCCAAATTTTTTTTTTTTTTTTTCAGTTTTTTTTCTAAGTGTCTGATCGAGAGAAGGAAAAAGAGGTGATTTTTAGCCTCTCTTGATTTTGTACTTAGAAAAAATCCAATTTTTTTTTTTTTTTTTCATTTTTTTTTCTAAGTGTCTGATCGAGAGAAGGAAAAAGAGGTGATTTTTAGCCACTCTCGATTTTGTACTTAGAAAAAATCCAAATTTTTTTTTTTTTTTCCGTTTTTTTTCTAAATGTCTGATCGAGAGAAGGAAAAAGAGGTGATTTTTAGCCTCTCTTGATTTTGTACTTAGAAAAAATCCAAATTTTTTTTTTTTTTTTTCCGTTTTTTTTCTAAGTGTCTGATCGAGAGAAGGAAAAAGAGGTGATTTTTAGCCTCTCTCGATTTTGTACTTAGAAAAAATCCAATTTTTTTTTTTTTTTTTTCCGTTTTTTTTCTAAGTGTCTGATCGAGAGAAGGAAAAAGAGGTGATTTTTAGCCACTCTCGATTTTGTACTTAGAAAAAATCCAATTTTTTTTTTTTTTTTTTTTCCGTTTTTTTTCTTAGTGTCTGATCGAGAGAAGGAAAAAGAGGTGATTTTTAGCCACTCTCGATTTTGTACTTAGAAAAAATCCAAATTTTTTTTTTTTTTTTTCATTTTTTTTCTAAGTGTCTGATCGAGAGAAGGAAAAAGAGGTGATTTTTAGCCTCTCTCGATTTTGTACTTAGAAAAAATCCAAATTTTTTTTTTTTTTTTCAGTTTTTTTTCTAAGTGTCTGATCGAGAGAAGGAAAAAGAGGTGATTTTTAGCCTCTCTTGATTTTGTACTTAGAAAAAATCCAATTTTTTTTTTTTTTTTTCATTTTTTTTTCTAAGTGTCTGATCGAGAGAAGGAAAAAGAGGTGATTTTTAGCCACTCTCGATTTTGTACTTAGAAAAAATCCAAATTTTTTTTTTTTTTTTTCAGTTTTTTTTCTAAGTGTCTGATCGAGAGAAGGAAAAAGAGGTGATTTTTAGCCTCTCTTGATTTTGTACTTAGAAAAAATCCAATTTTTTTTTTTTTTTTTTCATTTTTTTTTCTAAGTGTCTGATCGAGAGAAGGAAAAAGAGGTGATTTTTAGCCACTCTCGATTTTGTACTTAGAAAAAATCCAATTTTTTTTTTTTTTTTTTCCGTTTTTTTTCTAAGTGTCTGATCGAGAGAAGGAAAAATAGGTGATTTTTAGCCTCTCTCGATTTTGTACTTAGAAAAAATCCAAATTATTATTTTTTTTTTTTCCGTTTTTTTTCTAAGTGTCTGATCGAGAGAAGGAAAAAGAGGTGATTTTTAGCCACTCTCGATTTTGTACTTAGAAAAAATCCAATTTTTTTTTTTTTTTTTCAGTTTTTTTTCTAAGTGTCTGATCGAGAGAAGGAAAAAGAGGTGATTTTTAGCCTCTCTTGATTTTGTACTTAGAAAAAATCCAATTTTTTTTTTTTTTTTTCTTTTTTTTTTCTAAGTGTCTGATCGAGAGAAGGAAAAAGAGGTGATTTTTAGCCACTCTCGATTTTGTACTTAGAAAAAATCCAATTTTTTTATTTTTTTTTTTCCGTTTTTTTTCTAAGTGTCTGATCGAGAGAAGGAAAAAGAGGTGATTTTTAGCCTCTCTCGATTTTGTACTTAGAAAAAATCCAAATTTTTTTTTTTTTTTTTTCCGTTTTTTTTCTTAGTGTCTGATCGAGAGAAGGAAAAAGAGGTGATTTTTAGCCTCTCTCGATTTTGTACTTAGAAAAAATCCCAATTTTTTTTTTTTTTTTCCGTTTTTTTTCTAAGTGTCTGATCGAGAGAAGGAAAAAGAGGTGATTTTTAGCCTCTCTCGATTTTGTACTTAGAAAAAATTCAAATTTTTTTTTTTTTTTTTCCGTTTTTTTTCTAAGTGTCTGATCGAGAGAAGGAAAAAGAGGTGATTTTTAGCCTCTCTCGATTTTGTACTTAGAAAAAATCCAAATTTTTTTTTTTTTTTTTTCCGTTTTTTTTCTAAGTGTCTGATCGAGAGAAGGAAAAAGAGGTGATTTTTAGCCTCTCTCGATTTTGTACTTAGAAAAAATCCAATTTTTTTTTTTTTTTTTCCGTTTTTTTTCTTAGTGTCTGATCGAGAGAATGAAAAAGAGGTGATTTTTAGCCACTTTCGATTTTGTACTTAGAAAAAATCCAAATTTTTATTTTTTTTTTCAGTTTTTTTTCTAAGTGTCTGATCGAGAGAAGGAAAAAGAGGTGATTTTTAGCCTCTCTTGATTTTGTACTTAGAAAAAATCCAATTTTTTTTTTTTTTTCATTTTTTTTTCTAAGTGTCTGATCGAGAGAAGGAAAAAGAGGTGATTTTTAGCCACTCTCGATTTTGTACTTAGAAAAAATCCAAATTTTTTTTTTTTTTTTTCAGTTTTTTTTCTAAGTGTCTGATCGAGAGAAGGAAAAAGAGGTGATTTTTAGCCTCTCTTGATTTTGTACTTAGAAAAAATCCAATTTTTTTTTTTTTTTTTCATTTTTTTTTCTAAGTGTCTGATCGAGAGAAGGAAAAAGAGGTGATTTTTAGCCACTCTCGATTTTGTACTTAGAAAAAATCCAAATTTTTTTTTTTTTTTTTCAGTTTTTTTTCTAAGTGTCTGATCGAGAGAAGGAAAAAGAGGTGATTTTTAGCCTCTCTTGATTTTGTACTTAGAAAAAATCCAATTTTTTTTTTTTTTTTTTCATTTTTTTTTCTAAGTGTCTGATCGAGAGAAGGAAAAAGAGGTGATTTTTAGCCACTCTCGATTTTGTACTTAGAAAAAATCCAATTTTTTTTTTTTTTTTTTCCGTTTTTTTTCTAAGTGTCTGATCGAGAGAAGGAAAAATAGGTGATTTTTAGCCTCTCTCGATTTTGTACTTAGAAAAAATCCAAATTATTATTTTTTTTTTTTCCGTTTTTTTTCTAAGTGTCTGATCGAGAGAAGGAAAAAGAGGTGATTTTTAGCCACTCTCGATTTTGTACTTAGAAAAAATCCAATTTTTTTTTTTTTTTTTCAGTTTTTTTTCTAAGTGTCTGATCGAGAGAAGGAAAAAGAGGTGATTTTTAGCCTCTCTTGATTTTGTACTTAGAAAAAATCCAATTTTTTTTTTTTTTTTTTCTTTTTTTTTTCTAAGTGTCTGATCGAGAGAAGGAAAAAGAGGTGATTTTTAGCCACTCTCGATTTTGTACTTAGAAAAAATCCAATTTTTTTATTTTTTTTTTTCCGTTTTTTTTCTAAGTGTCTGATCGAGAGAAGGAAAAAGAGGTGATTTTTAGCCTCTCTCGATTTTGTACTTAGAAAAAATCCAATTTTTTTTTTTTTTTTTTTTCCGTTTTTTTTCTTAGTGTCTGATCGAGAGAAGGAAAAAGAGGTGATTTTTAGCCTCTCTCGATTTTGTACTTAGAAAAAATCCCAATTTTTTTTTTTTTTTTCCGTTTTTTTTCTAAGTGTCTGATCGAGAGAAGGAAAAAGAGGTGATTTTTAGCCTCTCTCGATTTTGTACTTAGAAAAAATTCAATTTTTTTTTTTTTTTTTTTCCGTTTTTTTTCTAAGTGTCTGATCGAGAGAAGGAAAAAGAGGTGATTTTTAGCCTCTCTCGATTTTGTACTTAGAAAAAATCCAAATTTTTTTTTTTTTTTTTTCCGTTTTTTTTCTAAGTGTCTGATCGAGAAAAGGAAAAAGAGGTGATTTTTAGCCTCTCTCGATTTTGTACTTAGAAAAAATCCAATTTTTTTTTTTTTTTTTCCGTTTTTTTTCTTAGTGTCTGATCGAGAGAATGAAAAAGAGGTGATTTTTAGCCACTTTCGATTTTGTACTTAGAAAAAATCCAAATTTTTATTTTTTTTTTTCAGTTTTTTTTCTAAGTGTCTGATCGAGAGAAGGAAAAAGAGGTGATTTTTAGCCTCTCTTGATTTTGTACTTAGAAAAAATCCAATTTTTTTTTTTTTTTTCATTTTTTTTTCTAAGTGTCTGATCGAGAGAAGGAAAAAGAGGTGATTTTTAGCCACTCTCGATTTTGTACTTAGAAAAAATCCAAATTTTTATTTTTTTTTTTCCGTTTTTTTTCTAAGTGTCTGATCGAGAGAAGGAAAAAGAGGTGATTTTTAGCCTCTCTCGATTTTGTGCTTAGAAAAAATCCAAATTTTTTTTTTTTTTCCCGTTTTTTTTCTAAGTGTCTGATCGAGAGAAGGAAAAAGAGGTGATTTTTAGCCTCTCTTGATTTTGTACTTAGAAAAAATCCAATTTTTTTTTTTTTTTTTCATTTTTTTTTCTAAGTGTCTGATCGAGAGAAGGAAAAAGAGGTGATTTTTAGCCACTCTCGATTTTGTACTTAGAAAAAATCCAAATTATTATTATTTTTTTTTCCGTTTTTTTTCTAAGTGTCTGATCGAGGGAAGGAAAAAGAGGTGATTTTTAGCCACTCTCGATTTTGTACTTAGAAAAAATCCAATTTTTTTTTTTTTTTTTTCCGTTTTTTTTCTAAGTGTCTGATCGAGAGAAGGAAAAAGAGGTGATTTTTAGCCTCTCTTGATTTTGTACTTAGAAAAAATCCAATTTTTTTTTTTTTTTTTTCTTTTTTTTTTCTAAGTGTCTGATCGAGAGAAGGAAAAAGAGGTGATTTTTAGCCACTCTCGATTTTGTACTTAGAAAAAATCCAATTTTTTTTTTTTTTTTTTTCCGTTTTTTTTCTAAGTGTCTGATCGAGAGAAGGAAAAAGAGGTGATTTTTAGCCTCTCTTGATTTTGTACTTAGAAAAAATCCAATTTTTTTTTTTTTTTTTTCATTTTTTTTTCTAAGTGTCTGATCGAGAGAAGGAAAAAGAGGTGATTTTTAGCCACTCTCGATTTTGTACTTAGAAAAAATCCAATTTTTTTTTTTTTTTTTTCCGTTTTTTTTCTAAGTGTCTGATCGAGAGAAGGAAAAAGAGGTGATTTTTAGCCTCTCTCGATTTTGTACTTAGAAAAAATCCAAATTTTTTCATTTTTTTTTTCATTTTTTTTTCTAAGTGTCTGATCGAGAGAAGGAAAAAGAGGTGATTTTTAGCCACTCTCGATTTTGTACTTAGAAAAAATCCAAATTTTTTTTTTTTTTTTTTCAGTTTTTTTTCTAAGTGTCTGATCGAAAGAAGGAAAAAGAGGTGATTTTTAGCCTCTCTTGATTTTGTACTTAGAAAAAATCCAATTTTTTTTTTTTTTTTTTCCTTTTTTTTTTCTAAGTGTCTGATCGAGAGAAGGAAAAAGAGGTGATTTTTAGCCACTCTCGATTTTGTACTTAGAAAAAATCCAATTTTTTTTTTTTTTTTTTCCGTTTTTTTTCTAAGTGTCTGATCGAGAGAAGGAAAAAGAGGTGATTTTTAGCCACTCTCGATTTTGTACTTAGAAAAAATCCAATTTTTTTTTTTTTTTTTTTTCCGTTTTTTTTCTAAGTGTCTGATCGAGAGAAGGAAAAAGAGGTGATTTTTAGCCACTCTCGATTTTGTACTTAGAAAAAATCCAAATTTTTTTTTTTTTTTTTTCCGTTTTTTTTCTAAGTGTCTGATCGAGAGAAGGAAAAAGAGGTGATTTTTATCCTCTCTCGATTTTGTACTTAGAAAAAATCCAATTTTTTTTTTTTTTTTTTCCGTTTTTTTTCTAAGTGTCTGATCGAGAGAAGGAAAAAGAGGTGATTTTTAGCCACTCTCGATTTTGTACTTAGAAAAAATCCAATTTTTTTTTTTTTTTTTTTTCCGTTTTTTTTCTTAGTGTCTGATCGAGAGAAGGAAAAAGAGGTGATTTTTAGCCACTCTCGATTTTGTACTTAGAAAAAATCCAAATTTTTTTTTTTTTTTTCATTTTTTTTTCTAAGTGTCTGATCGAGAGAAGGAAAAAGAGGTGATTTTTAGCCTCTCTCGATTTTGTACTTAGAAAAAATCCAAATTATTTTTTTTTTTTTTCAGTTTTTTTTCTAAGTGTCTGATCGAGAGAAGGAAAAAGAGGTGATTTTTAGCCTCTCTTGATTTTGTACTTAGAAAAAATCCAATTTTTTTTTTTTTTTTTCATTTTTTTTTCTAAGTGTCTGATCGAGAGAAGGAAAAAGAGGTGATTTTTAGCCACTCTCGATTTTGTACTTAGAAAAAATCCAAATTTTTTTTTTTTTTTTTCAGTTTTTTTTCTAAGTGTCTGATCGAGAGAAGGAAAAAGAGGTGATTTTTAGCCTCTCTTGATTTTGTACTTAGAAAAAATCCAATTTTTTTTTTTTTTTTTTCATTTTTTTTTCTAAGTGTCTGATCGAGAGAAGGAAAAAGAGGTGATTTTTAGCCACTCTCGATTTTGTACTTAGAAAAAATCCAATTTTTTTTTTTTTTTCCCGTTTTTTTTCTAAGTGTCTGATCGAGAGAAGGAAAAATAGGTGATTTTTAGCCTCTCTCGATTTTGTACTTAGAAAAAATCCAAATTATTATTTTTTTTTTTCCGTTTTTTTTCTAAGTGTCTGATCGAGAGAAGGAAAAAGAGGTGATTTTTAGCCACTCTCGATTTTGTACTTAGAAAAAATCCAATTTTTTTTTTTTTTTTTCAGTTTTTTTTCTAAGTGTCTGATCGAGAGAAGGAAAAAGAGGTGATTTTTAGCCTCTCTTGATTTTGTACTTAGAAAAAATCCACATTTTTTTTTTTTTTTTTCTTTTTTTTTTCTAAGTGTCTGATCGAGAGAAGGAAAAAGAGGTGATTTTTAGCCACTCTCGATTTTGTACTTAGAAAAAATCCAATTTTTTTATTTTTTTTTTTCCGTTTTTTTTCTAAGTGTCTGATCGAGAGAAGGAAAAAGAGGTGATTTTTAGCCTCTCTCGATTTTGTACTTAGAAAAAATCCAAATTTTTTTTTTTTTTTTTCCGTTTTTTTTCTTAGTGTCTGATCGAGAGAAGGAAAAAGAGGTGATTTTTAGCCTCTCTCGATTTTGTACTTAGAAAAAATCCAATTTTTTATTTTTTTTTAAATTTTTTTTTCTAAGTGTCTGATCGAGAGAAGGAAAAAGAGGTGATTTTTAGCCACTCTCGATTTTGTACTTAGAAAAAATCCAAATATTTTTTTTTTTTTTTCCGTTTTTTTTCTAAGTGTCTGATCGAGAGAAGGAAAAAGAGGTGATTTTTAGCCTCTCTCGATTTTGTACTTAGAAAAAATTCAAATTTTTTTTTTTTTTTTTTCCGTTTTTTTTCTAAGTGTCTGATCGAGAGAAGGAAAAAGAGGTGATTTTTAGCCTCTCTCGATTTTGTACTTAGAAAAAATCCAAATTTTTTTTTTTTTTTTTTCCGTTTTTTTTCTAAGTGTCTGATCGAGAGAAGGAAAAAGAGGTGATTTTTAGCCTCTCTCGATTTTGTACTTAGAAAAAATCCAATTTTTTTTTTTTTTTTTTCCGTTTTTTTTCTTAGTGTCTGATCGAGAGAAGGAAAAAGAGGTGATTTTTAGCCACTCTCGATTTTGTACTTAGAAAAAATCCAAATTTTTATTTTTTTTTTTCATTTTTTTTTCTAAGTGTCTGATCGAGAGAAGGAAAAAGAGGTGATTTTTAGCCTCTCTCGATTTTGTACTTAGAAAAAATCCAATTTTTTTTTTTTTTTTTTTCAGTTTTTTTTCTAAGTGTCTGATCGAGAGAAGGAAAAAGAGGTGATTTTTAGCCTCTCTTGATTTTGTACTTAGAAAAAATCCATTTTTTTTTTTTTTTTTCATTTTTTTTTCTAAGTGTCTGATCGAGAGAAGGAAAAAGAGGTGATTTTTAGCCACTCTCGATTTTGTACTTAGAAAAAATCCAAATTTTTTTTTTTTTTTTTCCGTTTTTTTTCTAAGTGTCTGATCGAGAGAAGGAAAAAGAGGTGATTTTTAGCCTCTCTCGATTTTGTGCTTAGAAAAAATCCAAATTTTTTTTTTTTTTTTCCGTTTTTTTTCTAAGTGTCTGATCGAGAGAAGGAAAAAGAGGTGATTTTTAGCCTCTCTTGATTTTGTACTTAGAAAAAATCCAATTTTTATTTTTTTTTTTTCTTTTTTTTTTCTAAGTGTCTGATCGAGAGAAGGAAAAAGAGGTGATTTTTAGCCACTCTTGATTTTGTACTTAGAAAAAATCCAATTTTTTTTTTTTTTTTTTTCCGTTTTTTTTCTAAGTGTCTGATCGAGAGAAGGAAAAAGAGGTGATTTTTAGCCTCTCTCGATTTTGTACTTAGAAAAAATCCAAATTTTTTTTATTTTTTTTTCCGTTTTTTTTCTAAGTGTCTGATCGAGAGAAGGAAAAAGAGGTGATTTTTAGCCACTCTCGATTTTGTACTTAGAAAAAATCCAATTTTTTTTTTTTTTTTTTTTCCGTTTTTTTTCTAAGTGTCTGATCGAGAGAAGGAAAAAGAGGTGATTTTTAGCCACTCTCGATTTTGTACTTAGAAAAAATCCAAATTTTTTTTTTTTTTTTTTTCCGTTTTTTTTCTAAGTGTCTGATCGAGAGAAGGAAAAAGAGGTGATTTTTAGCCTCTCTCGATTTTGTACTTAGAAAAAATCCAATTTATTTTTTTTTTTTTTCCGTTTTTTTTCTAAGTGTCTGATCGAGAGAAGGAAAAAGAGGTGATTTTTAGCCACTCTCGATTTTGTACTTAGAAAAAATCCAATTTTTTTTTTTTTTTTTTTCCGTTTTTTTTCTTAGTGTCTGATCGAGAGAAGGAAAAAGAGGTGATTTTTAGCCACTCTCGATTTTGTACTTAGAAAAAATCCAAATTTTTTTTTTTTTTTTTCATTTTTTTTTCTAAGTGTCTGATCGAGAGAAGGAAAAAGAGGTGATTTTTAGCCTCTCTCGATTTTGTACTTAGAAAAAATCCAAATTTTTTTTTTTTTTTTTCAGTTTTTTTTCTAAGTGTCTGATCGAGAGAAGGAAAAAGAGGTGATTTTTAGCCTCTCTTGATTTTGTACTTAGAAAAAATCCAATTTTTTTTTTTTTTTTTTCATTTTTTTTTCTAAGTGTCTGATCGAGAGAAGGAAAAAGAGGTGATTTTTAGCCACTCTCGATTTTGTACTTAGAAAAAATCCAAATTTTTTTTTTTTTTTTCAGTTTTTTTTCTAAGTGTCTGATCGAGAGAAGGAAAAAGAGGTGATTTTTAGCCTCTCTTGATTTTGTACTTAGAAAAAATCCAATTTTTTTTTTTTTTTTTTTCATTTTTTTTTCTAAGTGTCTGATCGAGAGAAGGAAAAAGAGGTGATTTTTAGCCACTCTCGATTTTGTACTTAGAAAAAATCCAATTTTTTTTTTTTTTTTTTCCGTTTTTTTTCTAAGTGTCTGATCGAGAGAAGGAAAAAGAGGTGATTTTTAGCCACTCTCGATTTTGTACTTAGAAAAAATCCAAATTTTTTTTTTTTTTTTTTTCAGTTTTTTTTCTAAGTGTCTGATCGAGAGAAGGAAAAAGAGGTGATTTTTAGCCTCTCTTGATTTTGTACTTAGAAAAAATCCAATTTTTTTTTTTTTTTTTCCTTTTTTTTTTCTAAGTGTCTGATCGAGAGAAGGAAAAAGAGGTGATTTTTAGCCACTCTCGATTTTGTACTTAGAAAAAATCCAATTTTTTTTTTTTTTTTTTCCGTTTTTTTTCTAAGTGTCTGATCGAGAGAAGGAAAAAGAGGTGATTTTTAGCCTCTCTCGATTTTGTACTTAGAAAAAATCCAATTTTTTTTTTTTTTTTTTCCGTTTTTTTTCTAAGTGTCTGATCGAGAGAAGGAAAAAGAGGTGATTTTTAGCCACTCTCGATTTTGTACTTAGAAAAAATCCAATTTTTTTTTTTTTTTTTTTTCCGTTTTTTTTCTTAGTGTCTGATCGAGAGAAGGAAAAAGAGGTGATTTTTAGCCACTCTCAATTTTGTACTTAGAAAAAATCCAAATTTTTTTTTTTTTTTTTCATTTTTTTTTCTAAGTGTCTGATCGAGAGAAGGAAAAAGAGGTGATTTTTAGCCTCTCTCGATTTTGTACTTAGAAAAAATCCAAATTATTTTTTTTTTTTTTCAGTTTTTTTTCTAAGTGTCTGATCGAGAGAAGGAAAAAGAGGTGATTTTTAGCCTCTCTTGATTTTGTACTTAGAAAAAATCCAATTTTTTTTTTTTTTTTTTCATTTTTTTTTCTAAGTGTCTGATCGAGAGAAGGAAAAAGAGGTGATTTTTAGCCACTCTCGATTTTGTACTTAGAAAAAATCCAATTTTTTTTTTTTTTTTTTCAGTTTTTTTTCTAAGTGTCTGATCGAGAGAAGGAAAAAGAGGTAATTTTTAGCCTCTCTTGATTTTGTACTTAGAAAAAATCCAATTTTTTTTTTTTTTTTTTCATTTTTTTTTCTAAGTGTCTGATCGAGAGAAGGAAAAAGAGGTGATTTTTAGCCTCTCTCGATTTTGTACTTAGAAAAAATCCAAATTATTATTTTTTTTTTTCCGTTTTTTTTCTAAGTGTCTGATCGAGAGAAGGAAAAAGAGGTGATTTTTAGCCACTCTCGATTTTGTACTTAGAAAAAATCCAATTTTTTTTTTTTTTTTTCAGTTTTTTTTCTAAGTGTCTGATCGAGAGAAGGAAAAAGAGGTGATTTTTAGCCTCTCTTGATTTTGTACTTAGAAAAAATCCAAATTTTTTTTTTTTTTTTCTTTTTTTTTTCTAAGTGTCTGATCGAGAGAAGGAAAAAGAGGTGATTTTTAGCCACTCTCGATTTTGTACTTAGAAAAAATCCAATTTTTTTATTTTTTTTTTTCCGTTTTTTTTCTAAGTGTCTGATCGAGAGAAGGAAAAAGAGGTGATTTTTAGCCTCTCTCGATTTTGTACTTAGAAAAAATCCAAATTTTTTTTTTTTTTTTTTCCGTTTTTTTTCTTAGTGTCTGATCGAGAGAAGGAAAAAGAGGTGATTTTTAGCCTCTCTCGATTTTGTACTTAGAAAAAATCCAATTTTTTATTTTTTTTAAAAATTTTTTTTCTAAGTGTCTGATCGAGAGAAGGAAAAAGAGGTGATTTTTAGCCACTCTCGATTTTGTACTTAGAAAAAATCCAAATATTTTTTTTTTTTTTTCCGTTTTTTTTCTAAGTGTCTGATCGAGAGAAGGAAAAAGAGGTGATTTTTAGCCTCTCTCGATTTTGTACTTAGAAAAAATTCAAATTTTTTTTTTTTTTTTTTCCGTTTTTTTTCTAAGTGTCTGATCGAGAGAAGGAAAAAGAGGTGATTTTTAGCCTCTCTCGATTTTGTACTTAGAAAAAATCCAAATTTTTTTTTTTTTTTTTTCCGTTTTTTTTCTAAGTGTCTGATCGAGAGAAGGAAAAAGAGGTGATTTTTAGCCTCTCTCGATTTTGTACTTAGAAAAAATCCAATTTTTTTTTTTTTTTTTTTCCGTTTTTTTTCTTAGTGTCTGATCGAGAGAAGGAAAAAGAGGTGATTTTTAGCCACTCTCGATTTTGTACTTAGAAAAAATCCAAATTTTTATTTTTTTTTTTCATTTTTTTTTCTAAGTGTCTGATCGAGAGAAGGAAAAAGAGGTGATTTTTAGCCTCTCTCGATTTTGTACTTAGAAAAAATCCAATTTTTTTTTTTTTTTTTTCAGTTTTTTTTCTAAGTGTCTGATCGAGAGAAGGAAAAAGAGGTGATTTTTAGCCTCTCTTGATTTTGTACTTAGAAAAAATCCAATTTTTTTTTTTTTTTTTCATTTTTTTTTCTAAGTGTCTGATCGAGAGAAGGAAAAAGAGGTGATTTTTAGCCACTCTCGATTTTGTACTTAGAAAAAATCCAAATTTTTTTTTTTTTTTTTCCGTTTTTTTTCTAAGTGTCTGATCGAGAGAAGGAAAAAGAGGTGATTTTTAGCCTCTCTCGATTTTGTGCTTAGAAAAAATCCAAATTTTTTTTTTTTTTTCCGTTTTTTTTCTAAGTGTCTGATCGAGAGAAGGAAAAAGAGGTGATTTTTAGCCTCTCTTGATTTTGTACTTAGAAAAAATCCAATTTTTTTTTTTTTTTTTTCTTTTTTTTTTCTAAGTGTCTGATCGAGAGAAGGAAAAAGAGGTGATTTTTAGCCACTCTCGATTTTGTACTTAGAAAAAATCCAATTTTTTTTTTTTTTTTTTTCCGTTTTTTTTCTAAGTGTCTGATCGAGAGAAGGAAAAAGAGGTGATTTTTAGCCTCTCTCGATTTTGTACTTAGAAAAAATCCAAATTTTTTTATTTTTTTTTCCGTTTTTTTTCTAAGTGTCTGATCGAGAGAAGGAAAAAGAGGTGATTTTTAGCCACTCTCGATTTTGTACTTAGAAAAAATCCAATTTTTTTTATTTTTTTTTTCCGTTTTTTTTCTAAGTGTCTGATCGAGAGAAGGAAAAAGAGGTGATTTTTAGCCTCTCTCGATTTTGTACTTAGAAAAAATCCAATTTTTTTTTTTTTTTTTTTCCGTTTTTTTTCTAAGTGTCTGATCGAGAGAAGGAAAAAGAGGTGATTTTTAGCCTCTCTCGATTTTGTACTTAGAAAAAATCCAAATTTTTTTTTTTTTTTTTTCCGTTTTTTTTCTAAGTGTCTGATCGAGAGAAGGAAAAAGAGGTGATTTTTAGCCTCTCTCGATTTTGTACTTAGAAAAAATCCAAATTTTTTTTTTTTTTTTTTCATTTTTTTTGTAAGTGTCTGATCGAGAGAAGGAAAAAGAGGTGATTTTTAGCCACTCTCGATTTTGTACTTAGAAAAAATCCAAATTTTTTTTTTTTTTTTCCGTTTTTTTTCTAAGTGTCTGATCGAGAGAAGGAAAAAGAGGTGATTTTTAGCCTCTCTTGATTTTGTACTTAGAAAAAATCCAATTTTTTTTTTTTTTTCTTTTTTTTTTCAAAGTGTCTGATCGAGAGAAGGAAAAAGAGGTGATTTTTAGCCACTCTCGATTTTGTACTTAGAAAAAATCCAAATTTTTTTATTTTTTTTCCCGTTTTTTTTCTAAGTGTCTGATCGAGAGAAGGAAAAAGAGGTGATTTTTAGCCACTCTCGATTTTGTACTTAGAAAAAATCCAATTTTTTTAATTTTTTTTTTCCGTTTTTTTTCTAAGTGTCTGATCGAGAGAAGGAAAAAGAGGTGATTTTTAGCCACTCTCGATTTTGTACTTAGAAAAAATCCAATTTTTTTAATTTTTTTTTTCCGTTTTTTTTCTAAGTGTCTGATCGAGAGAAGGAAAAAGAGGTGATTTTTAGCCACTCTCGATTTTGTACTTAGAAAAAATCCAATTTTTTTTATTTTTTTTTTCCGTTTTTTTTCTAAGTGTCTGATCGAGAGAAGGAAAAAGAGGTGATTTTTAGCCTCTCTCGATTTTGTACTTAGAAAAAATCCAAATTTTTTTTTTTTTTTTTTCCGTTTTTTTTCTAAGTGTCTGATCGAGAGAAAGAAAAAGAGGTGATTTTTAGCCTCTCTCGATTTTGTACTTAGAAAAAATCCAAATTTTTTTTTTTTTTTTTTCCGTTTTTTTTCTAAGTGTCTGATCGAGAGAAGGAAAAAGAGGTGATTTTTAGCCTCTCTTGATTTTGTACTTAGAAAAAATCCAATTTTTTTTTTTTTTTTTCTTTTTTTTTCAAAGTGTCTGATCGAGAGAAGGAAAAAGAGGTGATTTTTAGCCACTCTCGATTTTGTACTTAGAAAAAATCCAAATTTTTTTATTTTTTTTCCCGTTTTTTTTCTAAGTGTCTGATCGAGAGAAGGAAAAAGAGGTGATTTTTAGCCACTCTCGATTTTGTACTTAGAAAAAATCCAATTTTTTTAATTTTTTTTTTCCGTTTTTTTTCTAAGTGTCTGATCGAGAGAAGGAAAAAGAGGTGATTTTTAGCCACTCTCGATTTTGTACTTAGAAAAAATCCAATTTTTTTTATTTTTTTTTTCCGTTTTTTTTCTAAGTGTCTGATCGAGAGAAGGAAAAAGAGGTGATTTTTAGCCACTCTCGATTTTGTACTTAGAAAAAATCCAATTTTTTTAATTTTTTTTTTCCGTTTTTTTTCTAAGTGTCTGATCGAGAGAAGGAAAAAGAGGTGATTTTTAGCCACTCTCGATTTTGTACTTAGAAAAAATCCAATTTTTTTTATTTTTTTTTTCCGTTTTTTTTCTAAGTGTCTGATCGAGAGAAGGAAAAAGAGGTGATTTTTAGCCTCTCTCGATTTTGTACTTAGAAAAAATCCAAATTTTTTTTTTTTTTTTTTCCGTTTTTTTTCTAAGTGTCTGATCGAGAGAAAGAAAAAGAGGTGATTTTTAGCCTCTCTCGATTTTGTACTTAGAAAAAATCCAAATTTTTTTTTTTTTTTTTTCCGTTTTTTTTCTAAGTGTCTGATCGAGAGAAGGAAAAAGAGGTGATTTTTAGCCTCTCTCGATTTTGTACTTAGAAAAAATCCAAATTTTTTTATTTTTTTTCCCGTTTTTTTTCTAAGTGTCTGATCGAGAGAAGGAAAAAGAGGTGATTTTTAGCCTCTCTCGATTTTGTACTTAGAAAAAATCCAATTTTTTTTTTTTTTTTTTCCGTTTTTTTTCTAAGTGTCTGATCGAGAGAAGGAAAAAGAGGTGATTTTTAGCCACTCTCGATTTTGTACTTAGAAAAAATCCAATTTTTTTTTTTTTTTTTTTCCGTTTTTTTTCTTAGTGTCTGATCGAGAGAAGGAAAAAGAGGTGATTTTTAGCCACTCTCGATTTTGTACTTAGAAAAAATCCAAATTTTTTTTTTTTTTTTTCATTTTTTTTTCTAAGTGTCTGATCGAGAGAAGGAAAAAGAGGTGATTTTTAGCCTCTCTCGATTTTGTACTTAGAAAAAATCCAAATTATTTTTTTTTTTTTTCAGTTTTTTTTCTAAGTGTCTGATCGAGAGAAGGAAAAAGAGGTGATTTTTAGCCTCTCTTGATTTTGTACTTAGAAAAAATCCAATTTTTTTTTTTTTTTTTCATTTTTTTTTCTAAGTGTCTGATCGAGAGAAGGAAAAAGAGGTGATTTTTAGCCACTCTCGATTTTGTACTTAGAAAAAATCCAAATTTTTTTTTTTTTTTTCAGTTTTTTTTCTAAGTGTCTGATCGAGAGAAGGAAAAAGAGGTAATTTTTAGCCTCTCTTGATTTTGTACTTAGAAAAAATCCAATTTTTTTTTTTTTTTTTCATTTTTTTTTCTAAGCTAAGTGTCTGATCGAGAGAAGAAAAAGAGGTGATTTTTAGCCTCTCTCGATTTTGTACTTAGAAAAAATCCCAAATTATTATTTTTTTTTTTCCGTTTTTTTTCTAAGTGCTCTGATCGAGAGAAGGAAAAAGAGGTGATTTTTAGCCACTCTCGATTTTGTACTTAGAAAAAATCCAATTTTTTTTTTTTTTTTCAGTTTTTTTTCTAAGTGTCTGATCGAGAGAAGGAAAAAGAGGTGATTTTTAGCCTCTCTTGATTTTGTACTTAGAAAAAATCCAAATTTTTTTTTTTTTTTTCTTTTTTTTTTCTAAGTGTCTGATCGAGAGAAGGAAAAAGAGGTGATTTTTTAGCCACTCTCGATTTTGTACTTAGAAAAAATCCAATTTTTTTATTTTTTTTTTTCCGTTTTTTTTCTAAGTGTCTGATCGAGAGAAGGAAAAGAGGTGATTTTTAGCCTCTCTCGATTTTGTACTTAGAAAAAATCCAAATTTTTTTTTTTTTTTTTTTTCCGTTTTTTTCTTAGTGTCTGATCGAGAGAAGGAAAAAGAGGTGATTTTTTAGCCTCTCTCGATTTTGTACTCTAGAAAAAATCCATTTTTTATTTTTTTTTTAAATTTTTTTTTCTAAGTGTCTGATCGAGAGAAGAAAAAGAGGTGATTTTTAGCCACTCTCGATTTTGTACTTAGAAAAAATCCAAATATTTTTTTTTTTGTTTCCCGTTTTTTTTCTAAGTGTCTGATCGAGAGAAGGAAAAAGAGGTGATTTTTAGCCTCTCTCGATTTTGTACTTAGAAAAAAATTCAAATTTTTTTTTTTTTTTTTTTCCGTTTTGTTTTCTAAGTGTCTGATCGAGAGAAGGAAAAAGAGGTGATTTTTAGCCTCTCTCGATTTTGTACTTAGGAAAAAATCCAAATTTTTTTTTTTTTTTTTCCGTTTTTTTTCTAAGTGTCTGATCGAGAGAAGGAAAAAGAGGTGATTTTTAGCCTCTCTCGATTTTGTACTTAGAAAAAATCCAATTTTTTTTTTTTTTTTTCCGTTTTTTTTTCTTAGTGTCTGATCGAGAGAAGAAAAAGAGGGTGATTTTTAGCCACTCTCGATTTTGTACTTAGAAAAAATCCAAATTTTTATTTTTTTTTTTCATTTTTTTTTCTAAGTGTCTGATCGAGAGAAGGAAAAAGAGGTGATTTTTAGCCTCTCTCGATTTTGTACTTAGAAAAAATCCAATTTTTTTTTTTTTTTTTTCAGTTTTTTTTCTAAGTGTCTGATCGAGAGAAGGAAAAAGAGGTGATTTTTAGCCTCTCTTGATTTTTGTACTTAGAAAAAATCCAATTTTTTTTTTTTTTTTTCATTTTTTTTTCTAAGTGTCTGATCGAGAGAAGGAAAAAGAGGTGATTTTTAGCCACTCTCGATTTTGTACTTAGAAAAAAATCCAAATTTTTTTTTTTTTTTTTCCGTTTTTTTTCTAAGTGTCTGATCGAGAGAAGGAAAAAGAGGTGATTTTTAGCCTCTCTCGATTTTGTGCTTAGAAAAATCCAAATTTTTTTTTTTTTTTCCGTTTTTTTCTAAGTGTCTGATCGAGAGAAGGAAAAAGAGGTGATTTTTAGCCTCTCTTGATTTTGTACTTAGAAAAAATCCAATTTTTTTTTTTTTTTTTTCTTTTTTTTTTCTAAGTGTCTGATCAAGAGAAGGAAAAAGAGGTGATTTTTAGCCACTCTCGATTTTGTACTTAGAAAAAATCCAATTTTTTTTTTTTTTTTTTCCGTTTTTTTTCTAAGTGTCTGATCGAGAGAAGGAAAAAGAGGTGATTTTTAGCCTCTCTCGATTTTGTACTTAGAAAAAATCCAAATTTTTTTATTTTTTTTTTCCGTTTTTTTTTCTAAGTGTCTGATCGAGAGAAGGAAAAAGAGGTGATTTTTAGCCACTCTCGATTTTGTACTTAGAAAAAATCCAATTTTTTTTATTTTTTTTTTCCGTTTTTTTTCTAAGTGTCTGATCGAGAGAAGGAAAAAGAGGTGATTTTTAGCCTCTCTCGATTTTGTACTTAGAAAAATCCAAATTTTTTTTTTTTTTTTTTCCGTTTTTTTTTCTAAGTGTCTGATCGAGAGAAGGAAAAAGAGGTGATTTTTAGCCTCTCTCGATTTTGTACTTAGAAAAAATCCAAATTTTTTTTTTTTTTTTTTCCGTTTTTTTTCTAAGTGTCTGATCGAGAGAAGGAAAAAGAGGTGATTTTTAGCCTCTCTCGATTTTGTACTTAGAAAAAATCCAAATTTTTTTTTTTTTTTTTTCATTTTTTTTGTAAGTGTCTGATCGAGAGAAGGAAAAAGAGGTGATTTTTAGCCACTCTCGATTTTCTGTACTTAGAAAAAATCCAATTTTTTTTTTTTTTTTCCGTTTTTTTTTCTAAGTGTCTGATCGAGAGAAGGAAAAAGAGGTGATTTTTAGCCTCTCTTGATTTTGTACTTAGAAAAAATCCAATTTTTTTTTTTTTTTTTCTTTTTTTTTCAAAGTGTCTGATCGAGAGAAGGAAAAAGAGGTGATTTTAGCCACTCTCGATTTTGTACTTAGAAAAAATCCAAATTTTTTTATTTTTTTTCCCGTTTTTTTTCTAAGTGTCTGATCGAGAGAAGGAAAAAGAGGTGATTTTTAGCCACTCTCGATTTTGTACTTAGAAAAAATCCAATTTTTTTAATTTTTTTTTTCCGTTTTTTTTTCTAAGTGTCTGATCGAGAGAAGGAAAAAGAGGTGATTTTTAGCCACTCTCGATTTTGTACTTAGAAAAAATCCAATTTTTTTATTTTTTTTTTCCGTTTTTTTTCTAAGTGTCTGATCGAGAGAAGGAAAAAGAGGTGATTTTTAGCCACTCTCGATTTTGTACTTAGAAAAAATCCAATTTTTTTAATTTTTTTTTTCCGTTTTTTTTCTAAGTGTCTGATCGAGAGAAGGAAAAAGAGGTGATTTTTAGCCACTCTCGATTTTGTACTTAGAAAAAATCCAATTTTTTTATTTTTTTTTTCCTCCGTTTTTTTTCTAAGTGTCTGATCGAGAGAAGGAAAAAGAGGTGATTTTTAGCCTCTCTCGATTTTGTACTTAGAAAAAATCCAAATTTTTTTTTTTTTTTTTTCCGTTTTTTTTCTAAGTGTCTGATCGAGAGAAAGAAAAAGAGGTGATTTTTAGCCTCTCTCGATTTTGTACTTAGAAAAAATCCAAATTTTTTTTTTTTTTTTTTTCCGTTTTTTTTCTAAGTGTCTGATCGAGAGAAGGAAAAAGAGGTGATTTTTAGCCTCTCTCGATTTTGTACTTAGAAAAAATCCAAATTTTTTTTTTTTTTTTTTCATTTTTTTTGTAAGTGTCTGATCGAGAGAAGGAAAAAGAGGTGATTTTTAGCCACTCTCGATTTGTACTTAGAAAAAATCCAAATTTTTTTATTTTTTTTCCCGTTTTTTTTCTAAGTGTCTGATCGAGAGAAGGAAAAAGAGGTGATTTTTAGCCACTCTCGATTTTGTACTTAGAAAAAATCCAATTTTTTTAATTTTTTTTTTCCGTTTTTTTTTCTAAGTGTCTGATCGAGAGAAGGAAAAAGAGGTGATTTTTAGCCTCTCTCGATTTTGTACTTAGAAAAAAATCCAAATTTTTTTTTTTTTTTTTCCGTTTTTTTTCTAAGTGTCTGATCGAGAGAAGGAAAAAGAGGTGATTTTTAGCCTCTCTCGATTTTGTACTTAGAAAAAATCCAAATTTTTTTTTTTTTTTTTCCGTTTTTTTTCTAAGTGTCTGATCGAGAGAAGGAAAAAGAGGTGATTTTTAGCCTCTCTCGATTTTGTACTTAGAAAAAATCCAAATTTTTTTTTTTTTTTTTTTCATTTTTTTTTTCTAAGTGTCTGATCGAGAGAAAGAAAAAGAGGTGATTTTTAGCCACTCTCGATTTTGTACTTAGAAAAAATCCAAATTTTTTTTTTTTTTTTTCCGTTTTTTTTCTAAGTGTCTGATCGAGAGAAGGAAAAAGAGGTGATTTTTAGCCACTCTCGATTTTGTACTTAGAAAAAATCCAAATTTTTTTTTTTTTTTTTTTTCCGTTTTTTTTCTAAGTGTCTGATCGAGAGAAGGAAAAAGAGGTGATTTTTAGCCTCTCTTGATTTTGTACTTAGAAAAAATCCATTTTTTTTTTTTTTTTTTTCCGTTTTTTTTCTAAGTGTCTGATCGAGAGAAGGAAAAAGAGGTGATTTTTAGCCTCTCTTGATTTTGTACTTAGAAAAAATCCAATTTTTTTTTTTTTTTTTTCATTTTTTTTTCTAAGTGTCTGATCGAGAGAAGGAAAAAGAGGTGATTTTTAGCCACTCTCGATTTTGTACTTAGAAAAAATCCAAATTTTTTTTTTTTTTTTTTTCCGTTTTTTTTCTAAGTGTCTGATCGAGAGAAGGAAAAAGAGGTGATTTTTAGCCTCTCTCGATTTTGTACTTAGAAAAAATCCAAATTTTTTTTTTTTTTTTTTCCGTTTTTTTTCTAAGTGTCTGATCGAGAGAAGGAAAAAGAGGTGATTTTTAGCCTCTCTCGATTTTGTACTTAGAAAAAATCCAAATTTTTTTTTTTTTTTTTCCGTTTTTTTTCTAAGTGTCTGATCGAGAGAAGGAAAAAGAGGTGATTTTTAGCCACTCTCGATTTTGTACTTAGAAAAAATCCAATTTTTTTTTTTTTTTTTTTTTCCGTTTTTTTTCTAAGTGTCTGATCGAGAGAAGGAAAAAGAGGTGATTTTTAGCCACTCTCGATTTTGTACTTAGAAAAAATCCAATTTTTTTTTTTTTTTTTTTTCCGTTTTTTTTCTAAGTGTCTGATCGAGAGAAGGAAAAAGAGGTGATTTTTAGCCTCTCTCGATTTTGTACTTAGAAAAAATCCAATTTTTTTTTTTTTTTTTTCCTTTTTTTTTTCTAAGTGTCTGATCGAGAGAAGGAAAAAGAGGTGATTTTTAGCCACTCTCGATTTTGTACTTAGAAAAAATCCAATTTTTTTTTTTTTTTTTCCGTTTTTTTTCTAAGTGTCTGATCGAGAGAAGGAAAAAGAGGTGATTTTTAGCCACTCTCGATTTTGTACTTAGAAAAAATCCAATTTTTTTTTTTTTTTTTTTTACGTTTTTTTTCTAAGTGTCTGATCGAGAGAAGGAAAAAGAGTGATTTTTAGCCACTCTCGATTTTGTACTTAGAAAAAATCCAATTTTTTATTTTTTTTTCCGTTTTTTTTCTAAGTGTCTGATCGAGAGAAGGAAAAAGAGGTGATTTTTAGCCACTCTCGATTTTGTACTTAGAAAAAATCCAATTTTTTTTTTTTTTTTTTTTTCCGTTTTTTTCTAAGTGTCTGATCGAGAGAAGGAAAAAGAGGTGATTTTTAGCCACTCTCGATTTTGTACTTAGAAAAAATCCAAATTTTTTTTTTTTTTTTTCCGTTTTTTTTCTAAGTGTCTGATCGAGAGAAGGAAAAAGAGGTGATTTTTAGCCTCTCTCGATTTTGTACTTAGAAAAAATCCAATTTTTTTTTTTTTTTTTTCCGTTTTTTTTCTAAGTGTCTGATCGAGAGAAGGAAAAAGAGGTGATTTTTAGCCACTCTCGATTTTGTACTTAGAAAAAATCCAATTTTTTTTTTTTTTTTTTTCCGTTTTTTTTCTTAGTGTCTGATCGAGAGAAGGAAAAAGAGGTGATTTTTAGCCACTCTCGATTTTGTACTTAGAAAAAATCCAATTTTTTTTTTTTTTTTTCATTTTTTTTTCTAAGTGTCTGATCGAGAGAAGGAAAAAGAGGTGATTTTTAGCCTCTCTCGATTTTGTACTTAGAAAAAATCCAATTTTTTTTTTTTTTTTTTCAGTTTTTTTTCTAAGTGTCTGATCGAGAGAAGGAAAAAGAGGTGATTTTTAGCCTCTCTTGATTTTGTACTTAGAAAAAATCCAATTTTTTTTTTTTTTTTTTTCATTTTTTTTTCTAAGTGTCTGATCGAGAGAAGGAAAAAGAGGTGATTTTTAGCCACTCTCGATTTTGTACTTAGAAAAAATCCAATTTTTTTTTTTTTTTTTCAGTTTTTTTTCTAAGTGTCTGATCGAGAGAAGGAAAAAGAGGTGATTTTTAGCCTCTCTTGATTTTGTACTTAGAAAAAATCCAATTTTTTTTTTTTTTTTTTCATTTTTTTTTCTAAGTGTCTGATCGAGAGAAGGAAAAAGAGGTGATTTTTAGCCACTCTCGATTTTGTACTTAGAAAAAATCCAATTTTTTTTTTTTTTTTTCAGTTTTTTTCTAAGTGTCTGATCGAGAGAAGGAAAAAGAGGTGATTTTTAGCCTCTCTTGATTTTGTACTTAGAAAAAATCCATTTTTTTTTTTTTTTTTCATTTTTTTTTCTAAGTGTCTGATCGAGAGAAGGAAAAAGAGGTGATTTTTAGCCACTCTCGATTTTGTACTTAGAAAAAATCCAATTTTTTTTTTTTTTTTTTCCGTTTTTTTTCTAAGTGTCTGATCGAGAGAAGGAAAAATAGGTGATTTTTAGCCTCTCTCGATTTTGTACTTAGAAAAAATCCAAATTTTTTTTTTTTTTTTTTCCGTTTTTTTTCTAAGTGTCTGATCGAGAGAAGGAAAAAGAGGTGATTTTTAGCCTCTCTCGATTTTGTACTTAGAAAAAATCCAATTTTTTTTTTTTTTTTTTCCGTTTTTTTTCTAAGTGTCTGATCGAGAGAAGGAAAAAGAGGTGATTTTTAGCCTCTCTCGATTTTGTACTTAGAAAAAATCCAAATTTTTTTATTTTTTTTTCCGTTTTTTTTCTAAGTGTCTGATCGAGAGAAGGAAAAAGAGGTGATTTTTAGCCACTCTCGATTTTGTACTTAGAAAAAATCCAATTTTTTTTATTTTTTTTTTCCGTTTTTTTTCTAAGTGTCTGATCGAGAGAAGGAAAAAGAGGTGATTTTTAGCCTCTCTCGATTTTGTACTTAGAAAAAATCCAAATTTTTTTTTTTTTTTTTTCCGTTTTTTTTCTAAGTGTCTGATCGAGAGAAGGAAAAAGAGGTGATTTTTAGCCTCTCTCGATTTTGTACTTAGAAAAAATCCAAATTTTTTTTTTTTTTTTTCCGTTTTTTTTCTAAGTGTCTGATCGAGAGAAGGAAAAAGAGGTGATTTTTAGCCTCTCTCGATTTTGTACTTAGAAAAAATCCAAATTTTTTTTTTTTTTTTTTCATTTTTTTTGTAAGTGTCTGATCGAGAGAAGGAAAAAGAGGTGATTTTTAGCCACTCTCGATTTTGTACTTAGAAAAAAATCCAAATTTTTTTTTTTTTTTTTCCGTTTTTTTTTCTAAGTGTCTGATCGAGAGAAGGAAAAAGAGGTGATTTTTAGCCTCTCTTGATTTTGTACTTAGAAAAAATCCAATTTTTTTTTTTTTTTTTCTTTTTTTTTTCAAAGTGTCTGATCGAGAGAAGGAAAAAGAGGTGATTTTTAGCCACTCTCGATTTTGTACTTAGAAAAAATCCAAATTTTTTTATTTTTTTTCCCGTTTTTTTTTCTAAGTGTCTGATCGAGAGAAGGAAAAAGAGGTGATTTTTAGCCACTCTCGATTTGTACTTAGAAAAAATCCAATTTTTTTAATTTTTTTTTTCCGTTTTTTTTCTAAGTGTCTGATCGAGAGAAGGAAAAAGAGGTGATTTTTAGCCACTCTCGATTTTGTACTTAGAAAAAATCCAATTTTTTTTATTTTTTTTTTCCGTTTTTTTTCTAAGTGTCCTGATCGAGAGAAGGAAAAAGAGGTGATTTTTAGCCACTCTCGATTTTGTACTTAGAAAAAATCCAATTTTTTTAATTATTTTTTTCCGTTTTTTTTCTAAGTGTCTGATCGAGAGAAGGAAAAAGAGGTGATTTTTAGCCACTCTCGATTTTGTACTTAGAAAAAATCCAATTTTTTTTATTTTTTTTTCCGTATTTTTTCTAAGTGTCTGATCGAGAGAAGGAAAAAGAGGTGATTTTTAGCCTCTCTCGATTTTGTACTTAGAAAAAATCCAAATTTTTTTTTTTTTTTTTTCCGTTTTTTTTCTAAGTGTCTGATCGAGAGAAGGAAAAAGAGGTGATTTTTAGCCTCTCTCGATTTTGTACTTAGAAAAAATCCAAATTTTTTTTTTTTTTTTTTTCCGTTTTTTTTCTAAGTGTCTGATCGAGAGAAGGAAAAAGAGGTGATTTTTAGCCTCTCTCGATTTTGTACTTAGAAAAAATCCAAATTTTTTTTTTTTTTTTTTTCATTTTTTTTGTAAGTGTCTGATCGAGAGAAGGAAAAAGAGGTGATTTTTAGCCACTCTCGATTTTGTACTTAGAAAAAAATCCAAATTTTTTTTTTTTTTTTCCGTTTTTTTTTCTAAGTGTCTGATCGAGAGAAGGAAAAAGAGGTGATTTTTAGCCTCTCTTGATTTTGTACTTAGAAAAAATCCAATTTTTTTTTTTTTTTTTCTTTTTTTTTTCAAAGTGTCTGATCGAGAGAAGGAAAAAGAGGTGATTTTTAGCCTCTCTCGATTTTGTACTTAGAAAAAATCCAAATTTTTTATTTTTTTTCCCGTTTTTTTTCTAAGTGTCTGATCGAGAGAAGGAAAAAGAGGTGATTTTTAGCCACTCTCGATTTTGTACTTAGAAAAAATCCAATTTTTTTAATTTTTTTTTTCCGTTTTTTTTCTAAGTGTCTGATCGAGAGAAGGAAAAAGAGGTGATTTTTAGCCTCTCTCGATTTTGTACTTAGAAAAAATCCAAATTTTTTTTTTTTTTTTTCCGTTTTTTTTCTAAGTGTCTGATCGAGAGAAGGAAAAAGAGGTGATTTTTAGCCTCTCTCGATTTTGTACTTAGAAAAAATCCAAATTTTTTTTTTTTTTTTTTCCGTTTTTTTCTAAGTGTCTGATCGAGAGAAGGAAAAAGAGGTGATTTTTAGCCTCTCTCGATTTTGTACTTAGAAAAAATCCAAATTTTTTTTTTTTTTTTTCATTTTTTTTTCTAAGTGTCTGATCGAGAGAAGGAAAAAGAGGTGATTTTTAGCCACTCTCGATTTTGTACTTAGAAAAAATCCAAATTTTTTTTTTTTTTTTTTCCGTTTTTTTTCTAAGTGTCTGATCGAGAGAAGGAAAAAGAGGTGATTTTTAGCCACTCTCGATTTTGTACTTAGAAAAAATCCAAATTTTTTTTTTTTTTTTTTCCGTTTTTTTTCTAAGTGTCTGATCGAGAGAAGGAAAAATAGGTGATTTTTAGCCTCTCTTGATTTTGTACTTAGAAAAAATCCATTTTTTTTTTTTTTTTTTTTCCGTTTTTTTTCTAAGTGTCTGATCGAGAGAAGGAAAAAGAGGTGATTTTTAGCCTCTCTTGATTTTGTACTTAGAAAAAATCCAATTTTTTTTTTTTTTTTTTCATTTTTTTTTCTAAGTGTCTGATCGAGAGAAGGAAAAAGAGGTGATTTTTAGCCACTCTCGATTTTGTACTTAGAAAAAATCCAAATTTTTTTTTTTTTTTTTTTCCGTTTTTTTTCTAAGTGTCTGATCGAGAGAAGGAAAAAGAGGTGATTTTTAGCCTCTCTCGATTTTGTACTTAGAAAAAATCCAAATTTTTTTTTTTTTTTTTTTTCCGTTTTTTTTCTAAGTGTCTGATCGAGAGAAGGAAAAAGAGGTGATTTTTAGCCTCTCTCGATTTTGTACTTAGAAAAAATCCAAATTTTTTTTTTTTTTTTCCGTTTTTTTTCTAAGTGTCTGATCGAGAGAAGGAAAAAGAGGTGATTTTTAGCCACTCTCGATTTTGTACTTAGAAAAAATCCAATTTTTTTTTTTTTTTTTCCGTTTTTTTTCTAAGTGTCTGATCGAGAGAAGGAAAAAGAGGTGATTTTTAGCCACTCTCGATTTTGTACTTAGAAAAAATCCAATTTTTTTTTTTTTTTTTTTTCCGTTTTTTTTCTAAGTGTCTGATCGAGAGAAGGAAAAAGAGGTGATTTTTAGCCACTCTCGATTTTGTACTTAGAAAAAATCCAATTTTTTATTTTTTTTTTTCCGTTTTTTTTCTAAGTGTCTGATCGAGAGAAGGAAAAAGAGGTGATTTTTAGCCACTCTCGATTTTGTACTTAGAAAAAATCCAATTTTTTTTTTTTTTTTTTTTCCGTTTTTTTTCTAAGTGTCTGATCGAGAGAAGGAAAAAGAGGTGATTTTTAGCCACTCTCGATTTTGTACTTAGAAAAAATCCAAATTTTTTTTTTTTTTTTTCCGTTTTTTTTCTAAGTGTCTGATCGAGAGAAGGAAAAAGAGGTGATTTTTAGCCTCTCTCGATTTTGTACTTAGAAAAAATCCAATTTTTTTTTTTTTTTTTTCCGTTTTTTTTCTAAGTGTCTGATCGAGAGAAGGAAAAAGAGGTGATTTTTAGCCACTCTCGATTTTGTACTTAGAAAAAATCCAATTTTTTTTTTTTTTTTTCATTTTTTTTTCTAAGTGTCTGATCGAGAGAAGGAAAAAGAGGTGATTTTTAGCCACTCTCGATTTTGTACTTAGAAAAAATCCAATTTTTTTTTTTTTTTTTTCAGTTTTTTTTCTAAGTGTCTGATCGAGAGAAGGAAAAAGAGGTGATTTTTAGCCTCTCTTGATTTTGTACTTAGAAAAAATCCATTTTTTTTTTTTTTTTTTCATTTTTTTTTCTAAGTGTCTGATCGAGAGAAGGAAAAAGAGGTGATTTTTAGCCACTCTCGATTTTGTACTTAGAAAAAATCCAATTTTTTTTTTTTTTTTTTCCGTTTTTTTTCTAAGTGTCTGATCGAGAGAAGGAAAAATAGGTGATTTTTAGCCTCTCTCGATTTTGTACTTAGAAAAAATCCAAATTTTTTTTTTTTTTTTTCCGTTTTTTTTCTAAGTGTCTGATCGAGAGAAGGAAAAAGAGGTGATTTTTAGCCTCTCTCGATTTTGTACTTAGAAAAAATCCAAATTTTTTTTTTTTTTTTTCATTTTTTTTGTAAGTGTCTGATCGAGAGAAGGAAAAAGAGGTGATTTTTAGCCACTCTCGATTTTGTACTTAGAAAAAATCCAAATTTTTTTTTTTTTTTTCCGTTTTTTTTCTAAGTGTCTGATCGAGAGAAGGAAAAAGAGGTGATTTTTAGCCTCTCTTGATTTTGTACTTAGAAAAAATCCAATTTTTTTTTTTTTTTTTCTTTTTTTTTTCAAAGTGTCTGATCGAGAGAAGGAAAAAGAGGTGATTTTTAGCCACTCTCGATTTTGTACTTAGAAAAAATCCAAATTTTTTTATTTTTTTTCCCGTTTTTTTTCTAAGTGTCTGATCGAGAGAAGGAAAAAGAGGTGATTTTTAGCCACTCTCGATTTTGTACTTAGAAAAAATCCAATTTTTTTAATTTTTTTTTTCCGTTTTTTTTCTAAGTGTCTGATCGAGAGAAGGAAAAAGAGGTGATTTTTAGCCACTCTCGATTTTGTACTTAGAAAAAATCCAATTTTTTTTATTTTTTTTTTCCGTTTTTTTTCTAAGTGTCTGATCGAGAGAAGGAAAAAGAGGTGATTTTTAGCCACTCTCGATTTTGTACTTAGAAAAAATCCAATTTTTTTAATTATTTTTTTCCGTTTTTTTTCTAAGTGTCTGATCGAGAGAAGGAAAAAGAGGTGATTTTTAGCCTCTCTCGATTTTGTACTTAGAAAAAATCCAAATTTTTTTTTTTTTTTTTTCCGTTTTTTTTCTAAGTGTCTGATCGAGAGAAGGAAAAAGAGGTGATTTTTAGCCTCTCTCGATTTTGTACTTAGAAAAAATCCAAATTTTTTTTTTTTTTTTTTCATTTTTTTTGTAAGTGTCTGATCGAGAGAAGGAAAAAGAGGTGATTTTTAGCCACTCTCGATTTTGTACTTAGAAAAAATCCAAATTTTTTTTTTTTTTTTCCGTTTTTTTTCTAAGTGTCTGATCGAGAGAAGGAAAAAGAGGTGATTTTTAGCCTCTCTTGATTTTGTACTTAGAAAAAATCCAATTTTTTTTTTTTTTTTCTTTTTTTTTTCAAAGTGTCTGATCGAGAGAAGGAAAAAGAGGTGATTTTTAGCCTCTCTCGATTTTGTACTTAGAAAAAATCCAAATTTTTTTATTTTTTTTCCCGTTTTTTTTCTAAGTGTCTGATCGAGAGAAGGAAAAAGAGGTGATTTTTAGCCACTCTCGATTTTGTACTTAGAAAAAATCCAATTTTTTTAATTTTTTTTTTCCGTTTTTTTTCTAAGTGTCTGATCGAGAGAAGGAAAAAGAGGTGATTTTTAGCCTCTCTCGATTTTGTACTTAGAAAAAATCCAAATTTTTTTTTTTTTTTTTTCCGTTTTTTTTCTAAGTGTCTGATCGAGAGAAGGAAAAAGAGGTGATTTTTAGCCTCTCTCGATTTTGTACTTAGAAAAAATCCAAATTTTTTTTTTTTTTTTTTCCGTTTTTTTCTAAGTGTCTGATCGAGAGAAGGAAAAAGAGGTGATTTTTAGCCTCTCTCGATTTTGTACTTAGAAAAAATCCAAATTTTTTTTTTTTTTTTTTCATTTTTTTTTCTAAGTGTCTGATCGAGAGAAGGAAAAAGAGGTGATTTTTAGCCACTCTCGATTTTGTACTTAGAAAAAATCCAAATTTTTTTTTTTTTTTTTCCGTTTTTTTTCTAAGTGTCTGATCGAGAGAAGGAAAAAGAGGTGATTTTTAGCCACTCTCGATTTTGTACTTAGAAAAAATCCAAATTTTTTTTTTTTTTTTTTCCGTTTTTTTTCTAAGTGTCTGATCGAGAGAAGGAAAAATAGGTGATTTTTAGCCTCTCTTGATTTTGTACTTAGAAAAAATCCATTTTTTTTTTTTTTTTTTTCCGTTTTTTTTCTAAGTGTCTGATCGAGAGAAGGAAAAAGAGGTGATTTTTAGCCTCTCTTGATTTTGTACTTAGAAAAAATCCAATTTTTTTTTTTTTTTTTTCATTTTTTTTTCTAAGTGTCTGATCGAGAGAAGGAAAAAGAGGTGATTTTTAGCCACTCTCGATTTTGTACTTAGAAAAAATCCAAATTTTTTTTTTTTTTTTTTCCGTTTTTTTTCTAAGTGTCTGATCGAGAGAAGGAAAAAGAGGTGATTTTTAGCCTCTCTCGATTTTGTACTTAGAAAAAATCCAAATTTTTTTTTTTTTTTTTTCCGTTTTTTTTCTAAGTGTCTGATCGAGAGAAGGAAAAAGAGGTGATTTTTAGCCTCTCTCGATTTTGTACTTAGAAAAAATCCAAATTTTTTTTTTTTTTTTTCCGTTTTTTTTCTAAGTGTCTGATCGAGAGAAGGAAAAAGAGGTGATTTTTAGCCACTCTCGATTTTGTACTTAGAAAAAATCCAATTTTTTTTTTTTTTTTTTCCGTTTTTTTTCTAAGTGTCTGATCGAGAGAAGGAAAAAGAGGTGATTTTTAGCCACTCTCGATTTTGTACTTAGAAAAAATCCAATTTTTTTTTTTTTTTTTTTTCCGTTTTTTTTCTAAGTGTCTGATCGAGAGAAGGAAAAAGAGGTGATTTTTAGCCACTCTCGATTTTGTACTTAGAAAAAATCCAATTTTTTATTTTTTTTTTTCCGTTTTTTTTCTAAGTGTCTGATCGAGAGAAGGAAAAAGAGGTGATTTTTAGCCACTCTCGATTTTGTACTTAGAAAAAATCCAATTTTTTTTTTTTTTTTTTTTCCGTTTTTTTTCTAAGTGTCTGATCGAGAGAAGGAAAAAGAGGTGATTTTTAGCCACTCTCGATTTTGTACTTAGAAAAAATCCAAATTTTTTTTTTTTTTTTTCCGTTTTTTTTCTAAGTGTCTGATCGAGAGAAGGAAAAAGAGGTGATTTTTAGCCTCTCTCGATTTTGTACTTAGAAAAAATCCAATTTTTTTTTTTTTTTTTTCCGTTTTTTTTCTAAGTGTCTGATCGAGAGAAGGAAAAAGAGGTGATTTTTAGCCACTCTCGATTTTGTACTTAGAAAAAATCCAATTTTTTTTTTTTTTTTCATTTTTTTTTCTAAGTGTCTGATCGAGAGAAGGAAAAAGAGGTGATTTTTAGCCACTCTCGATTTTGTACTTAGAAAAAATCCAATTTTTTTTTTTTTTTTTTCAGTTTTTTTTCTAAGTGTCTGATCGAGAGAAGGAAAAAGAGGTGATTTTTAGCCTCTCTTGATTTTGTACTTAGAAAAAATCCATTTTTTTTTTTTTTTTTTCATTTTTTTTTCTAAGTGTCTGATCGAGAGAAGGAAAAAGAGGTGATTTTTAGCCACTCTCGATTTTGTACTTAGAAAAAATCCAATTTTTTTTTTTTTTTTTTCCGTTTTTTTTCTAAGTGTCTGATCGAGAGAAGGAAAAATAGGTGATTTTTAGCCTCTCTCGATTTTGTACTTAGAAAAAATCCAAATTTTTTTTTTTTTTTTTCCGTTTTTTTTCTAAGTGTCTGATCGAGAGAAGGAAAAAGAGGTGATTTTTAGCCTCTCTCGATTTTGTACTTAGAAAAAATCCAATTTTTTTTTTTTTTTTTTCCGTTTTTTTTCTAAGTGTCTGATCGAGAGAAGGAAAAAGAGGTGATTTTTAGCCACTCTCGATTTTGTACTTAGAAAAAATCCAATTTTTTTTTTTTTTTTTCATTTTTTTTTCTAAGTGTCTGATCGAGAGAAGGAAAAAGAGGTGATTTTTAGCCTCTCTCGATTTTGTACTTAGAAAAAATCCATTTTTTTTTTTTTTTTTTTCAGTTTTTTTTCTAAGTGTCTGATCGAGAGAAGGAAAAAGAGGTGATTTTTAGCCTCTCTTGATTTTGTACTTAGAAAAAATCCAATTTTTTTTTTTTTTTTTCATTTTTTTTTCTAAGTGTCTGATCGAGAGAAGGAAAAAGAGGTGATTTTTAGCCACTCTCGATTTTGTACTTAGAAAAAATCCAATTTTTTTTTTTTTTTTTTCAGTTTTTTTTCTAAGTGTCTGATCGAGAGAAGGAAAAAGAGGTGATTTTTAGCCTCTCTTGATTTTGTACTTAGAAAAAATCCAATTTTTTTTTTTTTTTTTCATTTTTTTTTCTAAGTGTCTGATCGAGAGAAGGAAAAAGAGGTGATTTTTAGCCACTCTCGATTTTGTACTTAGAAAAAATCCAATTTTTTTTTTTTTTTTTTTCAGTTTTTTTTCTAAGTGTCTGATCGAGAGAAGGAAAAAGAGGTGATTTTTAGCCTCTCTTGATTTTGTACTTAGAAAAAATCCATTTTTTTTTTTTTTTTTTCATTTTTTTTTCTAATGTCTGATCGAGAGAAGGAAAAAGAGGTGATTTTTAGCCACTCTCGATTTTGTACTTAGAAAAAATCCAATTTTTTTTTTTTTTTTTTCCGTTTTTTTTCTAAGTGTCTGATCGAGAGAAGGAAAAATAGGTGATTTTTAGCCTCTCTCGATTTTGTACTTAGAAAAAATCCAATTTTTTTTTTTTTTTTTCCGTTTTTTTTCTAAGTGTCTGATCGAGAGAAGGAAAAAGAGGTGATTTTTAGCCACTCTCGATTTTGTACTTAGAAAAAATCCAAATTTTTTTTTTTTTTTTTCAGTTTTTTTTCTAAGTGTCTGATCGAGAGAAGGAAAAAGAGGTGATTTTTAGCCTCTCTTGATTTTGTACTTAGAAAAAATCCAATTTTTTTTTTTTTTTTTTCTTTTTTTTTTCTAAGTGTCTGATCGAGAGAAGGAAAAAGAGGTGATTTTTAGCCACTCTCGATTTTGTACTTAGAAAAAATCCAATTTTTTTTTTTTTTTTTCCGTTTTTTTTTCTAAGTGTCTGATCGAGAGAAGGAAAAAGAGGTGATTTTTAGCCTCTCTCGATTTTGTACTAAGAAAAAATCCAAATTTTTTCATTTTTTTTTTCATTTTTTTTTCTAAGTGTCTGATCGAGAGAAGGAAAAAGAGGTGATTTTTAGCCACTCTCGATTTTGTACTTAGAAAAAATCCAAATTTTTTTTTTTTTTTTTCAGTTTTTTTTCTAAGTGTCTGATCGAGAGAAGGAAAAAGAGGTGATTTTTAGCCTCTCTTGATTTTGTACTTAGAAAAAATCCAATTTTTTTTTTTTTTTTTTCCTTTTTTTTTTCTAAGTGTCTGATCGAGAGAAGGAAAAAGAGGTGATTTTTAGCCACTCTCGATTTTGTACTTAGAAAAAATCCAATTTTTTTTTTTTTTTTTTCCGTTTTTTTTCTAAGTGTCTGATCGAGAGAAGGAAAAAGAGGTGATTTTTAGCCACTCTCGATTTTGTACTTAGAAAAAATCCAATTTTTTTTTTTTTTTTTTCCGTTTTTTTTCTAAGTGTCTGATCGAGAGAAGGAAAAAGAGGTGATTTTTAGCCACTCTCGATTTTGTACTTAGAAAAAATCCAAATTTTTTTTTTTTTTTTTTCCGTTTTTTTTCTAAGTGTCTGATCGAGAGAAGGAAAAAGAGGTGATTTTTAGCCTCTCTCGATTTTGTACTTAGAAAAAATCCAAATTTTTTTTTTTTTTTTTTCCGTTTTTTTTCTAAGTGTCTGATCGAGAGAAGGAAAAAGAGGTGATTTTTAGCCTCTCTCGATTTTGTACTTAGAAAAAATCCAAATTTTTTTTTTTTTTTTTTCATTTTTTTTGTAAGTGTCTGATCGAGAGAAGGAAAAAGAGGTGATTTTTAGCCACTCTCGATTTTGTACTTAGAAAAAATCCAAATTTTTTTTTTTTTTTTCCGTTTTTTTTCTAAGTGTCTGATCGAGAGAAGGAAAAAGAGGTGATTTTTAGCCTCTCTTGATTTTGTACTTAGAAAAAATGCAATTTTTTTTTTTTTTTTCTTTTTTTTTTCAAAGTGTCTGATCGAGAGAAGGAAAAAGAGGTGATTTTTAGCCACTCTCGATTTTGTACTTAGAAAAAATCCAAATTTTTTTTTTTTTTTTTTCCGTTTTTTTTCTAAGTGTCTGATCGAGAGAAGGAAAAAGAGGTGATTTTTAGCCTCTCTCGATTTTGTACTTAGAAAAAATCCAAATTTTTTTATTTTTTTTCCCGTTTTTTTTCTAAGTGTCTGATCGAGAGAAGGAAAAAGAGGTGATTTTTAGCCACTCTCGATTTTGTACTTAGAAAAAATCCAATTTTTTTAATTTTTTTTTTCCGTTTTTTTTCTAAGTGTCTGATCGAGAGAAGGAAAAAGAGGTGATTTTTAGCCTCTCTCGATTTTGTACTTAGAAAAAATCCAAATTTTTTTTTTTTTTTTTTCCGTTTTTTTTCTAAGTGTCTGATCGAGAGAAGGAAAAAGAGGTGATTTTTAGCCTCTCTCGATTTTGTACTTAGAAAAAATCCAAATTTTTTTTTTTTTTTTTTCCGTTTTTTTTCTAAGTGTCTGATCGAGAGAAGGAAAAAGAGGTGATTTTTAGCCTCTCTCGATTTTGTACTTAGAAAAAATCCAAATTTTTTTTTTTTTTTTTTCCGTTTTTTTTCTAAGTGTCTGATCGAGAGAAGGAAAAAGAGGTGATTTTTAGCCTCTCTCGATTTTGTACTTAGAAAAAATCCAAATTTTTTTTTTTTTTTTTTCATTTTTTTTGTAAGTGTCTGATCGAGAGAAGGAAAAAGAGGTGATTTTTAGCCACTCTCGATTTTGTACTTAGAAAAAATCCAAATATTTTTTTTTTTTTTCCGTTTTTTTTCTAAGTGTCTGATCGAGAGAAGGAAAAAGAGGTGATTTTTAGCCTCTCTTGATTTTGTACTTAGAAAAAATGCAATTTTTTTTTTTTTTTTCTTTTTTTTTTCAAAGTGTCTGATCGAGAGAAGGAAAAAGAGGTGATTTTTAGCCACTCTCGATTTTGTACTTAGAAAAAATCCAAATTTTTTTTTTTTTTTTTTCCGTTTTTTTTCTAAGTGTCTGATCGAGAGAAGGAAAAAGAGGTGATTTTTAGCCTCTCTCGATTTTGTACTTAGAAAAAATCCAAATTTTTTTTTTTTTTTTTTCCGTTTTTTTTCTAAGTGTCTGATCGAGAGAAGGAAAAAGAGGTGATTTTTAGCCTCTCTTGATTTTGTACTTAGAAAAAATCCAATTTTTTTTTTTTTTTTCCGTTTTTTTTTCTAAGTGTCTGATCGAGAGAAGGAAAAAGAGGTGATTTTTAGCCTCTCTTGATTTTGTACTTAGAAAAAATCCAATTTTTTTTTTTTTTTTTTCATTTTTTTTTCTAAGTGTCTGATCGAGAGAAGGAAAAAGAGGTGATTTTTAGCCACTCTCGATTTTGTACTTAGAAAAAATCCAAATTTTTTTTTTTTTTTTTTCCGTTTTTTTTCTAAGTGTCTGATCGAGAGAAGGAAAAAGAGGTGATTTTTAGCCTCTCTCGATTTTGTACTTAGAAAAAATCCAAATTTTTTTTTTTTTTTTTTCCGTTTTTTTTCTAAGTGTCTGATCGAGAGAAGGAAAAAGAGGTGATTTTTAGCCTCTCTCGATTTTGTACTTAGAAAAAATCCAAATTTTTTTTTTTTTTTTTCCGTTTTTTTTCTAAGTGTCTGATCGAGAGAAGGAAAAAGAGGTGATTTTTAGCCACTCTCGATTTTGTACTTAGAAAAAATCCAATTTTTTTTTTTTTTTTTTTCCGTTTTTTTTCTAAGTGTCTGATCGAGAGAAGGAAAAAGAGGTGATTTTTAGCCACTCTCGATTTTGTACTTAGAAAAAATCCAAATTTTTTTTTTTTTTTTTTCCGTTTTTTTTCTAAGTGTCTGATCGAGAGAAGGAAAAAGAGGTGATTTTTAGCCTCTCTCGATTTTGTACTTAGAAAAAATCCAATTTTTTTTTTTTTTTTTTCCTTTTTTTTTTCTAAGTGTCTGATCGAGAGAAGGAAAAAGAGGTGATTTTTAGCCACTCTCGATTTTGTACTTAGAAAAAATCCAATTTTTTTTTTTTTTTTTTCCGTTTTTTTTCTAAGTGTCTGATCGAGAGAAGGAAAAAGAGGTGATTTTTAGCCACTCTCGATTTTGTACTTAGAAAAAATCCAATTTTTTTTTTTTTTTTTTTTCCGTTTTTTTTCTAAGTGTCTGATCGAGAGAAGGAAAAAGAGGTGATTTTTAGCCACTCTCGATTTTGTACTTAGAAAAAATCCAATTTTTTATTTTTTTTTTTCCGTTTTTTTTCTAAGTGTCTGATCGAGAGAAGGAAAAAGAGGTGATTTTTAGCCACTCTCGATTTTGTACTTAGAAAAAATCCAATTTTTTTTTTTTTTTTTTTTCCGTTTTTTTTCTAAGTGTCTGATCGAGAGAAGGAAAAAGAGGTGATTTTTAGCCACTCTCGATTTTGTACTTAGAAAAAATCCAATTTTTTTTTTTTTTTTTTCCGTTTTTTTTCTAAGTGTCTGATCGAGAGAAGGAAAAAGAGGTGATTTTTAGCCACTCTCGATTTTGTACTTAGAAAAAATCCAATTTTTTTTTTTTTTTTTTTTCCGTTTTTTTTCTTAGTGTCTGATAGAGAGAAGGAAAAAGAGGTGATTTTTAGCCACTCTCGATTTTGTACTTAGAAAAAATCCAATTTTTTTTTTTTTTTTTTCATTTTTTTTTCTAAGTGTCTGATCGAGAGAAGGAAAAAGAGGTGATTTTTAGCCTCTCTCGATTTTGTACTTAGAAAAAATCCAATTTTTTTTTTTTTTTTTTCAGTTTTTTTTCTAAGTGTCTGATCGAGAGAAGGAAAAAGAGGTGATTTTTAGCCTCTCTTGATTTTGTACTTAGAAAAAATCCAATTTTTTTTTTTTTTTTTCATTTTTTTTTCTAAGTGTCTGATCGAGAGAAGGAAAAAGAGGTGATTTTTAGCCACTCTCGATTTTGTACTTAGAAAAAATCCAATTTTTTTTTTTTTTTTTTCAGTTTTTTTTCTAAGTGTCTGATCGAGAGAAGGAAAAAGAGGTGATTTTTAGCCTCTCTTGATTTTGTACTTAGAAAAAATCCAATTTTTTTTTTTTTTTTTCATTTTTTTTTCTAAGTGTCTGATCGAGAGAAGGAAAAAGAGGTGATTTTTAGCCACTCTCGATTTTGTACTTAGAAAAAATCCAATTTTTTTTTTTTTTTTCTCCGTTTTTTTTCTAAGTGTCTGATCGAGAGAAGGAAAAATAGGTGATTTTTAGCCTCTCTTGATTTTGTACTTAGAAAAAATCCAATTTTTTTCATTTTTTTTTTCATTTTTTTTTCTAAGTGTCTGATCGAGAGAAGGAAAAAGAGGTGATTTTTAGCCACTCTCGATTTTGTACTTAGAAAAAATCCAAATTTTTTTTTTTTTTTTTTCAGTTTTTTTTCTAAGTGTCTGATCGAGAGAAGGAAAAAGAGGTGATTTTTAGCCTCTCTTGATTTTGTACTTAGAAAAAATCCAATTTTTTTTTTTTTTTTTTCCTTTTTTTTTTCTAAGTGTCTGATCGAGAGAAGGAAAAAGAGGTGATTTTTAGCCACTCTCGATTTTGTACTTAGAAAAAATCCAATTTTTTTTTTTTTTTTTTCCGTTTTTTTTCTAAGTGTCTGATCGAGAGAAGGAAAAAGAGGTGATTTTTAGCCACTCTCGATTTTGTACTTAGAAAAAATCCAATTTTTTTTTTTTTTTTTTTTCCGTTTTTTTTTCTAAGTGTCTGATCGAGAGAAGGAAAAAGAGGTGATTTTTAGCCACTCTCGATTTTGTACTTAGAAAAAATCCAAATTTTTTTTTTTTTTTTTTCCGTTTTTTTTCTAAGTGTCTGATCGAGAGAAGGAAAAAGAGGTGATTTTTAGCCTCTCTCGATTTTGTACTTAGAAAAAATCCAATTTTTTTTTTTTTTTTTCCGTTTTTTTTCTAAGTGTCTGATCGAGAGAAGGAAAAAGAGGTGATTTTTAGCCACTCTCGATTTTGTACTTAGAAAAAATCCAATTTTTTTTTTTTTTTTTTTTCCGTTTTTTTTCTTAGTGTCTGATCGAGAGAAGGAAAAAGAGGTGATTTTTAGCCACTCTCGATTTTGTACTTAGAAAAAATCCAAATTTTTTTTTTTTTTTTTCATTTTTTTTTCTAAGTGTCTGATCGAGAGAAGGAAAAAGAGGTGATTTTTAGCCTCTCTCGATTTTGTACTTAGAAAAAATCCAAATTTTTTTTTTTTTTTTTCAGTTTTTTTTCTAAGTGTCTGATCGAGAGAAGGAAAAAGAGGTGATTTTTAGCCTCTCTTGATTTTGTACTTAGAAAAAATCCAATTTTTTTTTTTTTTTTTCATTTTTTTTTCTAAGTGTCTGATCGAGAGAAGGAAAAAGAGGTGATTTTTAGCCACTCTCGATTTTGTACTTAGAAAAAATCCAAATTTTTTTTTTTTTTTTTCAGTTTTTTTTCTAAGTGTCTGATCGAGAGAAGGAAAAAGAGGTGATTTTTAGCCTCTCTTGATTTTGTACTTAGAAAAAATCCAATTTTTTTTTTTTTTTTTCCATTTTTTTTTCTAAGTGTCTGATCGAGAGAAGGAAAAAGAGGTGATTTTTAGCCACTCTCGATTTTGTACTTAGAAAAAATCCAATTTTTTTTTTTTTTTTTTCCGTTTTTTTTCTAAGTGTCTGATCGAGAGAAGGAAAAATAGGTGATTTTTAGCCTCTCTCGATTTTGTACTTAGAAAAAATCCAAATTATTATTATTTTTTTTCCGTTTTTTTTCTAAGTGTCTGATCGAGAGAAGGAAAAAGAGGTGATTTTTAGCCACTCTCGATTTTGTACTTAGAAAAAATCCAATTTTTTTTTTTTTTTTTCAGTTTTTTTTCTAAGTGTCTGATCGAGAGAAGGAAAAAGAGGTGATTTTTAGCCTCTCTTGATTTTGTACTTAGAAAAAATCCAAATTTTTTTTTTTTTTTCTTTTTTTTTTCTAAGTGTCTGATCGAGAGAAGGAAAAAGAGGTGATTTTTAGCCACTCTCGATTTTGTACTTAGAAAAAATCCAATTTTTTTATTTTTTTTTTTCCGTTTTTTTTCTAAGTGTCTGATCGAGAGAAGGAAAAAGAGGTGATTTTTAGCCTCTCTCGATTTTGTACTTAGAAAAAATACAAATTTTTTTTTTTTTTTTTTCCGTTTTTTTTCTTAGTGTCTGATCGAGAGAAGGAAAAAGAGGTGATTTTTAGCCTCTCTCGATTTTGTACTTAGAAAAAATCCAATTTTTTATTTTTTTTTTAAATTTTTTTTTCTAAGTGTCTGATCGAGAGAAGGAAAAAGAGGTGATTTTTAGCCACTCTCGATTTTGTACTTAGAAAAAATCCAAATATTTTTTTTTTTTTTTCCGTTTTTTTTCTAAGTGTCTGATCGAGAGAAGGAAAAAGAGGTGATTTTTAGCCTCTCTCGATTTTGTACTTAGAAAAAATTCAAATTTTTTTTTTTTTTTTTTCCGTTTTTTTTCTAAGTGTCTGATCGAGAAAAGGAAAAAGAGGTGATTTTTAGCCTCTCTCGATTTTGTACTTAGAAAAAATCCAAATTTTTTTTTTTTTTTTTTCCGTTTTTTTTCTAAGTGTCTGATCGAGAGAAGGAAAAAGAGGTGATTTTTAGCCTCTCTCGATTTTGTACTTAGAAAAAATCCAATTTTTTTTTTTTTTTTTTCCGTTTTTTTTCTTAGTGTCTGATCGAGAGAAGGAAAAAGAGGTGATTTTTAGCCACTCTCGATTTTGTACTTAGAAAAAATCCAAATTTTTATTTTTTTTTTTCATTTTTTTTTCTAAGTGTCTGATCGAGAGAAGGAAAAAGAGGTGATTTTTAGCCTCTCTCGATTTTGTACTTAGAAAAAATCCAAATTTTTATTTTTTTTTTTCATTTTTTTTTCTAAGTGTCTGATCGAGAGAAGGAAAAAGAGGTGATTTTTAGCCTCTCTCGATTTTGTACTTAGAAAAAATCCAATTTTTTTTTTTTTTTTTTTCAGTTTTTTTTCTAAGTGTCTGATCGAGAGAAGGAAAAAGAGGTGATTTTTAGCCTCTCTTGATTTTGTACTTAGAAAAAATCCAATTTTTTTTTTTTTTTTTCATTTTTTTTTCTAAGTGTCTGATCGAGAGAAGGAAAAAGAGGTGATTTTTAGCCACTCTCGATTTTGTACTTAGAAAAAATCCAATTTTTTTTTTTTTTTTTTCCGTTTTTTTTCTAAGTGTCTGATCGAGAGAAGGAAAAATAGGTGATTTTTAGCCACTCTCGATTTTGTACTTAGAAAAAATCCAAATTTTTTTTTTTTTTTTCCGTTTTTTTTCTAAGTGTCTGATCGAGAGAAGGAAAAAGAGGTGATTTTTAGCCTCTCTTGATTTTGTACTTAGAAAAAATGCAATTTTTTTTTTTTTTTTTCTTTTTTTTTTCAAAGTGTCTGATCGAGAGAAGGAAAAAGAGGTGATTTTTAGCCACTCTCGATTTTGTACTTAGAAAAAATCCAAATTTTTTTTTTTTTTTTTTCCGTTTTTTTTCTAAGTGTCTGATCGAGAGAAGGAAAAAGAGGTGATTTTTAGCCTCTCTCGATTTTGTACTTAGAAAAAATCCAAATTTTTTTATTTTTTTTCCCGTTTTTTTTCTAAGTGTCTGATCGAGAGAAGGAAAAAGAGGTGATTTTTAGCCACTCTCGATTTTGTACTTAGAAAAAATCCAATTTTTTTAATTTTTTTTTTCCGTTTTTTTTCTAAGTGTCTGATCGAGAGAAGGAAAAAGAGGTGATTTTTAGCCTCTCTTGATTTTGTACTTAGAAAAAATGCAATTTTTTTTTTTTTTTTTCTTTTTTTTTTCAAAGTGTCTGATCGAGAGAAGGAAAAAGAGGTGATTTTTAGCCACTCTCGATTTTGTACTTAGAAAAAATCCAAATTTTTTTTTTTTTTTTTCCGTTTTTTTTCTAAGTGTCTGATCGAGAGAAGGAAAAAGAGGTGATTTTTAGCCTCTCTCGATTTTGTACTTAGAAAAAATCCAAATTTTTTTTTTTTTTTTTTCCGTTTTTTTTCTAAGTGTCTGATCGAGAGAAGGAAAAAGAGGTGATTTTTAGCCTCTCTTGATTTTGTACTTAGAAAAAATCCAATTTTTTTTTTTTTTTTTCCGTTTTTTTTCTAAGTGTCTGATCGAGAGAAGGAAAAAGAGGTGATTTTTAGCCTCTCTTGATTTTGTACTTAGAAAAAATCCAATTTTTTTTTTTTTTTTTCATTTTTTTTTCTAAGTGTCTGATCGAGAGAAGGAAAAAGAGGTGATTTTTAGCCACTCTCGATTTTGTACTTAGAAAAAATCCAAATTTTTTTTTTTTTTTTTTCCGTTTTTTTTCTAAGTGTCTGATCGAGAGAAGGAAAAAGAGGTGATTTTTAGCCTCTCTCGATTTTGTACTTAGAAAAAATCCAAATTTTTTTTTTTTTTTTTTCCGTTTTTTTTCTAAGTGTCTGATCGAGAGAAGGAAAAAGAGGTGATTTTTAGCCTCTCTCGATTTTGTACTTAGAAAAAATCCAAATTTTTTTTTTTTTTTTTCCGTTTTTTTTCTAAGTGTCTGATCGAGAGAAGGAAAAAGAGGTGATTTTTAGCCACTCTCGATTTTGTACTTAGAAAAAATCCAATTTTTTTTTTTTTTTTTTTTCCGTTTTTTTTCTAAGTGTCTGATCGAGAGAAGGAAAAAGAGGTGATTTTTAGCCACTCTCGATTTTGTACTTAGAAAAAATCCAAATTTTTTTTTTTTTTTTTTCCGTTTTTTTTCTAAGTGTCTGATCGAGAGAAGGAAAAAGAGGTGATTTTTCGCCTCTCTCGATTTTGTACTTAGAAAAAATCCAATTTTTTTTTTTTTTTTTTCCTTTTTTTTTTCTAAGTGTCTGATCGAGAGAAGGAAAAAGAGGTGATTTTTAGCCACTCTCGATTTTGTACTTAGAAAAAATCCAATTTTTTTTTTTTTTTTTTCCGTTTTTTTTCTAAGTGTCTGATCGAGAGAAGGAAAAAGGTGATTTTTAGCCACTCTCGATTTTGTACTTAGAAAAAATCCAATTTTTTTTTTTTTTTTTTTTCCGTTTTTTTTCTAAGTGTCTGATCGAGAGAAGGAAAAAGAGGTGATTTTTAGCCACTCTCGATTTTGTACTTAGAAAAAATCCAATTTTTTATTTTTTTTTTTCCGTTTTTTTTCTAAGTGTCTGATCGAGAGAAGGAAAAAGAGGTGATTTTTAGCCACTCTCGATTTTGTACTTAGAAAAAATCCAATTTTTTTTTTTTTTTTTTTTCCGTTTTTTTTCTAAGTGTCTGATCGAGAGAAGGAAAAAGAGGTGATTTTTAGCCACTCTCGATTTTGTACTTAGAAAAAATCCAAATTTTTTTTTTTTTTTTTCCGTTTTTTTTCTAAGTGTCTGATCGAGAGAAGGAAAAAGAGGTGATTTTTAGCCTCTCTCGATTTTGTACTTAGAAAAAATCCAATTTTTTTTTTTTTTTTTTCCGTTTTTTTTCTAAGTGTCTGATCGAGAGAAGGAAAAAGAGGTGATTTTTAGCCACTCTCGATTTTGTACTTAGAAAAAATCCAATTTTTTTTTTTTTTTTTTTTCCGTTTTTTTTCTTAGTGTCTGATAGAGAGAAGGAAAAAGAGGTGATTTTTAGCCACTCTCGATTTTGTACTTAGAAAAAATCCAATTTTTTTTTTTTTTTTTTCATTTTTTTTTCTAAGTGTCTGATCGAGAGAAGGAAAAAGAGGTGATTTTTAGCCTCTCTCGATTTTGTACTTAGAAAAAATCCAATTTTTTTTTTTTTTTTTTCAGTTTTTTTTCTAAGTGTCTGATCGAGAGAAGGAAAAAGAGGTGATTTTTAGCCTCTCTTGATTTTGTACTTAGAAAAAATCCAATTTTTTTTTTTTTTTTCATTTTTTTTTCTAAGTGTCTGATCGAGAGAAGGAAAAAGAGGTGATTTTTAGCCACTCTCGATTTTGTACTTAGAAAAAATCCAATTTTTTTTTTTTTTTTTTCAGTTTTTTTTCTAAGTGTCTGATCGAGAGAAGGAAAAAGAGGTGATTTTTAGCCTCTCTTGATTTTGTACTTAGAAAAAATCCAATTTTTTTTTTTTTTTTTTCATTTTTTTTTCTAAGTGTCTGATCGAGAGAAGGAAAAAGAGGTGATTTTTAGCCACTCTCGATTTTGTACTTAGAAAAAATCCAATTTTTTTTTTTTTTTTTCTCCGTTTTTTTTCTAAGTGTCTGATCGAGAGAAGGAAAAATAGGTGATTTTTAGCCTCTCTTGATTTTGTACTTAGAAAAAATCCAATTTTTTTCATTTTTTTTTTCATTTTTTTTTCTAAGTGTCTGATCGAGAGAAGGAAAAAGAGGTGATTTTTAGCCACTCTCGATTTTGTACTTAGAAAAAATCCAAATTTTTTTTTTTTTTTTTTCCGTTTTTTTTCTAAGTGTCTGATCGAGAGAAGGAAAAAGAGGTGATTTTTAGCCTCTCTCGATTTTGTACTTAGAAAAAATCCAATTTTTTTTTTTTTTTTTCCGTTTTTTTTCTAAGTGTCTGATCGAGAGAAGGAAAAAGAGGTGATTTTTAGCCACTCTCGATTTTGTACTTAGAAAAAATCCAATTTTTTTTTTTTTTTTTTTCCGTTTTTTTTCTTAGTGTCTGATCGAGAGAAGGAAAAAGAGGTGATTTTTAGCCACTCTCGATTTTGTACTTAGAAAAAATCCAAATTTTTTTTTTTTTTTTCATTTTTTTTTCTAAGTGTCTGATCGAGAGAAGGAAAAAGAGGTGATTTTTAGCCTCTCTCGATTTTGTACTTAGAAAAAATCCAAATTTTTTTTTTTTTTTTTCAGTTTTTTTTCTAAGTGTCTGATCGAGAGAAGGAAAAAGAGGTGATTTTTAGCCTCTCTTGATTTTGTACTTAGAAAAAATCCAATTTTTTTTTTTTTTTTTTCATTTTTTTTTCTAAGTGTCTGATCGAGAGAAGGAAAAAGAGGTGATTTTTAGCCACTCTCGATTTTGTACTTAGAAAAAATCCAAATTTTTTTTTTTTTTTTTCAGTTTTTTTTCTAAGTGTCTGATCGAGAGAAGGAAAAAGAGGTGATTTTTAGCCTCTCTTGATTTTGTACTTAGAAAAAATCCAATTTTTTTTTTTTTTTTTCCATTTTTTTTTCTAAGTGTCTGATCGAGAGAAGGAAAAAGAGGTGATTTTTAGCCACTCTCGATTTTGTACTTAGAAAAAATCCAATTTTTTTTTTTTTTTTTTCCGTTTTTTTTCTAAGTGTCTGATCGAGAGAAGGAAAAATAGGTGATTTTTAGCCTCTCTCGATTTTGTACTTAGAAAAAATCCAAATTATTATTATTTTTTTTCCGTTTTTTTTCTAAGTGTCTGATCGAGAGAAGGAAAAAGAGGTGATTTTTAGCCACTCTCGATTTTGTACTTAGAAAAAATCCAATTTTTTTTTTTTTTTTTCAGTTTTTTTTCTAAGTGTCTGATCGAGAGAAGGAAAAAGAGGTGATTTTTAGCCTCTCTTGATTTTGTACTTAGAAAAAATCCAAATTTTTTTTTTTTTTTCTTTTTTTTTTCTAAGTGTCTGATCGAGAGAAGGAAAAAGAGGTGATTTTTAGCCACTCTCGATTTTGTACTTAGAAAAAATCCAATTTTTTTATTTTTTTTTTTCCGTTTTTTTTCTAAGTGTCTGATCGAGAGAAGGAAAAAGAGGTGATTTTTAGCCTCTCTCGATTTTGTACTTAGAAAAAATCCAAATTTTTTTTTTTTTTTTTTCCGTTTTTTTTCTTAGTGTCTGATCGAGAGAAGGAAAAAGAGGTGATTTTTAGCCTCTCTCGATTTTGTACTTAGAAAAAATCCAATTTTTTATTTTTTTTTTAAATTTTTTTTTCTAAGTGTCTGATCGAGAGAAGGAAAAAGAGGTGATTTTTAGCCACTCTCGATTTTGTACTTAGAAAAAATCCAAATATATTTTTTTTTTTTCCGTTTTTTTTCTAAGTGTCTGATCGAGAGAAGGAAAAAGAGGTGATTTTTAGCCTCTCTCGATTTTGTACTTAGAAAAAATTCAAATTTTTTTTTTTTTTTTTTCCGTTTTTTTTCTAAGTGTCTGATCGAGAAAAGGAAAAAGAGGTGATTTTTAGCCTCTCTCGATTTTGTACTTAGAAAAAATCCAAATTTTTTTTTTTTTTTTTTCCGTTTTTTTTCTAAGTGTCTGATCGAGAGAAGGAAAAAGAGGTGATTTTTAGCCTCTCTCGATTTTGTACTTAGAAAAAATCCAATTTTTTTTTTTTTTTTTTTCCGTTTTTTTTCTTAGTGTCTGATCGAGAGAAGGAAAAAGAGGTGATTTTTAGCCACTCTCGATTTTGTACTTAGAAAAAATCCAAATTTTTATTTTTTTTTTTCATTTTTTTTTCTAAGTGTCTGATCGAGAGAAGGAAAAAGAGGTGATTTTTAGCCTCTCTCGATTTTGTACTTAGAAAAAATCCAAATTTTTATTTTTTTTTTTCATTTTTTTTTCTAAGTGTCTGATCGAGAGAAGGAAAAAGAGGTGATTTTTAGCCTCTCTCGATTTTGTACTTAGAAAAAATCCAATTTTTTTTTTTTTTTTTTTCAGTTTTTTTTCTAAGTGTCTGATCGAGAGAAGGAAAAAGAGGTGATTTTTAGCCTCTCTTGATTTTGTACTTAGAAAAAATCCAATTTTTTTTTTTTTTTTTCATTTTTTTTTCTAAGTGTCTGATCGAGAGAAGGAAAAAGAGGTGATTTTTAGCCACTCTCGATTTTGTACTTAGAAAAAATCCAATTTTTTTTTTTTTTTTTCCGTTTTTTTTCTAAGTGTCTGATCGAGAGAAGGAAAAATAGGTGATTTTTAGCCTCTCTCGATTTTGTACTTAGAAAAAATCCAAATTTTTTTTTTTTTTTTTCCGTTTTTTTTCTAAGTGTCTGATCGAGAGAAGGAAAAAGAGGTGATTTTTAGCCTCTCTTGATTTTGTACTTAGAAAAAATCCAATTTTTTTTTTTTTTTTTTCATTTTTTTTTCTAAGTGTCTGATCGAGAGAAGGAAAAAGAGGTGATTTTTAGCCACTCTCGATTTTGTACTTAGAAAAAATCCAATTTTTTTTTTTTTTTTTTCCGTTTTTTTTCTAAGTGTCTGATCGAGAGAAGGAAAAAGAGGTGATTTTTAGCCTCTCTCGATTTTGTACTTAGAAAAAATCCAAATTTTTTCATTTTTTTTTTCATTTTTTTTTCTAAGTGTCTGATCGAGAGAAGGAAAAAGAGGTGATTTTTAGCCACTCTCGATTTTGTACTTAGAAAAAATCCAAATTTTTTTTTTTTTTTTTTCAGTTTTTTTTCTAAGTGTCTGATCGAGAGAAGGAAAAAGAGGTGATTTTTAGCCTCTCTTGATTTTGTACTTAGAAAAAATCCAATTTTTTTTTTTTTTTTTTCCTTTTTTTTTTCTAAGTGTCTGATCGAGAGAAGGAAAAAGAGGTGATTTTTAGCCACTCTCGATTTTGTACTTAGAAAAAATCCAATTTTTTTTTTTTTTTTCCGTTTTTTTTCTAAGTGTCTGATCGAGAGAAGGAAAAAGAGGTGATTTTTAGCCACTCTCGATTTTGTACTTAGAAAAAATCCAATTTTTTTTTTTTTTTTTTTTCCGTTTTTTTTCTAAGTGTCTGATCGAGAGAAGGAAAAAGAGGTGATTTTTAGCCACTCTCGATTTTGTACTTAGAAAAAATCCAAATTTTTTTTTTTTTTTTTTCCGTTTTTTTTCTAAGTGTCTGATCGAGAGAAGGAAAAAGAGGTGATTTTTAGCCTCTCTCGATTTTGTACTTAGAAAAAATCCAATTTTTTTTTTTTTTTTTCTGTTTTTTTTCTAAGTGTCTGATCGAGAGAAGGAAAAAGAGGTGATTTTTAGCCACTCTCGATTTTGTACTTAGAAAAAATCCAATTTTTTTTTTTTTTTTTTTCCGTTTTTTTTCTTAGTGTCTGATCGAGAGAAGGAAAAAGAGGTGATTTTTAGCCACTCTCGATTTTGTACTTAGAAAAAATCCAAATTTTTTTTTTTTTTTTTCATTTTTTTTTCTAAGTGTCTGATCGAGAGAAGGAAAAAGAGGTGATTTTTAGCCTCTCTCGATTTTGTACTTAGAAAAAATCCAAATTTTTTTTTTTTTTTTCAGTTTTTTTTCTAAGTGTCTGATCGAGAGAAGGAAAAAGAGGTGATTTTTAGCCTCTCTTGATTTTGTACTTAGAAAAAATCCAATTTTTTTTTTTTTTTTTTCATTTTTTTTTCTAAGTGTCTGATCGAGAGAAGGAAAAAGAGGTGATTTTTAGCCACTCTCGATTTTGTACTTAGAAAAAATCCAAATTTTTTTTATTTTTTTTCAGTTTTTTTTCTAAGTGTCTGATCGAGAGAAGGAAAAAGAGGTGATTTTTAGCCTCTCTTGATTTTGTACTTAGAAAAAATCCAATTTTTTTTTTTTTTTTTTCATTTTTTTTTCTAAGTGTCTGATCGAGAGAAGGAAAAAGAGGTGATTTTTAGCCACTCTCGATTTTGTACTTAGAAAAAATCCAATTTTTTTTTTTTTTTTTCTGTTTTTTTTCTAAGTGTCTGATCGAGAGAAGGAAAAATAGGTGATTTTTAGCCTCTCTCGATTTTGTACTTAGAAAAAATCCAAATTATTATTATTTTTTTTCCGTTTTTTTTCTAAGTGTCTGATCGAGAGAAGGAAAAAGAGGTGATTTTTAGCCACTCTCGATTTTGTACTTAGAAAAAATCCAATTTTTTTTTTTTTTTTTCAGTTTTTTTTCTAAGTGTCTGATCGAGAGAAGGAAAAAGAGGTGATTTTTAGCCTCTCTTGATTTTGTACTTAGAAAAAATCCAAATTTTTTTTTTTTTTTTCTTTTTTTTTTCTAAGTGTCTGATCGAGAGAAGGAAAAAGAGGTGATTTTTAGCCACTCTCGATTTTGTACTTAGAAAAAATCCAATTTTTTTATTTTTTTTTTCCCGTTTTTTTTCTAAGTGTCTGATCGAGAGAAGGAAAAAGAGGTGATTTTTAGCCTCTCTCGATTTTGTACTTAGAAAAAATCCAAATTTTTTTTTTTTTTTTTTCCGTTTTTTTTCTTAGTGTCTGATCGAGAGAAGGAAAAAGAGGTGATTTTTAGCCTCTCTCGATTTTGTACTTAGAAAAAATCCAATTTTTTATTTTTTTTTAAAATTTTTTTTTCTAAGTGTCTGATCGAGAGAAGGAAAAAGAGGTGATTTTTAGCCACTCTCGATTTTGTACTTAGAAAAAATCCAAATATTTTTTTTTTTTTTCCGTTTTTTTTCTAAGTGTCTGATCGAGAGAAGGAAAAAGAGGTGATTTTTAGCCTCTCTCGATTTTGTACTTAGAAAAAATTCAAATTTTTTTTTTTTTTTTTTCCGTTTTTTTTCTAAGTGTCTGATCGAGAGAAGGAAAAAGAGGTGATTTTTAGCCTCTCTCGATTTTGTACTTAGAAAAAATCCAAATTTTTTATTTTTTTTTTTCCGTTTTTTTTCTAAGTGTCTGATCGAGAGAAGGAAAAAGAGGTGATTTTTAGCCTCTCTCGATTTTGTACTTAGAAAAAATCCAATTTTTTTTTTTTTTTTTTCAGTTTTTTTTCTAAGTGTCTGATCGAGAGAAGGAAAAAGAGGTGATTTTTAGCCTCTCTTGATTTTGTACTTAGAAAAAATCCAATTTTTTTTTTTTTTTTCATTTTTTTTTCTAAGTGTCTGATCGAGAGAAGGAAAAAGAGGTGATTTTTAGCCACTCTCGATTTTGTACTTAGAAAAAATCCAAATTTTTATTTTTTTTTTTCCGTTTTTTTTCTAAGTGTCTGATCGAGAGAAGGAAAAAGAGGTGATTTTTAGCCTCTCTCGATTTTGTGCTTAGAAAAAATCCAAATTTTTTTTTTTTTTTCCGTTTTTTTTCTAAGTGTCTGATCGAGAGAAGGAAAAAGAGGTGATTTTTAGCCTCTCTTGATTTTGTACTTAGAAAAAATCCAATTTTTTTTTTTTTTTTTTCATTTTTTTTTCTAAGTGTCTGATCGAGAGAAGGAAAAAGAGGTGATTTTTAGCCACTCTCGATTTTGTACTTAGAAAAAATCCAATTTTTTTATTTATTTTTTTCCGTTTTTTTTCTAAGTGTCTGATCGAGAGAAGGAAAAAGAGGTGATTTTTAGCCTCTCTCGATTTTGTACTTAGAAAAAATCCAAATTATTATTATTTTTTTTTCCGTTTTTTTTCTAAGTGTCTGATCGAGAGAAGGAAAAAGAGGTGATTTTTAGCCACTCTCGATTTTGTACTTAGAAAAAATCCAAATTTTTTTTTTTTTTTTCCGTTTTTTTTCTAAGTGTCTGATCGAGAGAAGGAAAAAGAGGTGATTTTTAGCCACTCTCGATTTTGTACTTAGAAAAAATCCAATTTTTTTTTTTTTTTTTCTTTTTTTTTTCTAAGTGTCTGATCGAGAGAAGGAAAAAGAGGTGATTTTTAGCCTCTCTCGATTTTGTACTTAGAAAAAATCCAAATTTTTTTATTTTTTTTTCCGTTTTTTTTCTAAGTGTCTGATCGAGAGAAGGAAAAAGAGGTGATTTTTAGCCACTCTCGATTTTGTACTTAGAAAAAATCCAATTTTTTTTATTTTTTTTTTCCGTTTTTTTTCTAAGTGTCTGATCGAGAGAAGGAAAAAGAGGTGATTTTTAGCCTCTCTCGATTTTGTACTTAGAAAAAATCCAAATTTTTTTTTTTTTTTTTCCGTTTTTTTTCTAAGTGTCTGATCGAGAGAAGGAAAAAGAGGTGATTTTTAGCCTCTCTCGATTTTGTACTTAGAAAAAATCCAAATTTTTATTTTTTTTTTTTCCGTTTTTTTTCTAAGTGTCTGATCGAGAGAAGGAAAAAGAGGTGATTTTTAGCCTCTCTCGATTTTGTACTTAGAAAAAATCCCAATTTTTTTTTTTTTTTTTTCATTTTTTTTGTAAGTGTCTGATCGAGAGAAGGAAAAAGAGGTGATTTTTAGCCACTCTCGATTTTGTACTTAGAAAAAATCCAATTTTTTTTTTTTTTTTTCCGTTTTTTTTCTAAGTGTCTGATCGAGAGAAGGAAAAAGAGGTGATTTTTAGCCTCTCTTGATTTTGTACTTAGAAAAAATCCAATTTTTTTTTTTTTTTTCTTTTTTTTTTCAAAGTGTCTGATCGAGAGAAGGAAAAAGAGGTGATTTTTAGCCACTCTCGATTTTGTACTTAGAAAAAATCCAAATTTTTTTTTTTTTTTTTCCGTTTTTTTTCTAAGTGTCTGATCGAGAGAAGGAAAAAGAGGTGATTTTTAGCCTCTCTCGATTTTGTACTTAGAAAAAATCCAAATTTTTTTATTTTTTTTCCCGTTTTTTTTCTAAGTGTCTGATCGAGAGAAGGAAAAAGAGGTGATTTTTAGCCACTCTCGATTTTGTACTTAGAAAAAATCCAATTTTTTTAATTTTTTTTTTCCGTTTTTTTTCTAAGTGTCTGATCGAGAGAAGGAAAAAGAGGTGATTTTTAGCCTCTCTCGATTTTGTACTTAGAAAAAATCCAAATTTTTTTTTTTTTTTTTTCCGTTTTTTTTCTAAGTGTCTGATCGAGAGAAGGAAAAAGAGGTGATTTTTAGCCTCTCTCGATTTTGTACTTAGAAAAAATCCAAATTTTTTTTTTTTTTTTTTCCGTTTTTTTTCTAAGTGTCTGATCGAGAGAAGGAAAAAGAGGTGATTTTTAGCCTCTCTTGATTTTGTACTTAGAAAAAATCCAATTTTTTTTTTTTTTTTTCATTTTTTTTTCTAAGTGTCTGATCGAGAGAAGGAAAAAGAGGTGATTTTTAGCCACTCTCGATTTTGTACTTAGAAAAAATCCAAATTTTTTTTTTTTTTTTTCCGTTTTTTTTCTAAGTGTCTGATCGAGAGAAGGAAAAAGAGGTGATTTTTAGCCTCTCTCGATTTTGTACTTAGAAAAAATCCAAATTTTTTTTTTTTTTTTTTCCGTTTTTTTTCTAAGTGTCTGATCGAGAGAAGGAAAAAGAGGTGATTTTTAGCCTCTCTCGATTTTGTACTTAAAAAAAATCCAAATATTTTTTTTTTTTTTTCCGTTTTTTTTCTAAGTGTCTGATCGAGAGAAGGAAAAAGAGGTGATTTTTAGCCACTCTCGATTTTGTACTTAGAAAAAATCCAATTTTTTTTTTTTTTTTTTTTTCCGTTTTTTTTCTAAGTGTCTGATCGAGAGAAGGAAAAAGAGGTGATTTTTAGCCACTCTCGATTTTGTACTTAGAAAAAATCCAAATTTTTTTTTTTTTTTTTTCCGTTTTTTTTCTAAGTGTCTGATCGAGAGAAGGAAAAAGAGGTGATTTTTAGCCTCTCTCGATTTTGTACTTAGAAAAAATCCAATTTTTTTTTTTTTTTTTTCCTTTTTTTTTTCTAAGTGTCTGATCGAGAGAAGGAAAAAGAGGTGATTTTTAGCCACTCTCGATTTTGTACTTAGAAAAAATCAAATTTTTTTTTTTTTTTTTTCCGTTTTTTTTCTAAGTGTCTGATCGAGAGAAGGAAAAAGAGGTGATTTTTAGCCACTCTCGATTTTGTACTTAGAAAAAATCCAATTTTTTTTTTTTTTTTTTTCCGTTTTTTTTCTAAGTGTCTGATCGAGAGAAGGAAAAAGAGGTGATTTTTAGCCACTCTCGATTTTGTACTTAGAAAAAATCCAATTTTTTTTTTTTTTTTTTCCGTTTTTTTTCTAAGTGTCTGATCGAGAGAAGGAAAAAGAGGTGATTTTTAGCCACTCTCGATTTTGTACTTAGAAAAAATCCAATTTTTTTTTTTTTTTTTTTTCCGTTTTTTTTCTAAGTGTCTGATCGAGAGAAGGAAAAAGAGGTTATTTTTAGCCACTCTCGATTTTGTACTTAGAAAAAATCCAAATTATTTTTTTTTTTTTTCCGTTTTTTTTCTAAGTGTCTGATCGAGAGAAGGAAAAAGAGGTGATTTTTAGCCTCTCTCGATTTTGTACTTAGAAAAAATCCAATTTTTTTTTTTTTTTTTTCCGTTTTTTTTCTAAGTGTCTGATCGAGAGAAAGAAAAAGAGGTGATTTTTAGCCACTCTCGATTTTGTACTTAGAAAAAATCCAATTTTTTTTTTTTTTTTTTTCCGTTTTTTTTCTTAGTGTCTGATCGAGAGAAGGAAAAAGAGGTGATTTTTAGCCACTCTCGATTTTGTACTTAGAAAAAATCCAATTTTTTTTTTTTTTTTTCATTTTTTTTTCTAAGTGTCTGATCGAGAGAAGGAAAAAGAGGTGATTTTTAGCCTCTCTCGATTTTGTACTTAGAAAAAATCCAATTTTTTTTTTTTTTTTTTCAGTTTTTTTTCTAAGTGTCTGATCGAGAGAAGGAAAAAGAGGTGATTTTTAGCCTCTCTTGATTTTGTACTTAGAAAAAATCCAATTTTTTTTTTTTTTTTTCATTTTTTTTTCTAAGTGTCTGATCGAGAGAAGGAAAAAGAGGTGATTTTTAGCCACTCTCGATTTTGTACTTAGAAAAAATCCAATTTTTTTTTTTTTTTTCCGTTTTTTTTCTAAGTGTCTGATCGAGAGAAGGAAAAAGAGGTGATTTTTAGCCACTCTCGATTTTGTACTTAGAAAAAATCCAATTTTTTTTTTTTTTTTTTTTCCGTTTTTTTTCTAAGTGTCTGATCGAGAGAAGGAAAAAGAGGTGATTTTTAGCCACTCTCGATTTTGTACTTAGAAAAAATCCAAATTTTTTTTTTTTTTTTTTCCGTTTTTTTTCTAAGTGTCTGATCGAGAGAAGGAAAAAGAGGTGATTTTTAGCCTCTCTCGATTTTGTACTTAGAAAAAATCCAATTTTTTTTTTTTTTTTTCTGTTTTTTTTCTAAGTGTCTGATCGAGAGAAGGAAAAAGAGGTGATTTTTAGCCACTCTCGATTTTGTACTTAGAAAAAATCCAATTTTTTTTTTTTTTTTTTTCCGTTTTTTTTCTTAGTGTCTGATCGAGAGAAGGAAAAAGAGGTGATTTTTAGCCACTCTCGATTTTGTACTTAGAAAAAATCCAAATTTTTTTTTTTTTTTTTCATTTTTTTTTCTAAGTGTCTGATCGAGAGAAGGAAAAAGAGGTGATTTTTAGCCTCTCTCGATTTTGTACTTAGAAAAAATCCAAATTTTTTTTTTTTTTTTCAGTTTTTTTTCTAAGTGTCTGATCGAGAGAAGGAAAAAGAGGTGATTTTTAGCCTCTCTTGATTTTGTACTTAGAAAAAATCCAATTTTTTTTTTTTTTTTTTCATTTTTTTTTCTAAGTGTCTGATCGAGAGAAGGAAAAAGAGGTGATTTTTAGCCACTCTCGATTTTGTACTTAGAAAAAATCCAAATTTTTTTTATTTTTTTTCAGTTTTTTTTCTAAGTGTCTGATCGAGAGAAGGAAAAAGAGGTGATTTTTAGCCTCTCTTGATTTTGTACTTAGAAAAAATCCAATTTTTTTTTTTTTTTTTTCATTTTTTTTTCTAAGTGTCTGATCGAGAGAAGGAAAAAGAGGTGATTTTTAGCCACTCTCGATTTTGTACTTAGAAAAAATCCATTTTTTTTTTTTTTTTTTCTGTTTTTTTTCTAAGTGTCTGATCGAGAGAAGGAAAAATAGGTGATTTTTAGCCTCTCTCGATTTTGTACTTAGAAAAAATCCAAATTATTATTATTTTTTTTCCGTTTTTTTTCTAAGTGTCTGATCGAGAGAAGGAAAAAGAGGTGATTTTTAGCCACTCTCGATTTTGTACTTAGAAAAAATCCAATTTTTTTTTTTTTTTTTCAGTTTTTTTTCTAAGTGTCTGATCGAGAGAAGGAAAAAGAGGTGATTTTTAGCCTCTCTTGATTTTGTACTTAGAAAAAATCCAAATTTTTTTTTTTTTTTTTCTTTTTTTTTTCTAAGTGTCTGATCGAGAGAAGGAAAAAGAGGTGATTTTTAGCCACTCTCGATTTTGTACTTAGAAAAAATCCAATTTTTTTATTTTTTTTTTCCCGTTTTTTTTCTAAGTGTCTGATCGAGAGAAGGAAAAAGAGGTGATTTTTAGCCTCTCTCGATTTTGTACTTAGAAAAAATCCAAATTTTTTTTTTTTTTTTTTCCGTTTTTTTTCTTAGTGTCTGATCGAGAGAAGGAAAAAGAGGTGATTTTTAGCCTCTCTCGATTTTGTACTTAGAAAAAATCCAATTTTTTATTTTTTTTTAAAATTTTTTTTTCTAAGTGTCTGATCGAGAGAAGGAAAAAGAGGTGATTTTTAGCCACTCTCGATTTTGTACTTAGAAAAAATCCAAATATTTTTTTTTTTTTTCCGTTTTTTTTCTAAGTGTCTGATCGAGAGAAGGAAAAAGAGGTGATTTTTAGCCTCTCTCGATTTTGTACTTAGAAAAAATTCAAATTTTTTTTTTTTTTTTTTCCGTTTTTTTTCTAAGTGTCTGATCGAGAGAAGGAAAAAGAGGTGATTTTTAGCCTCTCTCGATTTTGTACTTAGAAAAAATCCAAATTTTTTATTTTTTTTTTTCCGTTTTTTTTCTAAGTGTCTGATCGAGAGAAGGAAAAAGAGGTGATTTTTAGCCTCTCTCGATTTTGTACTTAGAAAAAATCCAATTTTTTTTTTTTTTTTTTTCAGTTTTTTTTCTAAGTGTCTGATCGAGAGAAGGAAAAAGAGGTGATTTTTAGCCTCTCTTGATTTTGTACTTAGAAAAAATCCAATTTTTTTTTTTTTTTCATTTTTTTTTCTAAGTGTCTGATCGAGAGAAGGAAAAAGAGGTGATTTTTAGCCACTCTCGATTTTGTACTTAGAAAAAATCCAAATTTTTATTTTTTTTTTTCCGTTTTTTTTCTAAGTGTCTGATCGAGAGAAGGAAAAAGAGGTGATTTTTAGCCTCTCTCGATTTTGTGCTTAGAAAAAATCCAAATTTTTTTTTTTTTTCCGTTTTTTTTCTAAGTGTCTGATCGAGAGAAGGAAAAAGAGGTGATTTTTAGCCTCTCTTGATTTTGTACTTAGAAAAAATCCAATTTTTTTTTTTTTTTTTCATTTTTTTTTCTAAGTGTCTGATCGAGAGAAGGAAAAAGAGGTGATTTTTAGCCACTCTCGATTTTGTACTTAGAAAAAATCCAATTTTTTTATTTATTTTTTTCCGTTTTTTTTCTAAGTGTCTGATCGAGAGAAGGAAAAAGAGGTGATTTTTAGCCTCTCTCGATTTTGTACTTAGAAAAAATCCAAATTATTATTATTTTTTTTTCCGTTTTTTTTCTAAGTGTCTGATCGAGAGAAGGAAAAAGAGGTGATTTTTAGCCACTCTCGATTTTGTACTTAGAAAAAATCCAAATTTTTTTTTTTTTTTTCCGTTTTTTTTCTAAGTGTCTGATCGAGAGAAGGAAAAAGAGGTGATTTTTAGCCACTCTCGATTTTGTACTTAGAAAAAATCCAATTTTTTTTTTTTTTTTTTCTTTTTTTTTTCTAAGTGTCTGATCGAGAGAAGGAAAAAGAGGTGATTTTTAGCCTCTCTCGATTTTGTACTTAGAAAAAATCCAAATTTTTTTATTTTTTTTTCCGTTTTTTTTCTAAGTGTCTGATCGAGAGAAGGAAAAAGAGGTGATTTTTAGCCACTCTCGATTTTGTACTTAGAAAAAATCCAATTTTTTTTATTTTTTTTTTCCGTTTTTTTTCTAAGTGTCTGATCGAGAGAAGGAAAAAGAGGTGATTTTTAGCCTCTCTCGATTTTGTACTTAGAAAAAATCCAAATTTTTTTTTTTTTTTTTCCGTTTTTTTTCTAAGTGTCTGATCGAGAGAAGGAAAAAGAGGTGATTTTTAGCCTCTCTCGATTTTGTACTTAGAAAAAATCCAAATTTTTATTTTTTTTTTTTCCGTTTTTTTTCTAAGTGTCTGATCGAGAGAAGGAAAAAGAGGTGATTTTTAGCCTCTCTCGATTTTGTACTTAGAAAAAATCCCAATTTTTTTTTTTTTTTTTTCATTTTTTTTGTAAGTGTCTGATCGAGAGAAGGAAAAAGAGGTGATTTTTAGCCACTCTCGATTTTGTACTTAGAAAAAATCCAATTTTTTTTTTTTTTTTCCGTTTTTTTTCTAAGTGTCTGATCGAGAGAAGGAAAAAGAGGTGATTTTTAGCCTCTCTTGATTTTGTACTTAGAAAAAATCCAATTTTTTTTTTTTTTTTCTTTTTTTTTTCAAAGTGTCTGATCGAGAGAAGGAAAAAGAGGTGATTTTTAGCCACTCTCGATTTTGTACTTAGAAAAAATCCAAATTTTTTTTTTTTTTTTTCCGTTTTTTTTCTAAGTGTCTGATCGAGAGAAGGAAAAAGAGGTGATTTTTAGCCTCTCTCGATTTTGTACTTAGAAAAAATCCAAATTTTTTTATTTTTTTTCCCGTTTTTTTTCTAAGTGTCTGATCGAGAGAAGGAAAAAGAGGTGATTTTTAGCCACTCTCGATTTTGTACTTAGAAAAAATCCAATTTTTTTAATTTTTTTTTTCCGTTTTTTTTCTAAGTGTCTGATCGAGAGAAGGAAAAAGAGGTGATTTTTAGCCTCTCTCGATTTTGTACTTAGAAAAAATCCAAATTTTTTTTTTTTTTTTTTCCGTTTTTTTTCTAAGTGTCTGATCGAGAGAAGGAAAAAGAGGTGATTTTTAGCCTCTCTCGATTTTGTACTTAGAAAAAATCCAAATTTTTTTTTTTTTTTTTTCCGTTTTTTTTCTAAGTGTCTGATCGAGAGAAGGAAAAAGAGGTGATTTTTAGCCTCTCTTGATTTTGTACTTAGAAAAAATCCAATTTTTTTTTTTTTTTTTCATTTTTTTTTCTAAGTGTCTGATCGAGAGAAGGAAAAAGAGGTGATTTTTAGCCACTCTCGATTTTGTACTTAGAAAAAATCCAAATTTTTTTTTTTTTTTTTCCGTTTTTTTTCTAAGTGTCTGATCGAGAGAAGGAAAAAGAGGTGATTTTTAGCCTCTCTCGATTTTGTACTTAGAAAAAATCCAAATTTTTTTTTTTTTTTTTTCCGTTTTTTTTCTAAGTGTCTGATCGAGAGAAGGAAAAAGAGGTGATTTTTAGCCTCTCTCGATTTTGTACTTAAAAAAAATCCAAATATTTTTTTTTTTTTTTCCGTTTTTTTTCTAAGTGTCTGATCGAGAGAAGGAAAAAGAGGTGATTTTTAGCCACTCTCGATTTTGTACTTAGAAAAAATCCAATTTTTTTTTTTTTTTTTTTTTCCGTTTTTTTTCTAAGTGTCTGATCGAGAGAAGGAAAAAGAGGTGATTTTTAGCCACTCTCGATTTTGTACTTAGAAAAAATCCAAATTTTTTTTTTTTTTTTTTCCGTTTTTTTTCTAAGTGTCTGATCGAGAGAAGGAAAAAGAGGTGATTTTTAGCCTCTCTCGATTTTGTACTTAGAAAAAATCCAATTTTTTTTTTTTTTTTTTCCTTTTTTTTTTCTAAGTGTCTGATCGAGAGAAGGAAAAAGAGGTGATTTTTAGCCACTCTCGATTTTGTACTTAGAAAAAATCAAATTTTTTTTTTTTTTTTTTCCGTTTTTTTTCTAAGTGTCTGATCGAGAGAAGGAAAAAGAGGTGATTTTTAGCCACTCTCGATTTTGTACTTAGAAAAAATCCAATTTTTTTTTTTTTTTTTTCCGTTTTTTTTCTAAGTGTCTGATCGAGAGAAGGAAAAAGAGGTGATTTTTAGCCACTCTCGATTTTGTACTTAGAAAAAATCCAATTTTTTTTTTTTTTTTTTCCGTTTTTTTTCTAAGTGTCTGATCGAGAGAAGGAAAAAGAGGTGATTTTTAGCCACTCTCGATTTTGTACTTAGAAAAAATCCAATTTTTTTTTTTTTTTTTTTTCCGTTTTTTTTCTAAGTGTCTGATCGAGAGAAGGAAAAAGAGGTTATTTTTAGCCACTCTCGATTTTGTACTTAGAAAAAATCCAAATTATTTTTTTTTTTTTTCCGTTTTTTTTCTAAGTGTCTGATCGAGAGAAGGAAAAAGAGGTGATTTTTAGCCTCTCTCGATTTTGTACTTAGAAAAAATCCAATTTTTTTTTTTTTTTTTTCCGTTTTTTTTCTAAGTGTCTGATCGAGAGAAAGAAAAAGAGGTGATTTTTAGCCACTCTCGATTTTGTACTTAGAAAAAATCCAATTTTTTTTTTTTTTTTTTTCCGTTTTTTTTCTTAGTGTCTGATCGAGAGAAGGAAAAAGAGGTGATTTTTAGCCACTCTCGATTTTGTACTTAGAAAAAATCCAATTTTTTTTTTTTTTTTTCATTTTTTTTTCTAAGTGTCTGATCGAGAGAAGGAAAAAGAGGTGATTTTTAGCCTCTCTCGATTTTGTACTTAGAAAAAATCCAATTTTTTTTTTTTTTTTTCAGTTTTTTTTCTAAGTGTCTGATCGAGAGAAGGAAAAAGAGGTGATTTTTAGCCTCTCTTGATTTTGTACTTAGAAAAAATCCAATTTTTTTTTTTTTTTTTCATTTTTTTTTCTAAGTGTCTGATCGAGAGAAGGAAAAAGAGGTGATTTTTAGCCACTCTCGATTTTGTACTTAGAAAAAAATCCAATTTTTTTTTTTTTTTTTTCCGTTTTTTTTCTAAGTGTCTGATCGAGAGAAGGAAAAATAGGTGATTTTTAGCCTCTCTCGATTTTGTACTTAGAAAAAATCCAAATTTTTTTTTTTTTTCTTCCGTTTTTTTTCTAAGTGTCTGATCGAGAGAAGGAAAAAGAGGTGATTTTTAGCCTCTCTCGATTTTGTACTTAGAAAAAATTCAAATTTTTTTTTTTTTTTTTTCCGTTTTTTTTCTAAGTGTCTGATCGAGAGAAGGAAAAAGAGGTGATTTTTAGCCTCTCTCGATTTTGTACTTAGAAAAAATCCAAATTTTTTTTTTTTTTTTTCCGTTTTTTTTCTAAGTGTCTGATCGAGAGAAGGAAAAAGAGGTGATTTTTAGCCTCTCTCGATTTTGTACTTAGAAAAAATCCAAATTTTTTTTTTTTTTTTTCCGTTTTTTTTCTTAGTGTCTGATCGAGAGAAGGAAAAAGAGGTGATTTTTAGCCACTCTCAATTTTGTACTTAGAAAAAATCCAAATTTTTATTTTTTTTTTTCATTTTTTTTTCTAAGTGTCTGATCGAGAGAAGGAAAAAGAGGTGATTTTTAGCCTCTCTCGATTTTGTACTAAGAAAAAATCCAATTTTTTTTTTTTTTTTTTTCAGTTTTTTTTCTAAGTGTCTGATCGAGAGAAGGAAAAAGAGGTGATTTTTAGCCTCTCTTGATTTTGTACTTAGAAAAAATCCAATTTTTTTTTTTTTTTTTCATTTTTTTTTCTAAGTGTCTGATCGAGAGAAGGAAAAAGAGGTGATTTTTAGCCACTCTCGATTTTGTACTTAGAAAAAATCCAAATTTTTTTTTTTTTTTTTCAGTTTTTTTTCTAAGTGTCTGATCGAGAGAAGGAAAAAGAGGTGATTTTTAGCCTCTCTTGATTTTGTACTTAGAAAAAATCCAATTTTTTTTTTTTTTTTTTCATTTTTTTTTCTAAGTGTCTGATCGAGAGAAGGAAAAAGAGGTGATTTTTAGCCACTCTCGATTTTGTACTTAGAAAAAATCCAAATTTTTATTTTTTTTTTTTCAGTTTTTTTTCTAAGTGTCTGATCGAGAGAAGGAAAAAGAGGTGATTTTTAGCCTCTCTTGATTTTGTACTTAGAAAAAATCCAATTTTTTTTTTTTTTTTTCCATTTTTTTTTCTAAGTGTCTGATCGAGAGAAGGAAAAAGAGGTGATTTTTAGCCACTCTCGATTTTGTACTTAGAAAAAATCCAATTTTTTTTTTTTTTTTTTCCGTTTTTTTTCTAAGTGTCTGATCGAGAGAAGGAAAAATAGGTGATTTTTAGCCTCTCTCGATTTTGTACTTAGAAAAAATCCAAATTATTATTATTTTTTTTCCGTTTTTTTTCTAAGTGTCTGATCGAGAGAAGGAAAAAGAGGTGATTTTTAGCCACTCTCGATTTTGTACTTAGAAAAAATCCAATTTTTTTTTTTTTTTTTCAGTTTTTTTTCTAAGTGTCTGATCGAGAGAAGGAAAAAGAGGTGATTTTTAGCCTCTCTTGATTTTGTACTTAGAAAAAATCCAAATTTTTTTTTTTCTTTTCTTTTTTTTTTCTAAGTGTCTGATCGAGAGAAGGAAAAAGAGGTGATTTTTAGCCACTCTCGATTTTGTACTTAGAAAAAATCCAATTTTTTTATTTTTTTTTTTCCGTTTTTTTTCTAAGTGTCTGATCGAGAGAAGGAAAAAGAGGTGATTTTTAGCCTCTCTCGATTTTGTACTTAGAAAAAATCCAAATTTTTTTTTTTTTTTTTTCCGTTTTTTTTCTTAGTGTCTGATCGAGAGAAGGAAAAAGAGGTGATTTTTAGCCTCTCTCGATTTTGTACTTAGAAAAAATCCAATTTTTTATTTTTTTTTTAAATTTTTTTTTCTAAGTGTCTGATCGAGAGAAGGAAAAAGAGGTGATTTTTAGCCACTCTCGATTTTGTACTTAGAAAAAATCCAAATATTTTTTTTTTTTTTTCCGTTTTTTTTCTAAGTGTCTGATCGAGAGAAGGAAAAAGAGGTGATTTTTAGCCTCTCTCGATTTTGTACTTAGAAAAAATTCAAATTTTTTTTTTTTTTTTTCCGTTTTTTTTCTAAGTGTCTGATCGAGAGAAGGAAAAAGAGGTGATTTTTAGCCTCTCTCGATTTTGTACTTAGAAAAAATCCAAATTTTTTTTTTTTTTTTTTCCGTTTTTTTTCTAAGTGTCTGATCGAGAGAAGGAAAAAGAGGTGATTTTTAGCCTCTCTCGATTTTGTACTTAGAAAAAATCCAATTTTTTTTTTTTTTTTTTCCGTTTTTTTTCTTAGTGTCTGATCGAGAGAAGGAAAAAGAGGTGATTTTTAGCCACTCTCGATTTTGTACTTAGAAAAAATCCAAATTTTTATTTTTTTTTTTCATTTTTTTTTCTAAGTGTCTGATCGAGAGAAGGAAAAAGAGGTGATTTTTAGCCTCTCTCGATTTTGTACTTAGAAAAAATCCAAATTTTTATTTTTTTTTTTCATTTTTTTTTCTAAGTGTCTGATCGAGAGAAGGAAAAAGAGGTGATTTTTAGCCTCTCTCGATTTTGTACTTAGAAAAAATCCAATTTTTTTTTTTTTTTTTTCAGTTTTTTTTCTAAGTGTCTGATCGAGAGAAGGAAAAAGAGGTGATTTTTAGCCTCTCTTGATTTTGTACTTAGAAAAAATCCAATTTTTTTTTTTTTTTTTCATTTTTTTTTCTAAGTGTCTGATCGAGAGAAGGAAAAAGAGGTGATTTTTAGCCACTCTCGATTTTGTACTTAGAAAAAATCCAATTTTTTTTTTTTTTTTTTCCGTTTTTTTTCTATGTGTCTGATCGAGAGAAGGAAAAATAGGTGATTTTTAGCCTCTCTCGATTTTGTACTTAGAAAAAATCCAAATTTTTTTTTTTTTTTTTCCGTTTTTTTTCTAAGTGTCTGATCGAGAGAAGGAAAAAGAGGTGATTTTTAGCCACTCTCGATTTTGTACTTAGAAAAAATCCAAATTTTTTTTTTTTTTTTTTCAGTTTTTTTTCTAAGTGTTTGATCGAGAGAAGGAAAAAGAGGTGATTTTTAGCCTCTCTTGATTTTGTACTTAGAAAAAATCCAATTTTTTTTTTTTTTTTTTTCATTTTTTTTTCTAAGTGTCTGATCGAGAGAAGGAAAAAGAGGTGATTTTTAGCCACTCTCGATTTTGTACTTAGAAAAAATCCAATTTTTTTTTTTTTTTTTTCCGTTTTTTTTCTAAGTGTCTGATCGAGAGAAGGAAAAAGAGGTGATTTTTAGCCTCTCTCGATTTTGTACTTAGAAAAAATCCAAATTTTTTCGTTTTTTTTTTCATTTTTTTTTCTAAGTGTCTGATCGAGAGAAGGAAAAAGAGGTGATTTTTAGCCACTCTCGATTTTGTACTTAGAAAAAATCCAAATTTTTTTTTTTTTTTTTTCAGTTTTTTTTCTAAGTGTCTGATCGAGATAAGGAAAAAGAGGTGATTTTTAGCCTCTCTTGATTTTGTACTTAGAAAAAATCCAATTTTTTTTTTTTTTTTTCCTTTTTTTTTTCTAAGTGTCTGATCGAGAGAAGGAAAAAGAGGTGATTTTTAGCCACTCTCGATTTTGTACTTAGAAAAAATCCAATTTTTTTTTTTTTTTTTTCCGTTTTTTTTCTAAGTGTCTGATCGAGAGAAGGAAAAAGAGGTGATTTTTAGCCACTCTCGATTTTGTACTTAGAAAAAATCCAATTTTTTTTTTTTTTTTTTTCCGTTTTTTTTTCTAAGTGTCTGATCGAGAGAAGGAAAAAGAGGTGATTTTTAGCCACTCTCGATTTTGTACTTAGAAAAAATCCAAATTTTTTTTTTTTTTTTTTCCGTTTTTTTTCTAAGTGTCTGATCGAGAGAAGGAAAAAGAGGTGATTTTTAGCCTCTCTCGATTTTGTACTTAGAAAAAATCCAATTTTTTTTTTTTTTTTTCCGTTTTTTTTCTAAGTGTCTGATCGAGAGAAGGAAAAAGAGGTGATTTTTAGCCACTCTCGATTTTGTACTTAGAAAAAATCCAATTTTTTTTTTTTTTTTTTTCCGTTTTTTTTCTTAGTGTCTGATCGAGAGAAGGAAAAAGAGGTGATTTTTAGCCACTCTCGATTTTGTACTTAGAAAAAATCCAAATTTTTTTTTTTTTTTTTTCATTTTTTTTTCTAAGTGTCTGATCGAGAGAAGGAAAAAGAGGTGATTTTTAGCCTCTCTCGATTTTGTACTTAGAAAAAATCCAAATTTTTTTTTTTTTTTTTCAGTTTTTTTTCTAAGTGTCTGATCGAGAGAAGGAAAAAGAGGTGATTTTTAGCCTCTCTTGATTTTGTACTTAGAAAAAATCCAATTTTTTTTTTTTTTTTTTCATTTTTTTTTCTAAGTGTCTGATCGAGAGAAGGAAAAAGAGGTGATTTTTAGCCACTCTCGATTTTGTATTTAGAAAAAATCCAAATTTTTTTTTTTTTTTTTCAGTTTTTTTTCTAAGTGTCTGATCGAGAGAAGGAAAAAGAGGTGATTTTTAGCCTCTCTTGATTTTGTACTTAGAAAAAATCCAATTTTTTTTTTTTTTTTTTCATTTTTTTTTCTAAGTGTCTGATCGAGAGAAGGAAAAAGAGGTGATTTTTAGCCACTCTCGATTTTGTACTTAGAAAAAATCCAATTTTTTTTTTTTTTTTTCCGTTTTTTTTCTAAGTGTCTGATCGAGAGAAGGAAAAATAGGTGATTTTTAGCCTCTCTCGATTTTGTACTTAGAAAAAATCCAAATTATTATTATTTTTTTTCCGTTTTTTTTCTAAGTGTCTGATCGAGAGAAGGAAAAAGAGGTGATTTTTAGCCACTCTCGATTTTGTACTTAGAAAAAATCCAATTTTTTTTTTTTTTTTTCAGTTTTTTTTCTAAGTGTCTGATCGAGAGAAGGAAAAAGAGGTGATTTTTAGCCTCTCTTGATTTTGTACTTAGAAAAAATCCAAATTTTTTTTTTTTTTTTCTTTTTTTTTTCTAAGTGTCTGATCGAGAGAAGGAAAAAGAGGTGATTTTTAGCCACTCTCGATTTTGTACTTAGAAAAAATCCAATTTTTTTATTTTTTTTTTTCCGTTTTTTTTCTAAGTGTCTGATCGAGAGAAGGAAAAAGAGGTGATTTTTAGCCTCTCTCGATTTTGTACTTAGAAAAAATCCAAATTTTTTTTTTTTTTTTTTCCGTTTTTTTTCTTAGTGTCTGATCGAGAGAAGGAAAAAGAGGTGATTTTTAGCCTCTCTCGATTTTGTACTTAGAAAAAATCAAATTTTTTATTTTTTTTTTAAATTTTTTTTTCTAAGTGTCTGATCGAGAGAAGGAAAAAGAGGTGATTTTTAGCCACTCTCGATTTTGTACTTAGAAAAAATCCAAATATTTTTTTTTTTTTTTCCGTTTTTTTTCTAAGTGTCTGATCGAGAGAAGGAAAAAGAGGTGATTTTTAGCCTCTCTCGATTTTGTACTTAGAAAAAATTCAAATTTTTTTTTTTTTTTTTTCCGTTTTTTTTCTAAGTGTCTGATCGAGAGAAGGAAAAAGAGGTGATTTTTAGCCTCTCTCGATTTTGTACTTAGAAAAAATCCAAATTTTTTATTTTTTTTTTTCCGTTTTTTTTCTAAGTGTCTGATCGAGAGAAGGAAAAAGAGGTGATTTTTAGCCTCTCTCGATTTTGTACTTAGAAAAAATCCAATTTTTTTTTTTTTTTTTTCAGTTTTTTTTCTAAGTGTCTGATCGAGAGAAGGAAAAAGAGGTGATTTTTAGCCTCTCTTGATTTTGTACTTAGAAAAAATCCAATTTTTTTTTTTTTTTTTTCATTTTTTTTTCTAAGTGTCTGATCGAGAGAAGGAAAAAGAGGTGATTTTTAGCCACTCTCGATTTTGTACTTAGAAAAAATCCAAATTTTTATTTTTTTTTTTCCGTTTTTTTTCTAAGTGTCTGATCGAGAGAAGGAAAAAGAGGTGATTTTTAGCCTCTCTCGATTTTGTGCTTAGAAAAAATCCAATTTTTTTTTTTTTTTTCCGTTTTTTTTCTAAGTGTCTGATCGAGAGAAGGAAAAAGAGGTGATTTTTAGCCACTCTTGATTTTGTACTTAGAAAAAATCCAATTTTTTTTTTTTTTTTTTCATTTTTTTTTCTAAGTGTCTGATCGAGAGAAGGAAAAAGAGGTGATTTTTAGCCACTCTCGATTTTGTACTTAGAAAAAATCCAATTTTTTTTTTTATTTTTTTCCGTTTTTTTTCTAAGTGTCTGATCGAGAGAAGGAAAAAGAGGTGATTTTTAGCCTCTCTCGATTTTGTACTTAGAAAAAATCCAAATTATTATTATTTTTTTTTCCGTTTTTTTTCTAAGTGTCTGATCGAGAGAAGGAAAAAGAGGTGATTTTTAGCCACTCTCGATTTTGTACTTAGAAAAAATCCAAATTTTTTTTTTTTTTTTTCCGTTTTTTTTCTAAGTGTCTGATCGAGAGAAGGAAAAAGAGGTGATTTTTAGCCTCTCTTGATTTTGTACTTAGAAAAAATCCAATTTTTTTTTTTTTTTTTTCTTTTTTTTTTCTAAGTGTCTGATCGAGAGAAGGAAAAAGAGGTGATTTTTAGCCACTCTCGATTTTGTACTTAGAAAAAATCCAATTTTTTTTTTTTTTTTTTTCCGTTTTTTTTCTAAGTGTCTGATCGAGAGAAGGAAAAAGAGGTGATTTTTAGCCTCTCTCGATTTTGTACTTAGAAAAAATCCAAATTTTTTTATTTTTTTTTCCGTTTTTTTTCTAAGTGTCTGATCGAGAGAAGGAAAAAGAGGTGATTTTTAGCCACTCTCGATTTTGTACTTAGAAAAAATCCAATTTTTTTTATTTTTTTTTTCCGTTTTTTTTCTAAGTGTCTGATCGAGAGAAGGAAAAAGAGGTGATTTTTAGCCTCTCTCGATTTTGTACTTAGAAAAAATCCAAATTTTTTTTTTTTTTTTTCCGTTTTTTTTCTAAGTGTCTGATCGAGAGAAGGAAAAAGAGGTGATTTTTAGCCTCTCTCGATTTTGTACTTAGAAAAAATCCAAATTTTTATTTTTTTTTTTTCCGTTTTTTTTCTAAGTGTCTGATCGAGAGAAGGAAAAAGAGGTGATTTTTAGCCTCTCTCGATTTTGTACTTAGAAAAAATCCCAATTTTTTTTTTTTTTTTTTCATTTTTTTTGTAAGTGTCTGATCGAGAGAAGGAAAAAGAGGTGATTTTTAGCCACTCTCGATTTTGTACTTAGAAAAAATCCAAAATTTTTTTTTTTTTTTTCCCGTTTTTTTTCTAAGTGTCTGATCGAGAGAAGGAAAAAGAGGTGATTTTTAGCCTCTCTCGATTTTGTACTTAGAAAAAATCCAATTTTTTTTTTTTTTTTTTCCTTTTTTTTTTCTAAGTGTCTGATCGAGAGAAGGAAAAAGAGGTGATTTTTAGCCTCTCTCGATTTTGTACTTAGAAAAAATCCAAATTTTTTTTTTTTTTTTTTCCGTTTTTTTTCTAAGTGTCTGATCGAGAGAAGGAAAAAGAGGTGATTTTTAGCCTCTCTTGATTTTGTACTTAGAAAAAATCCAATTTTTTTTTTTTTTTTTTCATTTTTTTTTCTAAGTGTCTGATCGAGAGAAGGAAAAAGAGGTGATTTTTAGCCACTCTCGATTTTGTACTTAGAAAAAATCCAAATTTTTTTTTTTTTTTTTCCGTTTTTTTTCTAAGTGTCTGATCGAGAGAAGGAAAAAGAGGTGATTTTTAGCCTCTCTCGATTTTGTACTTAGAAAAAATCCAAATTTTTTTTTTTTTTTTTTCCGTTTTTTTTCTAAGTGTCTGATCGAGAGAAGGAAAAAGAGGTGATTTTTAGCCTCTCTCGATTTTGTACTTAGAAAAAATCCAAATTTTTTTTTTTTTTTTTCCGTTTTTTTTCTAAGTGTCTGATCGAGAGAAGGAAAAAGAGGTGATTTTTAGCCACTCTCGATTTTGTACTTAGAAAAAATCCAATTTTTTTTTTTTTTTTTTTTTCCGTTTTTTTTCTAAGTGTCTGATCGAGAGAAGGAAAAAGAGGTGATTTTTAGCCACTCTCGATTTTGTACTTAGAAAAAATCCAAATTTTTTTTTTTTTTTTTTCCGTTTTTTTTCTAAGTGTCTGATCGAGAGAAGGAAAAAGAGGTGATTTTTAGCCTCTCTCGATTTTGTACTTAGAAAAAATCCAATTTTTTTTTTTTTTTTTCCTTTTTTTTTTCTAAGTGTCTGATCGAGAGAAGGAAAAAGAGGTGATTTTTAGCCACTCTCGATTTTGTACTTAGAAAAAATCCAATTTTTTTTTTTTTTTTTTCCGTTTTTTTTCTAAGTGTCTGATCGAGAGAAGGAAAAAGAGGTGATTTTTAGCCACTCTCGATTTTGTACTTAGAAAAAATCCAATTTTTTTTTTTTTTTTTTTCCGTTTTTTTTCTAAGTGTCTGATCGAGAGAAGGAAAAAGAGGTGATTTTTAGCCACTCTCGATTTTGTACTTAGAAAAAATCCAATTTTTTTTTTTTTTTTTCCGTTTTTTTTCTAAGTGTCTGATCGAGAGAAGGAAAAAGAGGTGATTTTTAGCCACTCTCGATTTTGTACTTAGAAAAAATCCAATTTTTTTTTTTTTTTTTTTTCCGTTTTTTTTCTAAGTGTCTGATCGAGAGAAGGAAAAAGAGGTGATTTTTAGCCACTCTCGATTTTGTACTTAGAAAAAATCCAAATTTTTTTTTTTTTTTTTCCGTTTTTTTTCTAAGTGTCTGATCGAGAGAAGGAAAAAGAGGTGATTTTTAGCCTCTCTCGATTTTGTACTTAGAAAAAATCCAATTTTTTTTTTTTTTTTTTCCGTTTTTTTTCTAAGTGTCTGATCGAGAGAAAGAAAAAGAGGTGATTTTTAGCCACTCTCGATTTTGTACTTAGAAAAAATCCAATTTTTTTTTTTTTTTTTTTCCGTTTTTTTTCTTAGTGTCTGATCGAGAGAAGGAAAAAGAGGTGATTTTTAGCCACTCTCGATTTTGTACTTAGAAAAAATCCAATTTTTTTTTTTTTTTTTTCATTTTTTTTTCTAAGTGTCTGATCGAGAGAAGGAAAAAGAGGTGATTTTTAGCCTCTCTCGATTTTGTACTTAGAAAAAATCCAATTTTTTTTTTATTTTTTTCCGTTTTTTTTCTAAGTGTCTGATCGAGAGAAGGAAAAAGAGGTGATTTTTAGCCTCTCTCGATTTTGTACTTAGAAAAAATCCAAATTATTATTATTTTTTTTTCCGTTTTTTTTCTAAGTGTCTGATCGAGAGAAGGAAAAAGAGGTGATTTTTAGCCACTCTCGATTTTGTACTTAGAAAAAATCCAAATTTTTTTTTTTTTTTTCCCGTTTTTTTTCTAAGTGTCTGATCGAGAGAAGGAAAAAGAGGTGATTTTTAGCCTCTCTTGATTTTGTACTTAGAAAAAATCCAATTTTTTTTTTTTTTTTTTCTTTTTTTTTTCTAAGTGTCTGATCGAGAGAAGGAAAAAGAGGTGATTTTTAGCCACTCTCGATTTTGTACTTAGAAAAAATCCAATTTTTTTTTTTTTTTTTTTCCGTTTTTTTTCTAAGTGTCTGATCGAGAGAAGGAAAAAGAGGTGATTTTTAGCCTCTCTCGATTTTGTACTTAGAAAAAATCCAAATTTTTTTATTTTTTTTTCCGTTTTTTTTCTAAGTGTCTGATCGAGAGAAGGAAAAAGAGGTGATTTTTAGCCACTCTCGATTTTGTACTTAGAAAAAATCCAATTTTTTTTATTTTTTTTTTCCGTTTTTTTTCTAAGTGTCTGATCGAGAGAAGGAAAAAGAGGTGATTTTTAGCCTCTCTCGATTTTGTACTTAGAAAAAATCCAAATTTTTTTTTTTTTTTTTCCGTTTTTTTTCTAAGTGTCTGATCGAGAGAAGGAAAAAGAGGTGATTTTTAGCCTCTCTCGATTTTGTACTTAGAAAAAATCCAAATTTTTATTTTTTTTTTTTCCGTTTTTTTTCTAAGTGTCTGATCGAGAGAAGGAAAAAGAGGTGATTTTTAGCCTCTCTCGATTTTGTACTTAGAAAAAATCCCAATTTTTTTTTTTTTTTTTTCATTTTTTTTGTAAGTGTCTGATCGAGAGAAGGAAAAAGAGGTGATTTTTAGCCACTCTCGATTTTGTACTTAGAAAAAATCCAAATTTTTTTTTTTTTTTTTCCCGTTTTTTTTCTAAGTGTCTGATCGAGAGAAGGAAAAAGAGGTGATTTTTAGCCTCTCTCGATTTTGTACTTAGAAAAAATCCAATTTTTTTTTTTTTTTTTTCCTTTTTTTTTTCTAAGTGTCTGATCGAGAGAAGGAAAAAGAGGTGATTTTTAGCCTCTCTCGATTTTGTACTTAGAAAAAATCCAAATTTTTTTTTTTTTTTTTTCCGTTTTTTTTCTAAGTGTCTGATCGAGAGAAGGAAAAAGAGGTGATTTTTAGCCTCTCTTGATTTTGTACTTAGAAAAAATCCAATTTTTTTTTTTTTTTTTTCATTTTTTTTTCTAAGTGTCTGATCGAGAGAAGGAAAAAGAGGTGATTTTTAGCCACTCTCGATTTTGTACTTAGAAAAAATCCAAATTTTTTTTTTTTTTTTTCCGTTTTTTTTCTAAGTGTCTGATCGAGAGAAGGAAAAAGAGGTGATTTTTAGCCTCTCTCGATTTTGTACTTAGAAAAAATCCAAATTTTTTTTTTTTTTTTTTCCGTTTTTTTTCTAAGTGTCTGATCGAGAGAAGGAAAAAGAGGTGATTTTTAGCCTCTCTCGATTTTGTACTTAGAAAAAATCCAAATTTTTTTTTTTTTTTTCCCGTTTTTTTTCTAAGTGTCTGATCGAGAGAAGGAAAAAGAGGTGATTTTTAGCCACTCTCGATTTTGTACTTAGAAAAAATCCAATTTTTTTTTTTTTTTTTTTTTCCGTTTTTTTTCTAAGTGTCTGATCGAGAGAAGGAAAAAGAGGTGATTTTTAGCCACTCTCGATTTTGTACTTAGAAAAAATCCAAATTTTTTTTTTTTTTTTTTCCGTTTTTTTTCTAAGTGTCTGATCGAGAGAAGGAAAAAGAGGTGATTTTTAGCCTCTCTCGATTTTGTACTTAGAAAAAATCCAATTTTTTTTTTTTTTTTTCCTTTTTTTTTTCTAAGTGTCTGATCGAGAGAAGGAAAAAGAGGTGATTTTTAGCCACTCTCGATTTTGTACTTAGAAAAAATCCAATTTTTTTTTTTTTTTTTTCCGTTTTTTTTCTAAGTGTCTGATCGAGAGAAGGAAAAAGAGGTGATTTTTAGCCACTCTCGATTTTGTACTTAGAAAAAATCCAATTTTTTTTTTTTTTTTTTTTCCGTTTTTTTTCTAAGTGTCTGATCGAGAGAAGGAAAAAGAGGTGATTTTTAGCCACTCTCGATTTTGTACTTAGAAAAAATCCAATTTTTTTTTTTTTTTTTTTCCGTTTTTTTTCTAAGTGTCTGATCGAGAGAAGGAAAAAGAGGTGATTTTTAGCCACTCTCGATTTTGTACTTAGAAAAAATCCAATTTTTTTTTTTTTTTTTTTCCGTTTTTTTTCTAAGTGTCTGATCGAGAGAAGGAAAAAGAGGTGATTTTTAGCCACTCTCGATTTTGTACTTAGAAAAAATCCAAATTTTTTTTTTTTTTTTTCCGTTTTTTTTCTAAGTGTCTGATCGAGAGAAGGAAAAAGAGGTGATTTTTAGCCTCTCTCGATTTTGTACTTAGAAAAAATCCAATTTTTTTTTTTTTTTTTTCCGTTTTTTTTCTAAGTGTCTGATCGAGAGAAAGAAAAAGAGGTGATTTTTAGCCACTCTCGATTTTGTACTTAGAAAAAATCCAATTTTTTTTTTTTTTTTTTTTCCGTTTTTTTTCTTAGTGTCTGATCGAGAGAAGGAAAAAGAGGTGATTTTTAGCCACTCTCGATTTTGTACTTAGAAAAAATCCAATTTTTTTTTTTTTTTCATTTTTTTTTCTAAGTGTCTGATCGAGAGAAGGAAAAAGAGGTGATTTTTAGCCTCTCTCGATTTTGTACTTAGAAAAAATCCAATTTTTTTTTTTTTTTTTTCAGTTTTTTTTCTAAGTGTCTGATCGAGAGAAGGAAAAAGAGGTGATTTTTAGCCTCTCTTGATTTTGTACTTAGAAAAAATCCAATTTTTTTTTTTTTTTTTCATTTTTTTTTCTAAGTGTCTGATCGAGAGAAGGAAAAAGAGGTGATTTTTAGCCACTCTCGATTTTGTACTTAGAAAAAATCCAATTTTTTTTTTTTTTTTTTCAGTTTTTTTTCTAAGTGTCTGATCGAGAGAAGGAAAAAGAGGTGATTTTTAGCCTCTCTTGATTTTGTACTTAGAAAAAATCCAATTTTTATTTTTTTTTTTTCATTTTTTTTTCTAAGTGTCTGATCGAGAGAAGGAAAAAGAGGTGATTTTTAGCCACTCTCGATTTTGTACTTAGAAAAAAATCCAATTTTTTTTTTTTTTTTTTCCGTTTTTTTTCTAAGTGTCTGATCGAGAGAAGGAAAAATAGGTGATTTTTAGCCTCTCTCGATTTTGTACTTAGAAAAAATCCAAATTTTTTTTTTTTTTTTTTCCGTTTTTTTTCTAAGTGTCTGATCGAGAGAAGGAAAAAGAGGTGATTTTTAGCCTCTCTCGATTTTGTACTTAGAAAAAATTCAAATTTTTTTTTTTTTTTTTTCCGTTTTTTTTCTAAGTGTCTGATCGAGAGAAGGAAAAGAGGTGATTTTTAGCCTCTCTCGATTTTGTACTTAGAAAAAATCCAAATTTTTTTTTTTTTTTTTTCCGTTTTTTTTCTAAGTGTCTGATCGAGAGAAGGAAAAAGAGGTGATTTTTAGCCTCTCTCGATTTTGTACTTAGAAAAAATCCAAATTTTTTTTTTTTTTTTTTCCGTTTTTTTTCTTAGTGTCTGATCGAGAGAAGGAAAAAGAGGTGATTTTTAGCCACTCTCGATTTTGTACTTAGAAAAAATCCAAATTTTTATTTTTTTTTTTCATTTTTTTTTCTAAGTGTCTGATCGAGAGAAGGAAAAAGAGGTGATTTTTAGCCTCTCTCGATTTTGTACTTAGAAAAAATCCAATTTTTTTTTTTTTTTTTTTCAGTTTTTTTTCTAAGTGTCTGATCGAGAGAAGGAAAAAGAGGTGATTTTTAGCCTCTCTTGATTTTGTACTTAGAAAAAATCCAATTTTTTTTTTTTTTTTTCATTTTTTTTTCTAAGTGTCTGATCGAGAGAAGGAAAAAGAGGTGATTTTTAGCCACTCTCGATTTTGTACTTAGAAAAAATCCAAATTTTTTTTTTTTTTTTTCCATTTTTTTTCTAAGTGTCTGATCGAGAGAAGGAAAAAGAGGTGATTTTTAGCCTCTCTCGATTTTGTGCTTAGAAAAAATCCAAATTTTTTTTTTTTTTTCCGTTTTTTTTCTAAGTGTCTGATCGAGAGAAGGAAAAAGAGGTGATTTTTAGCCTCTCTTGATTTTGTACTTAGAAAAAATCCAATTTTTTTTTTTTTTTTTTTCCGTTTTTTTTCTTAGTGTCTGATCGAGAGAAGGAAAAAGAGGTGATTTTTAGCCTCTCTCGATTTTGTACTTAGAAAAAATCCAAATTATTATTATTTTTTTTTCCGTTTTTTTTCTAAGTGTCTGATCGAGAGAAGGAAAAAGAGGTGATTTTTAGCCACTCTCGATTTTGTACTTAGAAAAAATCCAAATTTTTTTTTTTTTTTTTCCGTTTTTTTTCTAAGTGTCTGATCGAGAGAAGGAAAAAGAGGTGATTTTTAGCCTCTCTTGATTTTGTACTTAGAAAAAATCCAATGTTTTTTTTTTTTTTTTCTTTTTTTTTTCTAAGTGTCTGATCGAGAGAAGGAAAAAGAGGTGATTTTTAGCCACTCTCGATTTTGTACTTAGAAAAAATCCAATTTTTTTTTTTTTTTTTTTCCGTTTTTTTTCTAAGTGTCTGATCGAGAGAAGGAAAAAGAGGTGATTTTTAGCCTCTCTCGATTTTGTACTTAGAAAAAATCCAAATTTTTTTATTTTTTTTTCCGTTTTTTTTCTAAGTGTCTGATCGAGAAAAGGAAAAAGAGGTGATTTTTAGCCACTCTCGATTTTGTACTTAGAAAAAATCCAATTTTTTTTATTTTTTTTTTCCGTTTTTTTTCTAAGTGTCTGATCGAGAGAAGGAAAAAGAGGTGATTTTTAGCCTCTCTCGATTTTGTACTTAGAAAAAATCCAATTTTTTTTTTTTTTTTTTCCGTTTTTTTTCTAAGTGTCTGATCGAGAGAAGGAAAAAGAGGTGATTTTTAGCCTCTCTCGATTTTGTACTTAGAAAAAATCCAAATTTTTTTTTTTTTTTTTTCCGTTTTTTTTCTAAGTGTCTGATCGAGAGAAGGAAAAAGAGGTGATTTTTAGCCTCTCTCGATTTTGTACTTAGAAAAAATCCAAATTTTTTTTTTTTTTTTTTCATTTTTTTTGTAAGTGTCTGATCGAGAGAAGGAAAAAGAGGTGATTTTTAGCCACTCTCGATTTTGTACTTAGAAAAAATCCAAATTTTTTTTTTTTTTTTCCGTATTTTTTCTAAGTGTCTGATCGAGAGAAGGAAAAAGAGGTGATTTTTAGCCTCTCTTGATTTTGTACTTAGAAAAAATCCAATTTTTTTTTTTTTTTTTCTTTTTTTTTCAAAGTGTCTGATCGAGAGAAGGAAAAAGAGGTGATTTTTAGCCACTCTCGATTTTGTACTTAGAAAAAATCCAAATTTTTTTTTTTTTTTTTTCCGTTTTTTTTCTAAGTGTCTGATCGAGAGAAGGAAAAAGAGGTGATTTTTAGCCTCTCTCGATTTTGTACTTAGAAAAAATCCAAATTTTTTTATTTTTTTTTCCGTTTTTTTTCTAAGTGTCTGATCGAGAGAAGGAAAAAGAGGTGATTTTTAGCCACTCTCGATTTTGTACTTAGAAAAAATCCATTTTTTAATTTTTTTTTTCCGTTTTTTTTCTAAGTGTCTGATCGAGAGAAGGAAAAAGAGGTGATTTTTAGCCTCTCTCGATTTTGTACTTAGAAAAAATCCAAATTTTTTTTTTTTTTTTCCGTTTTTTTTCTAAGTGTCTGATCGAGAGAAGGAAAAAGAGGTGATTTTTAGCCTCTCTCGATTTTGTACTTAGAAAAAATCCAAATTTTTTTTTTTTTTTTTTCCGTTTTTTTTCTAAGTGTCTGATCGAGAGAAGGAAAAAGAGGTGATTTTTAGCCTCTCTCGATTTTGTACTTAGAAAAAATCCAAATTTATTTTTTTTTTTTTTCATTTTTTTTTCTAAGTGTCTGATCGAGAGAAGGAAAAAGAGGTGATTTTTAGCCACTCTCGATTTTGTACTTAGAAAAAATCAAAATTTTTTTTTTTTTTTTTTCCGTTTTTTTTCTAAGTGTCTGATCGAGAGAAGGAAAAAGAGGTGATTTTTAGCCACTCTCGATTTTGTACTTAGAAAAAATCCAAATTTTTTTTTTTTTTTTTTCCGTTTTTTTTCTAAGTGTCTGATCGAGAGAAGGAAAAAGAGGTGATTTTTAGCCTCTCTTGATTTTGTACTTAGAAAAAATCCAATTTTTTTTTTTTTTTTTCCGTTTTTTTTTCTAAGTGTCTGATCGAGAGAAGGAAAAAGAGGTGATTTTTAGCCTCTCTTGATTTTGTACTTAGAAAAAATCCAATTTTTTTTTTTTTTTTTTCATTTTTTTTTCTAAGTGTCTGATCGAGAGAAGGAAAAAGAGGTGATTTTTAGCCACTCTCGATTTTGTACTTAGAAAAAATCCAAATTTTTTTTTTTTTTTTTCCGTTTTTTTTCTAAGTGTCTGATCGAGAGAAGGAAAAAGAGTTGATTTTTAGCCTCTCTCGATTTTGTACTTAGAAAAAATCCAAATTTTTTTTTTTTTTTTTTCCGTTTTTTTTCTAAGTGTCTGATCGAGAGAAGGAAAAAGAGGTGATTTTTAGCCACTCTCGATTTTGTACTTAGAAAAAATCCAATTTTTTTTTTTTTTTTTTCCGTTTTTTTTCTAAGTGTCTGATCGAGAGAAGGAAAAAGAGGTGATTTTTAGCCTCTCTCGATTTTGTACTTAGAAAAAATCCAAATTTTTTTTTTTTTTTTTTCCGTTTTTTTTCTAAGTGTCTGATCGAGAGAAGGAAAAAGAGGTGATTTTTAGCCACTCTCGATTTTGTACTTAGAAAAAATCCAATTTTTTTTTTTTTTTTTTCCGTTTTTTTTCTAAGTGTCTGATCGAGAGAAGGAAAAAGAGGTGATTTTTAGCCTCTCTCGATTTTGTACTTAGAAAAAATCCAAATTTTTTTTTTTTTTTTTTCAGTTTTTTTTCTAAGTGTCTGATCGAGAGAAGGAAAAAGAGGTGATTTTTAGCTTCTCTTGATTTTGTACTTAGAAAAAATCCAATTTTTTTTTTTTTTTTTCATTTTTTTTTCTAAGTGTCTGATCGAGAGAAGGAAAAAGAGGTGATTTTTAGCCACTCTCGGTTTTGTACTTAGAAAAAATCCAATTTTTTTTTTTTTTTTTTTCCGTTTTTTTTCTAAGTGTCTGATCGAGAGAAGGAAAAAGAGGTGATTTTTAGCCTCTCTCGATTTTGTACTTAGAAAAAATCCAAATTATTATTATTTTTTTTCCCGTTTTTTTTCTAAGTGTCTGATCGAGAGAAGGAAAAAGAGGTGATTTTTAGCCACTCTCGATTTTGTACTTAGAAAAAATCCAATTTTTTTTTTTTTTCCGTTTTTTTTCTAAGTGTCTGATCGAGAGAAGGAAAAAGAGGTGATTTTTAGCCACTCTCGATTTTGTACTTAGAAAAAATCCAATTTTTTTTTTTTTTTTTTTCCGTTTTTTTTCTAAGTGTCTGATCGAGAGAAGGAAAAAGAGGTGATTTTTAGCCTCTCTCGATTTTGTACTTAGAAAAAATCCAATTTTTTTTTTTTTTTTCAGTTTTTTTTCTAAGTGTCTGATCGAGAGAAGGAAAAAGAGGTGATTTTTAGCCTCTCTTGATTTTGTACTTAGAAAAAATCCAATTTTTTTTTTTTTTTTTCATTTTTTTTTCTAAGTGTCTGATCGAGAGAAAGAAAAAGAGGTGATTTTTAGCCACTCTCGATTTTGTACTTAGAAAAAATCCAATTTTTTTTTTTTTTTTTCCGTTTTTTTTCTAAGTGTCTGATCGAGAGAAGGAAAAAGAGGTGATTTTTAGCCTCTCTCGATTTTGTACTTAGAAAAAATCCAATTATTATTTTTTTTTTTTCCGTTTTTTTTCTAAGTGTCTGATCGAAAGAAGGAAAAAGAGGTGATTTTTAGCCACTCTCGATTTTGTACTTAGAAAAAATCCAATTTTTTTTTTTTTTTTCCGTTTTTTTTTCTAAGTGTCTGATCGAGAGAAGGAAAAAGAGGTGATTTTTAGCCTCTCTTGATTTTTGTACTTAGAAAAAATCCAATTTTTTTTTTTTTTTTTTCTTTTTTTTTCAAAGTGTCTGATCGAGAGAAGGAAAAAGAGGTGATTTTTAGCCACTCTCGATTTTGTACTTAGAAAAAATCCAATTTTTTTTTTTTTTTTTTCCGTTTTTTTTCTAAGTGTCTGATCGAGAGAAGGAAAAAGAGGTGATTTTAGCCTCTCTCGATTTTGTACTTAGAAAAAATCCAATTTTTTTTTTTTTTTTCCCGTTTTTTTCTAAGTGTCTGATCGAGAGAAGGAAAAAGAGGTGATTTTTAGCCACTCTCGATTTTGTACTTAGAAAAAATCCAATTTTTTAATTTTTTTTCCCGTTTTTTTTCTAAGTGTCTGATCGAGAGAAGGAAAAAGAGGTGATTTTTAGCCTCTCTCGATTTTGTACTTAGAAAAAATCCAATTTTTTTTTTTTTTTTTTTCCGTTTTTTTTCTAAGTGTCTGATCGAGAGAAGGAAAAAGAGGTGATTTTTAGCCTCTCTCGATTTTGTACTTAGAAAAAATCCAATTTTTTTTTTTTTTTTTTCCGTTTTTTTTCTAAGTGTCTGATCGAGAGAAGGAAAAAGAGGTGATTTTTAGCCTCTCTCGATTTTGTACTTAGAAAAAATCCAAATTTTTTTTTTTTTTTTTTCATTTTTTTTTCTAAGTGTCTGATCGAGAGAAGGAAAAAGAGGTGATTTTTAGCCACTCTCGATTTTGTACTTAGAAAAAATCCAAATTTTTTTTTTTTTTTTTTCCGTTTTTTTTCTAAGTGTCTGATCGAGAGAAGGAAAAAGAGGTGATTTTTAGCCACTCTCGATTTTGTACTTAGAAAAAATCCAAATTTTTTTTTTTTTTTTTTTCCGTTTTTTTTCTAAGTGTCTGATCGAGAGAAGGAAAAAGAGGTGATTTTTAGCCTCTCTTGATTTTGTACTTAGAAAAAATCCAATTTTTTTTTTTTTTTTTTTTTTTTTTTCTAAGTGTCTGATCGAGAGAAGGAAAAAGAGGTGATTTTTAGCCTCTCTCGATTTTGTACTTAGAAAAAATCCAATTTTTTTTTTTTTTTTTTCCGTTTTTTTTCTAAGTGTCTGATTGAGAGAAGGAAAAAGAGGTGATTTTTAGCCTCTCTTGATTTTGTACTTAGAAAAAATCCAATTTTTTTTTTTTTTTTTCATTTTTTTTTCTAAGTGTCTGATCGAGAGAAGGAAAAAGAGGTGATTTTTAGCCACTCTCGATTTTGTACTTAGAAAAAATCCAATTTTTTTTTTTTTTTTTTTCCGTTTTTTTTCTAAGTGTCTGATCGAGAGAAGGAAAAAGAGGTGATTTTTAGCCTCTCTCGATTTTGTACTTAGAAAAAATCCCCATTTTTTTTTTTTTTTTTTTCCGTTTTTTTTCTAAGTGTCTGATCGAGAGAAGGAAAAAGAGGTGATTTTTAGCCTCTCTCGGTTTTGTACTTAGAAAAAATCCAAATTTTTTTTTTTTTTTTTCCGTTTTTTTTCTAAGTGTCTGATCGAGAGAAGGAAAAAGAGGTGATTTTTAGCCTCTCTCGATTTTGTACTTAGAAAAAATCCAAATTTTTTTTTTTTTTTTTTCCGTTTTTTTTCTAAGTGTCTGATCGAGAGAAGGAAAAATAGGTGATTTTTAGCCTCTCTTGATTTTGTACTTAGAAAAAATCCAATTTTTTTTTTTTTTTTTTCTTTTTTTTTCTAAGTGTCTGATCGAGAGAAGGAAAAAGAGGTGATTTTTAGCCACTCTCGATTTTGTACTTAGAAAAAATCCAATTTTTTTTTTTTTTTTTTTTCCGTTTTTTTTCTAAGTGTCTGATCGAGAGATTCTAAGTGTCTGATCGAGAGAAGGAAAAAGAGGTGATTTTTAGCCTCTCTCGATTTTGTACTTAGAAAAAATCCAAATTATTATTATTTTTTTTCCCGTTTTTTTTCTAAGTGTCTGATCGAGAGAAGGAAAAAGAGGTGATTTTTAGCCACTCTCGATTTTGTACTTAGAAAAAATCCAATTTTTTTTTTTTTTTCCGTTTTTTTTCTAAGTGTCTGATCGAGAGAAGGAAAAAGAGGTGATTTTTAGCCACTCTCGATTTTGTACTTAGAAAAAATCCAATTTTTTTTTTTTTTTTTTTTCCGTTTTTTTTCTAAGTGTCTGATCGAGAGAAGGAAAAAGAGGTGATTTTTAGCCTCTCTCGATTTTGTACTTAGAAAAAATCCAATTTTTTTTTTTTTTTTTTCAGTTTTTTTTCTAAGTGTCTGATCGAGAGAAGGAAAAAGAGGTGATTTTTAGCCTCTCTTGATTTTGTACTTAGAAAAAATCCAATTTTTTTTTTTTTTTTTCATTTTTTTTTCTAAGTGTCTGATCGAGAGAAGGAAAAAGAGGTGATTTTTAGCCACTCTCGATTTTGTACTAAGAAAAAATCCAATTTTTTTTTTTTTTTTTTTCCGTTTTTTTTCTAAGTGTCTGATCGAGAGAAGGAAAAAGAGGTGATTTTTAGCCTCTCTCGATTTTGTACTTAGAAAAAATCCAAATTATTATTTTTTTTTTTTCCGTTTTTTTTCTAAGTGTCTGATCGAAAGAAGGAAAAAGAGGTGATTTTTAGCCACTCTCGATTTTGTACTTAGAAAAAATCCAATTTTTTTTTTTTTTTTTTCCGTTTTTTTTCTAAGTGTCTGATCGAGAGAAGGAAAAAGAGGTGATTTTTAGCCTCTCTTGATTTTGTACTTAGAAAAAATCCAATTTTTTTTATTTTTTTTTCTTTTTTTTTTCAAAGTGTCTGATCGAGAGAAGGAAAAAGAGGTGATTTTTAGCCACTCTCGATTTTGTACTTAGAAAAAATCCAATTTTTTTTTTTTTTTTTTTCCGTTTTTTTTCTAAGTGTCTGATCGAGAGAAGGAAAAAGAGGTGATTTTTAGCCTCTCTCGATTTTGTACTTAGAAAAAATCCAAATTTTTTTATTTTTTTTCCCGTTTTTTTTCTAAGTGTCTGATCGAGAGAAGGAAAAAGAGGTGATTTTTAGCCACTCTCGATTTTGTACTTAGAAAAAATCCAATTTTTTTAATTTTTTTTTTCCGTTTTTTTTCTTAGTGTCTGATCGAGAGAAGGAAAAAGAGGTGATTTTTAGCCTCTCTCGATTTTGTACTTAGAAAAAATCCAATTTTTTTTTTTTTTTTTTCCGTTTTTTTTCTAAGTGTCTGATCGAGAGAAGGAAAAAGAGGTGATTTTTAGCCTCTCTCGATTTTGTACTTAGAAAAAATCCAAATTTTTTTTTTTTTTTTTTCATTTTTTTTTCTAAGTGTCTGATCGAGAGAAGGAAAAAGAGGTGATTTTTAGCCAGTCTCGATTTTGTACTTAGAAAAAATCCAAATTTTTTTTTTTTTTTTTTCCGTTTTTTTTCTAAGTGTCTGATCGAGAGAAGGAAAAAGAGGTGATTTTTAGCCACTCTCGATTTTGTACTTAGAAAAAATCCAAATTTTTTTTTTTTTTTTTTCCGTTTTTTTTCTAAGTGTCTGATCGAGAGAAGGAAAAAGAGGTGATTTTTAGCCTCTCTTGATTTTGTACTTAGAAAAAATCCAATTTTTTTTTTTTTTTTTTTTTTTTTTTCTAAGTGTCTGATCGAGAGAAGGAAAAAGAGGTGATTTTTAGCCTCTCTCGATTTTGTACTTAGAAAAAATCCAATTTTTTTTTTTTTTTTTTTCCGTTTTTTTTCTAAGTGTCTGATTGAGAGAAGGAAAAAGAGGTGATTTTTAGCCTCTCTTGATTTTGTACTTAGAAAAAATCCAATTTTTTTTTTTTTTTTTCATTTTTTTTTCTAAGTGTCTGATCGAGAGAAGGAAAAAGAGGTGATTTTTAGCCACTCTCGATTTTGTACTTAGAAAAAATCCAATTTTTTTTTTTTTTTTTTTCCGTTTTTTTTCTAAGTGTCTGATCGAGAGAAGGAAAAAGAGGTGATTTTTAGCCTCTCTCGATTTTGTACTTAGAAAAAATCCCATTTTTTTTTTTTTTTTTTTCCGTTTTTTTTCTAAGTGTCTGATCGAGAGAAGGAAAAAGAGGTGATTTTTAGCCTCTCTCGGTTTTGTACTTAGAAAAAATCCAAATTTTTTTTTTTTTTTTTTCCGTTTTTTTTCTAAGTGTCTGATCGAGAGAAGGAAAAAGAGGTGATTTTTAGCCTCTCTCGATTTTGTACTTAGAAAAAATCCAAATTTTTTTTTTTTTTTTTTTCCGTTTTTTTTCTAAGTGTCTGATCGAGAGAAGGAAAAATAGGTGATTTTTAGCCTCTCTTGATTTTGTACTTAGAAAAAATCCAATTTTTTTTTTTTTTTTTTCTTTTTTTTTCTAAGTGTCTGATCGAGAGAAGGAAAAAGAGGTGATTTTTAGCCACTCTCGATTTTGTACTTAGAAAAAATCCAATTTTTTTTTTTTTTTTTTTTCCGTTTTTTTTCTAAGTGTCTGATCGAGAGAAGGAAAAAGAGGTGATTTTTAGCCTCTCTCGATTTTGTACTTAGAAAAAATCCAAATTTTTTTTTTTTTTTTTTTCAGTTTTTTTTCTAAGTGTCTGATCGAGAGAAGGAAAAAGAGGTGATTTTTAGCCTCTCTTGATTTTGTACTTAGAAAAAATCCAATTTTTTTTTTTTTTTTTTCATTTTTTTTTCTAAGTGTCTGATCGAGAGAAGGAAAAAGAGGTGATTTTTAGCCACTCTCGATTTTGTACTTAGAAAAAATCCAATTTTTTTTTTTTTTTTTTCCGTTTTTTTTCTAAGTGTCTGATCGAGAGAAGGAAAAAGAGGTGATTTTTAGCCTCTCTCGATTTTGTACTTAGAAAAAATCCAAATTATTATTATTTTTTTTCCCGTTTTTTTTCTAAGTGTCTGATCGAGAGAAGGAAAAAGAGGTGATTTTTAGCCAGTCTCGATTTTGTACTTAGAAAAAATCCAAATTTTTTTTTTTTTTTTTTCCGTTTTTTTTCTAAGTGTCTGATCGAGAGAAGGAAAAAGAGGTGATTTTTAGCCACTCTCGATTTTGTACTTAGAAAAAATCCAAATTTTTTTTTTTTTTTTTTCCGTTTTTTTTCTAAGTGTCTGATCGAGAGAAGGAAAAAGAGGTGATTTTTAGCCTCTCTTGATTTTGTACTTAGAAAAAATCCAATTTTTTTTTTTTTTTTTTTTTTTTTTTCTAAGTGTCTGATCGAGAGAAGGAAAAAGAGGTGATTTTTAGCCTCTCTCGATTTTGTACTTAGAAAAAATCCAATTTTTTTTTTTTTTTTTTTCCGTTTTTTTTCTAAGTGTCTGATTGAGAGAAGGAAAAAGAGGTGATTTTTAGCCTCTCTTGATTTTGTACTTAGAAAAAATCCAATTTTTTTTTTTTTTTTTCATTTTTTTTTCTAAGTGTCTGATCGAGAGAAGGAAAAAGAGGTGATTTTTAGCCACTCTCGATTTTGTACTTAGAAAAAATCCAATTTTTTTTTTTTTTTTTTCCGTTTTTTTTCTAAGTGTCTGATCGAGAGAAGGAAAAAGAGGTGATTTTTAGCCTCTCTCGATTTTGTACTTAGAAAAAATCCCATTTTTTTTTTTTTTTTTTTCCGTTTTTTTTCTAAGTGTCTGATCGAGAGAAGGAAAAAGAGGTGATTTTTAGCCTCTCTCGGTTTTGTACTTAGAAAAAATCCAAATTTTTTTTTTTTTTTTTTCCGTTTTTTTTCTAAGTGTCTGATCGAGAGAAGGAAAAAGAGGTGATTTTTAGCCTCTCTCGATTTTGTACTTAGAAAAAATCCAAATTTTTTTTTTTTTTTTTTCCGTTTTTTTTCTAAGTGTCTGATCGAGAGAAGGAAAAATAGGTGATTTTTAGCCTCTCTTGATTTTGTACTTAGAAAAAATCCAATTTTTTTTTTTTTTTTTTCTTTTTTTTTCTAAGTGTCTGATCGAGAGAAGGAAAAAGAGGTGATTTTTAGCCACTCTCGATTTTGTACTTAGAAAAAATCCAATTTTTTTTTTTTTTTTTTTTCCGTTTTTTTTCTAAGTGTCTGATCGAGAGAAGGAAAAAGAGGTGATTTTTAGCCTCTCTCGATTTTGTACTTAGAAAAAATCCAAATTTTTTTTTTTTTTTTTTTCAGTTTTTTTTCTAAGTGTCTGATCGAGAGAAGGAAAAAGAGGTGATTTTTAGCCTCTCTTGATTTTGTACTTAGAAAAAATCCAATTTTTTTTTTTTTTTTTCATTTTTTTTTCTAAGTGTCTGATCGAGAGAAGGAAAAAGAGGTGATTTTTAGCCACTCTCGATTTTGTACTTAGAAAAAATCCAATTTTTTTTTTTTTTTTTTCCGTTTTTTTTCTAAGTGTCTGATCGAGAGAAGGAAAAAGAGGTGATTTTTAGCCTCTCTCGATTTTGTACTTAGAAAAAATCCAAATTATTATTATTTTTTTTCCCGTTTTTTTTCTAAGTGTCTGATCGAGAGAAGGAAAAAGAGGTGATTTTTAGCCACTCTCGATTTTGTACTTAGAAAAAATCCAATTTTTTTTTTTTTTTTTTCCGTTTTTTTTCTAAGTGTCTGATCGAGAGAAGGAAAAAGAGGTGATTTTTAGCCTCTCTTGATTTTGTACTTAGAAAAAATCCAATTTTTTTTTTTTTTTTTCTTTTTTTTTTCAAAGTGTCTGATCGAGAGAAGGAAAAAGAGGTGATTTTTAGCCACTCTCGATTTTGTACTTAGAAAAAATCCAATTTTTTTTTTTTTTTTTCCCGTTTTTTTTCTAAGTGTCTGATCGAGAGAAGGAAAAAGAGGTGATTTTTAGCCTCTCTCGATTTTGTACTTAGAAAAAATCCAAATTTTTTTATTTTTTTTTCCGTTTTTTTTCTAAGTGTCTGATCGAGAGAAGGAAAAAGAGGTGATTTTTAGCCACTCTCGATTTTGTACTTAGAAAAAATCCAATTTTTTTTATTTTTTTTTTCCGTTTTTTTTCTAAGTGTCTGATCGAGAGAAGGAAAAAGAGGTGATTTTTAGCCTCTCTCGATTATGTACTTAGAAAAAATCCAATTTTTTTTTTTTTTTTTTTCCGTTTTTTTTTCTAAGTGTCTGATCGAGAGAAGGAAAAAGAGGTGATTTTTAGCCTCTCTCGATTTTGTACTTAGAAAAAATCCAAATTTTTTTTTTTTTTTTTCCGTTTTTTTTCTAAGTGTCTGATCGAGAGAAGGAAAAAGAGGTGATTTTTAGCCTCTCTCGATTTTGTACTTAGAAAAAATCCAAATTTTTTTATTTTTTTTTTCATTTTTTTTTCTAAGTGTCTGATCGAGAGAAGGAAAAAGAGGTGATTTTTAGCTTCTCTTGATTTTGTACTTAGAAAAAATCCAATTTTTTTTTTTTTTTTTCATTTTTTTTTCTAAGTGTCTGATCGAGAGAAGGAAAAAGAGGTGATTTTTAGCCACTCTCGGTTTTGTACTTAGAAAAAATCCAATTTTTTTTTTTTTTTTTTTCCGTTTTTTTTCTAAGTGTCTGATCGAGAGAAGGAAAAAGAGGTGATTTTTAGCCTCTCTCGATTTTGTACTTAGAAAAAATCCAAATTATTATTATTTTTTTTCCCGTTTTTTTTCTAAGTGTCTGATCGAGAGAAGGAAAAAGAGGTGATTTTTAGCCACTCTCGATTTTGTACTTAGAAAAAATCCAATTTTTTTTTTTTTTTCCGTTTTTTTTCTAAGTGTCTGATCGAGAGAAGGAAAAAGAGGTGATTTTTAGCCACTCTCGATTTTGTACTTAGAAAAAATCCAATTTTTTTTTTTTTTTTTTTTCCGTTTTTTTTCTAAGTGTCTGATCGAGAGAAGGAAAAAGAGGTGATTTTTAGCCTCTCTCGATTTTGTACTTAGAAAAAATCCAATTTTTTTTTTTTTTTTTTCAGTTTTTTTTCTAAGTGTCTGATCGAGAGAAGGAAAAAGAGGTGATTTTTAGCCTCTCTTGATTTTGTACTTAGAAAAAATCCAATTTTTTTTTTTTTTTTTTCATTTTTTTTTCTAAGTGTCTGATCGAGAGAAGGAAAAAGAGGTGATTTTTAGCCACTCTCGATTTTGTACTAAGAAAAAATCCAATTTTTTTTTTTTTTTTTTTCCGTTTTTTTTCTAAGTGTCTGATCGAGAGAAGGAAAAAGAGGTGATTTTTAGCCTCTCTCGATTTTGTACTTAGAAAAAATCCAAATTATTATTTTTTTTTTTTCCGTTTTTTTTCTAAGTGTCTGATCGAAAGAAGGAAAAAGAGGTGATTTTTAGCCACTCTCGATTTTGTACTTAGAAAAAATCCAATTTTTTTTTTTTTTTTTTCCGTTTTTTTTCTAAGTGTCTGATCGAGAGAAGGAAAAAGAGGTGATTTTTAGCCTCTCTTGATTTTGTACTTAGAAAAAAATCCAATTTTTTTTTTTTTTTTTTCTTTTTTTTTTCAAAGTGTCTGATCGAGAGAAGGAAAAAGAGGTGATTTTTAGCCACTCTCGATTTTGTACTTAGAAAAAATCCAATTTTTTTTTTTTTTTTTTTCCGTTTTTTTTCTAAGTGTCTGATCGAGAGAAGGAAAAAGAGGTGATTTTTAGCCTCTCTCGATTTTGTACTTAGAAAAAATCCAATTTTTTTTATTTTTTTTCCCGTTTTTTTTCTAAGTGTCTGATCGAGAGAAGGAAAAAGAGGTGATTTTTAGCCACTCTCGATTTTGTACTTAGAAAAAATCCAATTTTTTTAATTTTTTTTTTCCGTTTTTTTTTCTTAGTGTCTGATCGAGAGAAGGAAAAAGAGGTGATTTTTAGCCTCTCTCGATTTTGTACTTAGAAAAAATCCAATTTTTTTTTTTTTTTTTTCCGTTTTTTTTCTAAGTGTCTGATCGAGAGAAGGAAAAAGAGGTGATTTTTAGCCTCTCTCGATTTTGTACTTAGAAAAAATCCAAATTTTTTTTTTTTTTTTTTCATTTTTTTTTCTAAGTGTCTGATCGAGAGAAGGAAAAAGAGGTGATTTTTAGCCAGTCTCGATTTTGTACTTAGAAAAAATCCAAATTTTTTTTTTTTTTTTTTCCGTTTTTTTTCTAAGTGTCTGATCGAGAGAAGGAAAAAGAGGTGATTTTTAGCCACTCTCGATTTTGTACTTAGAAAAAATCCAAATTTTTTTTTTTTTTTTTTCCGTTTTTTTTCTAAGTGTCTGATCGAGAGAAGGAAAAAGAGGTGATTTTTAGCCTCTCTTGATTTTGTACTTAGAAAAAATCCAATTTTTTTTTTTTTTTTTTTTTTTTTTCTAAGTGTCTGATCGAGAGAAGGAAAAAGAGGTGATTTTTAGCCTCTCTCGATTTTGTACTTAGAAAAAATCCAATTTTTTTTTTTTTTTTTTTCCGTTTTTTTTCTAAGTGTCTGATTGAGAGAAGGAAAAAGAGGTGATTTTTAGCCTCTCTTGATTTTGTACTTAGAAAAAATCCAATTTTTTTTTTTTTTTTTCATTTTTTTTTCTAAGTGTCTGATCGAGAGAAGGAAAAAGAGGTGATTTTTAGCCACTCTCGATTTTGTACTTAGAAAAAATCCAATTTTTTTTTTTTTTTTTTCCGTTTTTTTTCTAAGTGTCTGATCGAGAGAAGGAAAAAGAGGTGATTTTTAGCCTCTCTCGATTTTGTACTTAGAAAAAATCCCATTTTTTTTTTTTTTTTTTTCCGTTTTTTTTCTAAGTGTCTGATCGAGAGAAGGAAAAAGAGGTGATTTTTAGCCTCTCTCGGTTTTGTACTTAGAAAAAATCCAAATTTTTTTTTTTTTTTTTTCCGTTTTTTTTCTAAGTGTCTGATCGAGAGAAGGAAAAAGAGGTGATTTTTAGCCTCTCTCGATTTTGTACTTAGAAAAAATCCAAATTTTTTTTTTTTTTTTTTCCGTTTTTTTTCTAAGTGTCTGATCGAGAGAAGGAAAAATAGGTGATTTTTAGCCTCTCTTGATTTTGTACTTAGAAAAAATCCAATTTTTTTTTTTTTTTTTTCTTTTTTTTTCTAAGTGTCTGATCGAGAGAAGGAAAAAGAGGTGATTTTTAGCCACTCTCGATTTTGTACTTAGAAAAAATCCAATTTTTTTTTTTTTTTTTTTTCCGTTTTTTTTCTAAGTGTCTGATCGAGAGAAGGAAAAAGAGGTGATTTTTAGCCTCTCTCGATTTTGTACTTAGAAAAAATCCAAATTTTTTTTTTTTTTTTTTTCAGTTTTTTTTCTAAGTGTCTGATCGAGAGAAGGAAAAAGAGGTGATTTTTAGCCTCTCTTGATTTTGTACTTAGAAAAAATCCAATTTTTTTTTTTTTTTTTCATTTTTTTTTCTAAGTGTCTGATCGAGAGAAGGAAAAAGAGGTGATTTTTAGCCACTCTCGATTTTGTACTTAGAAAAAATCCAATTTTTTTTTTTTTTTTTTCCGTTTTTTTTCTAAGTGTCTGATCGAGAGAAGGAAAAAGAGGTGATTTTTAGCCTCTCTCGATTTTGTACTTAGAAAAAATCCAAATTATTATTATTTTTTTTTCCCGTTTTTTTTCTAAGTGTCTGATCGAGAGAAGGAAAAAGAGGTGATTTTTAGCCACTCTCGATTTTGTACTTAGAAAAAATCCAATTTTTTTTTTTTTTTTTTCCGTTTTTTTTCTAAGTGTCTGATCGAGAGAAGGAAAAAGAGGTGATTTTTAGCCTCTCTTGATTTTGTACTTAGAAAAAATCCAATTTTTTTTTTTTTTTTTCTTTTTTTTTTCAAAGTGTCTGATCGAGAGAAGGAAAAAGAGGTGATTTTTAGCCACTCTCGATTTTGTACTTAGAAAAAATCCAATTTTTTTTTTTTTTTTTCCCGTTTTTTTTCTAAGTGTCTGATCGAGAGAAGGAAAAAGAGGTGATTTTTAGCCTCTCTCGATTTTGTACTTAGAAAAAATCCAAATTTTTTTATTTTTTTTTCCGTTTTTTTTCTAAGTGTCTGATCGAGAGAAGGAAAAAGAGGTGATTTTTAGCCACTCTCGATTTTGTACTTAGAAAAAATCCAATTTTTTTTATTTTTTTTTTCCGTTTTTTTTCTAAGTGTCTGATCGAGAGAAGGAAAAAGAGGTGATTTTTAGCCTCTCTCGATTATGTACTTAGAAAAAATCCAATTTTTTTTTTTTTTTTTTTCCGTTTTTTTTTCTAAGTGTCTGATCGAGAGAAGGAAAAAGAGGTGATTTTTAGCCTCTCTCGATTTTGTACTTAGAAAAAATCCAAATTTTTTTTTTTTTTTTTTCCGTTTTTTTTCTAAGTGTCTGATCGAGAGAAGGAAAAAGAGGTGATTTTTAGCCTCTCTCGATTTTGTACTTAGAAAAAATCCAAATTTTTTTATTTTTTTTTTCATTTTTTTTTCTAAGTGTCTGATCGAGAGAAGGAAAAAGAGGTGATTTTTAGCCACTCTCGATTTTGTACTTAGAAAAATTCCAAATTTTTTTTTTTTTTTTTTCAGTTTTTTTTCTAAGTGTCTGATCGAGAGAAGGAAAAAGAGGTGATTTTTAGCCTCTCTTGATTTTGTACTTAGAAAAAATCCAAATTTTTTTTTTTTTTTTCCGTTTTTTTTCTAAGTGTCTGATCGAGAGAAGGAAAAAGAGGTGATTTTTAGCCACTCTCGATTTTGTACTTAGAAAAAATCCAATTTTTTTTTTTTTTTTTTTTCCGTTTTTTTTCTTAGTGTCTGATCGAGAGAAGGAAAAAGAGGTGATTTTTAGCCACTCTCGATTTTGTACTTAGAAAAAATCCAAATTTTTTTTTTTTTTTTTCCGTTTTTTTTCTAAGTGTCTGATCGAGAGAAGGAAAAAGAGGTGATTTTTAGCCACTCTCGATTTTGTACTTAGAAAAAATCCAAATTTTTTTTTTTTTTTTTTCCGTTTTTTTTTCTAAGTGTCTGATCGAGAGAAGGAAAAAGAGGTGATTTTTAGCCTCTCTCGATTTTGTACTTAGAAAAAATCCAATTTTTTTTTTTTTTTTTTCCGTTTTTTTTCTAAGTGTCTGATCGAGAGAAGGAAAAAGAGGTGATTTTTAGCCACTCTCGATTTTGTACTTAGAAAAAATCCAATTTTTTTTTTTTTTTTTTTCCCGTTTTTTTTCTTAGTGTCTGATCGAGAGAAGGAAAAAGAGGTGATTTTTAGCCACTCTCGATTTTGTACTTAGAAAAAATCCAAATTTTTTTTTTTTTTTTTCATTTTTTTTTAAGTGTCTGATCGAGAGAAGGAAAAAGAGGTGATTTTTAGCCTCTCTCGATTTTGTACTTAGAAAAAATCCAAATATTTTTTTTTTTTTTTCAGTTTTTTTTCTAAGTGTCTGATCGAGAGAAGGAAAAAGAGGTGATTTTTAGCCTCTCTTGATTTTGTACTTAGAAAAAATCCAATTTTTTTTTTTTTTTTTCATTTTTTTTTCTAAGTGTCTGATCGAGAGAAGGAAAAAGAGGTGATTTTTAGCCACTCTCGATTTTGTACTTAGAAAAAATCAAAATTTTTTATTTTTTTTTTCAGTTTTTTTTCTAAGTGTCTGATCGAGAGAAGGAAAAAGAGGTGATTTTTAGCCTCTCTTGATTTTGTACTTAGAAAAAATCCAATTTTTTTTTTTTTTTTTTCATTTTTTTTTCTAAGTGTCTGATCGAGAGAAGGAAAAAGAGGTGATTTTTAGCCACTCTCGATTTTGTACTTAGAAAAAATCCAAATTTTTTTTTTTTTTTTTCCGTTTTTTTTCTAAGTGTCTGATCGAGAGAAGGAAAAATAGGTGATTTTTAGCCTCTCTCGATTTTGTACTTAGAAAAAATCCAAATTATTATTTTTTTTTTCCGTTTTTTTTCTAAGTGTCTGATCGAGAGAAGGAAAAAGAGGTGATTTTTAGCCACTCTCGATTTTGTACTTAGAAAAAATCCAATTTTTTTTTTTTTTTTTCAGTTTTTTTCTAAGTGTCTGATCGAGAGAAGGAAAAAGAGGTGATTTTTAGCCTCTCTTGATTTTGTACTTAGAAAAAATCCAATTTTTTTTTTTTTTTTTTTTTTTTTTTTTCTAAGTGTCTGATCGAGAGAAGGAAAAAGAGGTGATTTTTAGCCACTCTCGATTTTGTACTTAGAAAAAATCCAATTTTTTTATTTTTTTTTTTCCGTTTTTTTTCTAAGTGTCTGATCGAGAGAAGGAAAAAGAGGTGATTTTTAGCCTCTCTCGATTTTGTACTTAGAAAAAATCCAAATTTTTTTTTTTTTTTTGTCCGTTTTTTTTCTTAGTGTCTGATCGAGAGAAGGAAAAAGAGGTGATTTTTAGCCTCTCTCGATTTTGTACTTAGAAAAAATCCAATTTTTTATTTTTTTTTTTATTTTTTTTTCTAAGTGTCTGATCGAGAGAAGGAAAAAGAGGTGATTTTTAGCCACTCTCGATTTTGTACTTAGAAAAAATCCAAATTTTTTTTTTTTTTTTTCCGTTTTTTTTCTAAGTGTCTGATCGAGAGAAGGAAAAAGAGGTGATTTTTAGCCTCTCTCGATTTTGTACTTAGAAAAAATTCAAATTTTTTTTTTTTTTTTTTCCGTTTTTTTTCTAAGTGTCTGATCGAGAGAAGGAAAAAGAGGTGATTTTTAGCCTCTCTCGATTTTGTACTTAGAAAAAATCCAAATTTTTTTTTTTTTTTTTTCCGTTTTTTTTCTAAGTGTCTGATCGAGAGAAGGAAAAATAGGTGATTTTTAGCCTCTCTCGATTTTGTACTTAGAAAAAATCCAAATTATTATTTTTTTTTTTCCGTTTTTTTTCTAAGTGTCTGATCGAGAGAAGGAAAAAGAGGTGATTTTTAGCCACTCTCGATTTTGTACTTAGAAAAAATCCAATTTTTTTTTTTTTTTTTCAGTTTTTTTTCTAAGTGTCTGATCGAGAGAAGGAAAAAGAGGTGATTTTTAGCCTCTCTTGATTTTGTACTTAGAAAAAATCCAATTTTTTTTTTTTTTTTTCTTTTTTTTTTCTAAGTGTCTGATCGAGAGAAGGAAAAAGAGGTGATTTTTAGCCACTCTCGATTTTTTACTTAGAAAAAATCCAATTTTTTTATTTTTTTTTTTCCGTTTTTTTTCTAAGTGTCTGATCGAGAGAAGGAAAAAGAGGTGATTTTTAGCCTCTCTCGATTTTGTACTTAGAAAAAATCCAAAATTTTTTTTTTTTTTTTTCCGTTTTTTTTCTTAGTGTCTGATCGAGAGAAGGAAAAAGAGGTGATTTTTAGCCTCTCTCGATTTTGTACTTAGAAAAAATCCAATTTTTTATTTTTTTTTTTATTTTTTTTTTCTAAGTGTCTGATCGAGAGAAGGAAAAAGAGGTGATTTTTAGCCACTCTCGATTTTGTACTTAGAAAAAATCCATTTTTTTTTTTTTTTTTTTCCGTTTTTTTTCTAAGTGTCTGATCGAGAGAAGGAAAAAGAGGTGATTTTTAGCCTCTCTCGATTTTGTACTTAGAAAAAATTCAAATTTTTTTTTTTTTTTTTTCCGTTTTTTTTCTAAGTGTCTGATCGAGAGAAGGAAAAAGAGGTGATTTTTAGCCTCTCTCGATTTTGTACTTAGAAAAAATCCAAATTTTTTTTTTTTTTTTTTTTCCGTTTTTTTTCTAAGTGTCTGATCGAGAGAAGGAAAAAGAGGTGATTTTTAGCCTCTCTCGATTTTGTACTTAGAAAAAATCCAAATTTTTTTTTTTTTTTTTTCCGTTTTTTTTCTTAGTGTCTGATCGAGAGAAGGAAAAAGAGGTGATTTTTAGCCTCTCTCGATTTTGTACTTAGAAAAAATCCAAATTATTATTATTTTTTTTTCCGTTTTTTTTCTAAGTGTCTGATCGAGAGAAGGAAAAAGAGGTGATTTTTAGCCTCTCTCGATTTTGTACTTAGAAAAAATCCAATTTTTTATTTTTTTTTTAATTTTTTTTTTCTAAGTGTCTGATCGAGAGAAGGAAAAAGAGGTGATTTTTAGCCTCTCTCGATTTTGTACTTAGAAAAAATCCATTTTTTTTTTTTTTTTTTTCCGTTTTTTTTCTAAGTGTCTGATCGAGAGAAGGAAAAAGAGGTGATTTTTAGCCTCTCTCGATTTTGTACTTAGAAAAAATCCAAATTTTTTTTTTTTTTTTGTCCGTTTTTTTTCTTAGTGTCTGATCGAGAGAAGGAAAAAGAGGTGATTTTTAGCCTCTCTCGATTTTGTACTTAGAAAAAATCCAATTTTTTATTTTTTTTTTTATTTTTTTTTCTAAGTGTCTGATCGAGAGAAGGAAAAAGAGGTGATTTTTAGCCTCTCTCGATTTTGTACTTAGAAAAAATCCAAATTTTTTTTTTTTTTTTTTCCGTTTTTTTTCTAAGTGTCTGATCGAGAAAAGGAAAAAGAGGTGATTTTTAGCCTCTCTCGATTTTGTACTTAGAAAAAATCCAAATTTTTTTTTTTTTTTTTTCCGTTTTTTTTCTAAGTGTCTGATCGAGAGAAGGAAAAAGAGGTGATTTTTAGCCTCTCTCGATTTTGTACTTAGAAAAAATCCAAATTTTTTTTTTTTTTTTTTCCGTTTTTTTTCTAAGTGTCTGATCGAGAAAAGGAAAAAGAGGTGATTTTTAGCCTCTCTTGATTTTGTACTTAGAAAAAATCCAATTTTTTTTTTTTTTTTTCTTTTTTTTTTCTAAGTGTCTGATCGAGAGAAGGAAAAAGAGGTGATATTTAGCCACTCTCGATTTTGTACTTAGAAAAAATCCAATTTTTTTTTTTTTTTTTTTCCGTTTTTTTTCTAAGTGTCTGATCGAGAGAAGGAAAAATAGGTGATTTTTAGCCTCTCTCGATTTTGTACTTAGAAAAAATCCAAATTATTATTTTTTTTTTCCGTTTTTTTTCTAAGTGTCTGATCGAGAGAAGGAAAAAGAGGTGATTTTTAGCCACTCTCGATTTTGTACTTAGAAAAAATCCAATTTTTTTTTTTTTTTTTCAGTTTTTTTCTAAGTGTCTGATCGAGAGAAGGAAAAAGAGGTGATTTTTAGCCTCTCTTGATTTTGTACTTAGAAAAAATCCAATTTTTTTTTTTTTTTTTTTTTTTTTTTTTCTAAGTGTCTGATCGAGAGAAGGAAAAAGAGGTGATTTTTAGCCACTCTCGATTTTGTACTTAGAAAAAATCCAATTTTTTTATTTTTTTTTTTCCGTTTTTTTTTCTAAGTGTCTGATCGAGAGAAGGAAAAAGAGGTGATTTTTAGCCTCTCTCGATTTTGTACTTAGAAAAAATCCAAATTTTTTTTTTTTTTTGTCCGTTTTTTTTCTTAGTGTCTGATCGAGAGAAGGAAAAAGAGGTGATTTTTAGCCTCTCTCGATTTTGTACTTAGAAAAAATCCAATTTTTTATTTTTTTTTTTATTTTTTTTTTCTAAGTGTCTGATCGAGAGAAGGAAAAAGAGGTGATTTTTAGCCACTCTCGATTTTGTACTTAGAAAAAATCCATTTTTTTTTTTTTTTTTTTCCGTTTTTTTTCTAAGTGTCTGATCGAGAGAAGGAAAAAGAGGTGATTTTTAGCCTCTCTCGATTTTGTACTTAGAAAAAATTCAAATTTTTTTTTTTTTTTTTTCCGTTTTTTTTCTAAGTGTCTGATCGAGAGAAGGAAAAAGAGGTGATTTTTAGCCTCTCTCGATTTTGTACTTAGAAAAAATCCAAATTTTTTTTTTTTTTTTTTTCCGTTTTTTTTCTAAGTGTCTGATCGAGAGAAGGAAAAAGAGGTGATTTTTAGCCTCTCTCGATTTTGTACTTAGAAAAAATCCAAATTTTTTTTTTTTTTTTTTCCGTTTTTTTTCTTAGTGTCTGATCGAGAGAAGGAAAAAGAGGTGATTTTTAGCCTCTCTCGATTTTGTACTTAGAAAAAATCCAAATTATTATTATTTTTTTTTCCGTTTTTTTTCTAAGTGTCTGATCGAGAGAAGGAAAAAGAGGTGATTTTTAGCCTCTCTCGATTTTGTACTTAGAAAAAATCCAATTTTTTATTTTTTTTTTAATTTTTTTTTTCTAAGTGTCTGATCGAGAGAAGGAAAAAGAGGTGATTTTTAGCCTCTCTCGATTTTGTACTTAGAAAAAATCCATTTTTTTTTTTTTTTTTTTCCGTTTTTTTTCTAAGTGTCTGATCGAGAGAAGGAAAAAGAGGTGATTTTTAGCCTCTCTCGATTTTGTACTTAGAAAAAATCCAAATTTTTTTTTTTTTTTTGTCCGTTTTTTTTCTTAGTGTCTGATCGAGAGAAGGAAAAAGAGGTGATTTTTAGCCTCTCTCGATTTTGTACTTAGAAAAAATCCAATTTTTTATTTTTTTTTTTATTTTTTTTTCTAAGTGTCTGATCGAGAGAAGGAAAAAGAGGTGATTTTTAGCCTCTCTCGATTTTGTACTTAGAAAAAATCCAAATTTTTTTTTTTTTTTTTTCCGTTTTTTTTCTAAGTGTCTGATCGAGAAAAGGAAAAAGAGGTGATTTTTAGCCTCTCTCGATTTTGTACTTAGAAAAAATCCAAATTTTTTTTTTTTTTTTTTCCGTTTTTTTTCTAAGTGTCTGATCGAGAGAAGGAAAAAGAGGTGATTTTTAGCCTCTCTCGATTTTGTACTTAGAAAAAATCCAAATTTTTTTTTTTTTTTTTTCCGTTTTTTTTCTAAGTGTCTGATCGAGAAAAGGAAAAAGAGGTGATTTTTAGCCTCTCTTGATTTTGTACTTAGAAAAAATCCAATTTTTTTTTTTTTTTTTCTTTTTTTTTTCTAAGTGTCTGATCGAGAGAAGGAAAAAGAGGTGATATTTAGCCACTCTCGATTTTGTACTTAGAAAAAATCCAATTTTTTTTTTTTTTTTTTTCCGTTTTTTTTCTAAGTGTCTGATCGAGAGAAGGAAAAATAGGTGATTTTTAGCCTCTCTCGATTTTGTACTTAGAAAAAATCCAAATTATTATTTTTTTTTTCCGTTTTTTTTCTAAGTGTCTGATCGAGAGAAGGAAAAAGAGGTGATTTTTAGCCACTCTCGATTTTGTACTTAGAAAAAATCCAATTTTTTTTTTTTTTTTTCAGTTTTTTTCTAAGTGTCTGATCGAGAGAAGGAAAAAGAGGTGATTTTTAGCCTCTCTTGATTTTGTACTTAGAAAAAATCCAATTTTTTTTTTTTTTTTTTTTTTTTTTTTTCTAAGTGTCTGATCGAGAGAAGGAAAAAGAGGTGATTTTTAGCCACTCTCGATTTTGTACTTAGAAAAAATCCAATTTTTTTATTTTTTTTTTTCCGTTTTTTTTCTAAGTGTCTGATCGAGAGAAGGAAAAAGAGGTGATTTTTAGCCTCTCTCGATTTTGTACTTAGAAAAAATCCAAATTTTTTTTTTTTTTTTGTCCGTTTTTTTTCTTAGTGTCTGATCGAGAGAAGGAAAAAGAGGTGATTTTTAGCCTCTCTCGATTTTGTACTTAGAAAAAATCCAATTTTTTATTTTTTTTTTTATTTTTTTTTCTAAGTGTCTGATCGAGAGAAGGAAAAAGAGGTGATTTTTAGCCTCTCTTGATTTTGTACTTAGAAAAAATCCAATTTTTTTTTTTTTTTTTTTCAGTTTTTTTTCTAAGTGTCTGATCGAGAGAAGGAAAAAGAGGTGATTTTTAGCCTCTCTTGATTTTGTACTTAGAAAAAATCCAATTTTTTTTTTTTTTTTTCATTTTTTTTTCTAAGTGTCTGATCGAGAGAAGGAAAAAGAGGTGATTTTTAGCCACTCTCGATTTTGTACTTAGAAAAAATCCAAATTTTTTTTTTTTTTTTTTCCGTTTTTTTTCTAAGTGTCTGATCGAGAGAAGGAAAAAGAGGTGATTTTTAGCCTCTCTCGATTTTGTACTTAGAAAAAATCCAAATTTTTTTTTTTTTTTTTTCCGTTTTTTTTCTAAGTGTCTGATCGAGAGAAGGAAAAAGAGGTGATTTTTAGCCTCTCTCGATTTTGTACTTAGAAAAAATCCAAATTTTTTTTTTTTTTTTTTCCGTTTTTTTTCTAAGTGTCTGATCGAGAGAAGGAAAAAGAGGTGATTTTTAGCCTCTCTCGATTTTGTACTTAGAAAAAATCCAAATTTTTTTTTTTTTTTTTTCCGTTTTTTTTCTAAGTGTCTGATCGAGAAAAGGAAAAAGAGGTGATTTTTAGCCTCTCTTGATTTTGTACTTAGAAAAAATCCAATTTTTTTTTTTTTTTTTCTTTTTTTTTTCTAAGTGTCTGATCGAGAGAAGGAAAAAGAGGTGATATTTAGCCACTCTCGATTTTGTACTTAGAAAAAATCCAATTTTTTTTTTTTTTTTTTTTCCGTTTTTTTTCTAAGTGTCTGATCGAGAGAAGGAAAAATAGGTGATTTTTAGCCTCTCTCGATTTTGTACTTAGAAAAAATCCAAATTATTATTTTTTTTTTCCGTTTTTTTTCTAAGTGTCTGATCGAGAGAAGGAAAAAGAGGTGATTTTTAGCCACTCTCGATTTTGTACTTAGAAAAAATCCAATTTTTTTTTTTTTTTTTCAGTTTTTTTCTAAGTGTCTGATCGAGAGAAGGAAAAAGAGGTGATTTTTAGCCTCTCTTGATTTTGTACTTAGAAAAAATCCAATTTTTTTTTTTTTTTTTTTTTTTTTTTTTCTAAGTGTCTGATCGAGAGAAGGAAAAAGAGGTGATTTTTAGCCACTCTCGATTTTGTACTTAGAAAAAATCCAATTTTTTTATTTTTTTTTTTCCGTTTTTTTTCTAAGTGTCTGATCGAGAGAAGGAAAAAGAGGTGATTTTTAGCCTCTCTCGATTTTGTACTTAGAAAAAATCCAAATTTTTTTTTTTTTTTTGTCCGTTTTTTTTCTTAGTGTCTGATCGAGAGAAGGAAAAAGAGGTGATTTTTAGCCTCTCTCGATTTTGTACTTAGAAAAAATCCAATTTTTTATTTTTTTTTTTATTTTTTTTTCTAAGTGTCTGATCGAGAGAAGGAAAAAGAGGTGATTTTTAGCCACTCTCGATTTTGTACTTAGAAAAAATCCAAATTTTTTTTTTTTTTTTTCCGTTTTTTTTCTAAGTGTCTGATCGAGAGAAGGAAAAAGAGGTGATTTTTAGCCTCTCTCGATTTTGTACTTAGAAAAAATTCAAATTTTTTTTTTTTTTTTTTCCGTTTTTTTTCTAAGTGTCTGATCGAGAGAAGGAAAAAGAGGTGATTTTTAGCCTCTCTCGATTTTGTACTTAGAAAAAATCCAAATTTTTTTTTTTTTTTTTTCCGTTTTTTTTCTAAGTGTCTGATCGAGAGAAGGAAAAATAGGTGATTTTTAGCCTCTCTCGATTTTGTACTTAGAAAAAATCCAAATTATTATTTTTTTTTTTCCGTTTTTTTTCTAAGTGTCTGATCGAGAGAAGGAAAAAGAGGTGATTTTTAGCCACTCTCGATTTTGTACTTAGAAAAAATCCAATTTTTTTTTTTTTTTTTCAGTTTTTTTTCTAAGTGTCTGATCGAGAGAAGGAAAAAGAGGTGATTTTTAGCCTCTCTTGATTTTGTACTTAGAAAAAATCCAATTTTTTTTTTTTTTTTTCTTTTTTTTTTCTAAGTGTCTGATCGAGAGAAGGAAAAAGAGGTGATTTTTAGCCACTCTCGATTTTTTACTTAGAAAAAATCCAATTTTTTTATTTTTTTTTTTCCGTTTTTTTTCTAAGTGTCTGATCGAGAGAAGGAAAAAGAGGTGATTTTTAGCCTCTCTCGATTTTGTACTTAGAAAAAATCCAAAATTTTTTTTTTTTTTTTTCCGTTTTTTTTCTTAGTGTCTGATCGAGAGAAGGAAAAAGAGGTGATTTTTAGCCTCTCTCGATTTTGTACTTAGAAAAAATCCAATTTTTTATTTTTTTTTTTATTTTTTTTTTCTAAGTGTCTGATCGAGAGAAGGAAAAAGAGGTGATTTTTAGCCACTCTCGATTTTGTACTTAGAAAAAATCCATTTTTTTTTTTTTTTTTTTCCGTTTTTTTTCTAAGTGTCTGATCGAGAGAAGGAAAAAGAGGTGATTTTTAGCCTCTCTCGATTTTGTACTTAGAAAAAATTCAAATTTTTTTTTTTTTTTTTTCCGTTTTTTTTCTAAGTGTCTGATCGAGAGAAGGAAAAAGAGGTGATTTTTAGCCTCTCTCGATTTTGTACTTAGAAAAAATCCAAATTTTTTTTTTTTTTTTTTTCCGTTTTTTTTCTAAGTGTCTGATCGAGAGAAGGAAAAAGAGGTGATTTTTAGCCTCTCTCGATTTTGTACTTAGAAAAAATCCAAATTTTTTTTTTTTTTTTTTCCGTTTTTTTTCTTAGTGTCTGATCGAGAGAAGGAAAAAGAGGTGATTTTTAGCCTCTCTCGATTTTGTACTTAGAAAAAATCCAAATTATTATTATTTTTTTTTTCCGTTTTTTTTCTAAGTGTCTGATCGAGAGAAGGAAAAAGAGGTGATTTTTAGCCTCTCTCGATTTTGTACTTAGAAAAAATCCAATTTTTTATTTTTTTTTTAATTTTTTTTTCTAAGTGTCTGATCGAGAGAAGGAAAAAGAGGTGATTTTTAGCCTCTCTCGATTTTGTACTTAGAAAAAATCCATTTTTTTTTTTTTTTTTTTCCGTTTTTTTTCTAAGTGTCTGATCGAGAGAAGGAAAAAGAGGTGATTTTTAGCCTCTCTCGATTTTGTACTTAGAAAAAATCCAAATTTTTTTTTTTTTTTTGTCCGTTTTTTTTCTTAGTGTCTGATCGAGAGAAGGAAAAAGAGGTGATTTTTAGCCTCTCTCGATTTTGTACTTAGAAAAAATCCAATTTTTTATTTTTTTTTTTATTTTTTTTTCTAAGTGTCTGATCGAGAGAAGGAAAAAGAGGTGATTTTTAGCCTCTCTCGATTTTGTACTTAGAAAAAATCCAAATTTTTTTTTTTTTTTTTTCCGTTTTTTTTCTAAGTGTCTGATCGAGAAAAGGAAAAAGAGGTGATTTTTAGCCTCTCTCGATTTTGTACTTAGAAAAAATCCAAATTTTTTTTTTTTTTTTTTCCGTTTTTTTTCTAAGTGTCTGATCGAGAGAAGGAAAAAGAGGTGATTTTTAGCCTCTCTCGATTTTGTACTTAGAAAAAATCCAAATTTTTTTTTTTTTTTTTTCCGTTTTTTTTCTAAGTGTCTGATCGAGAAAAGGAAAAAGAGGTGATTTTTAGCCTCTCTTGATTTTGTACTTAGAAAAAATCCAATTTTTTTTTTTTTTTTCTTTTTTTTTTTCTAAGTGTCTGATCGAGAGAAGGAAAAAGAGGTGATATTTAGCCACTCTCGATTTTGTACTTAGAAAAAATCCAATTTTTTTTTTTTTTTTTTTCCGTTTTTTTTCTAAGTGTCTGATCGAGAGAAGGAAAAATAGGTGATTTTTAGCCTCTCTCGATTTTGTACTTAGAAAAAATCCAAATTATTATTTTTTTTTTCCGTTTTTTTTCTAAGTGTCTGATCGAGAGAAGGAAAAAGAGGTGATTTTTAGCCACTCTCGATTTTGTACTTAGAAAAAATCCAATTTTTTTTTTTTTTTTTCAGTTTTTTTCTAAGTGTCTGATCGAGAGAAGGAAAAAGAGGTGATTTTTAGCCTCTCTTGATTTTGTACTTAGAAAAAATCCAATTTTTTTTTTTTTTTTTTTTTTTTTTTTTCTAAGTGTCTGATCGAGAGAAGGAAAAAGAGGTGATTTTTAGCCACTCTCGATTTTGTACTTAGAAAAAATCCAATTTTTTTATTTTTTTTTTTCCGTTTTTTTTCTAAGTGTCTGATCGAGAGAAGGAAAAAGAGGTGATTTTTAGCCTCTCTCGATTTTGTACTTAGAAAAAATCCAAATTTTTTTTTTTTTTTGTCCGTTTTTTTTCTTAGTGTCTGATCGAGAGAAGGAAAAAGAGGTGATTTTTAGCCTCTCTCGATTTTGTACTTAGAAAAAATCCAATTTTTTATTTTTTTTTTTATTTTTTTTTTCTAAGTGTCTGATCGAGAGAAGGAAAAAGAGGTGATTTTTAGCCACTCTCGATTTTGTACTTAGAAAAAATCCATTTTTTTTTTTTTTTTTTTCCGTTTTTTTTCTAAGTGTCTGATCGAGAGAAGGAAAAAGAGGTGATTTTTAGCCTCTCTCGATTTTGTACTTAGAAAAAATTCAAATTTTTTTTTTTTTTTTTTTCCGTTTTTTTTCTAAGTGTCTGATCGAGAGAAGGAAAAAGAGGTGATTTTTAGCCTCTCTCGATTTTGTACTTAGAAAAAATCCAAATTTTTTTTTTTTTTTTTTTCCGTTTTTTTTCTAAGTGTCTGATCGAGAGAAGGAAAAAGAGGTGATTTTTAGCCTCTCTCGATTTTGTACTTAGAAAAAATCCAAATTTTTTTTTTTTTTTTTCCGTTTTTTTTCTTAGTGTCTGATCGAGAGAAGGAAAAAGAGGTGATTTTTAGCCTCTCTCGATTTTGTACTTAGAAAAAATAATTATTATTATTTTTTTTTCCGTTTTTTTTCTAAGTGTCTGATCGAGAGAAGGAAAAAGAGGTGATTTTTAGCCTCTCTCGATTTTGTACTTAGAAAAAATCCAATTTTTTATTTTTTTTTTAATTTTTTTTTTCTAAGTGTCTGATCGAGAGAAGGAAAAAGAGGTGATTTTTAGCCTCTCTCGATTTTGTACTTAGAAAAAATCCATTTTTTTTTTTTTTTTTTTCCGTTTTTTTTCTAAGTGTCTGATCGAGAGAAGGAAAAAGAGGTGATTTTTAGCCTCTCTCGATTTTGTACTTAGAAAAAATCCAAATTTTTTTTTTTTTTTGTCCGTTTTTTTTCTTAGTGTCTGATCGAGAGAAGGAAAAAGAGGTGATTTTTAGCCTCTCTCGATTTTGTACTTAGAAAAAATCCAATTTTTTATTTTTTTTTTTATTTTTTTTTCTAAGTGTCTGATCGAGAGAAGGAAAAAGAGGTGATTTTTAGCCTCTCTCGATTTTGTACTTAGAAAAAATCCAAATTTTTTTTTTTTTTTTTTCCGTTTTTTTTCTAAGTGTCTGATCGAGAAAAGGAAAAAGAGGTGATTTTTAGCCTCTCTCGATTTTGTACTTAGAAAAAATCCAAATTTTTTTTTTTTTTTTTTCCGTTTTTTTTCTAAGTGTCTGATCGAGAGAAGGAAAAAGAGGTGATTTTTAGCCTCTCTCGATTTTGTACTTAGAAAAAATCCAAATTTTTTTTTTTTTTTTTTTCCGTTTTTTTTCTAAGTGTCTGATCGAGAAAAGGAAAAAGAGGTGATTTTTAGCCTCTCTTGATTTTGTACTTAGAAAAAATCCAATTTTTTTTTTTTTTTTTCTTTTTTTTTTCTAAGTGTCTGATCGAGAGAAGGAAAAAGAGGTGATATTTAGCCACTCTCGATTTTGTACTTAGAAAAAATCCAATTTTTTTTTTTTTTTTTTTCCGTTTTTTTTCTAAGTGTCTGATCGAGAGAAGGAAAAATAGGTGATTTTTAGCCTCTCTCGATTTTGTACTTAGAAAAAATCCAAATTATTATTTTTTTTTTCCGTTTTTTTTCTAAGTGTCTGATCGAGAGAAGGAAAAAGAGGTGATTTTTAGCCACTCTCGATTTTGTACTTAGAAAAAATCCAATTTTTTTTTTTTTTTTTCAGTTTTTTTCTAAGTGTCTGATCGAGAGAAGGAAAAAGAGGTGATTTTTAGCCTCTCTTGATTTTGTACTTAGAAAAAATCCAATTTTTTTTTTTTTTTTTTTTTTTTTTTTTCTAAGTGTCTGATCGAGAGAAGGAAAAAGAGGTGATTTTTAGCCACTCTCGATTTTGTACTTAGAAAAAATCCAATTTTTTTATTTTTTTTTTTCCGTTTTTTTTCTAAGTGTCTGATCGAGAGAAGGAAAAAGAGGTGATTTTTAGCCTCTCTCGATTTTGTACTTAGAAAAAATCCAAATTTTTTTTTTTTTTTTGTCCGTTTTTTTTCTTAGTGTCTGATCGAGAGAAGGAAAAAGAGGTGATTTTTAGCCTCTCTCGATTTTGTACTTAGAAAAAATCCAATTTTTTATTTTTTTTTTTATTTTTTTTTCTAAGTGTCTGATCGAGAGAAGGAAAAAGAGGTGATTTTTAGCCTCTCTTGATTTTGTACTTAGAAAAAATCCAATTTTTTTTTTTTTTTTTTTCAGTTTTTTTTCTAAGTGTCTGATCGAGAGAAGGAAAAAGAGGTGATTTTTAGCCTCTCTTGATTTTGTACTTAGAAAAAATCCAATTTTTTTTTTTTTTTTTCATTTTTTTTTCTAAGTGTCTGATCGAGAGAAGGAAAAAGAGGTGATTTTTAGCCACTCTCGATTTTGTACTTAGAAAAAATCCAAATTTTTTTTTTTTTTTTTTCCGTTTTTTTTCTAAGTGTCTGATCGAGAGAAGGAAAAAGAGGTGATTTTTAGCCTCTCTCGATTTTGTACTTAGAAAAAATCCAAATTTTTTTTTTTTTTTTTTCCGTTTTTTTTCTAAGTGTCTGATCGAGAGAAGGAAAAAGAGGTGATTTTTAGCCTCTCTCGATTTTGTACTTAGAAAAAATCCAAATTTTTTTTTTTTTTTTTTCCGTTTTTTTTCTAAGTGTCTGATCGAGAGAAGGAAAAAGAGGTGATTTTTAGCCTCTCTCGATTTTGTACTTAGAAAAAATCCAAATTTTTTTTTTTTTTTTTTCCGTTTTTTTTCTAAGTGTCTGATCGAGAAAAGGAAAAAGAGGTGATTTTTAGCCTCTCTTGATTTTGTACTTAGAAAAAATCCAATTTTTTTTTTTTTTTTTCTTTTTTTTTTCTAAGTGTCTGATCGAGAGAAGGAAAAAGAGGTGATATTTAGCCACTCTCGATTTTGTACTTAGAAAAAATCCAATTTTTTTTTTTTTTTTTTTTCCGTTTTTTTTCTAAGTGTCTGATCGAGAGAAGGAAAAATAGGTGATTTTTAGCCTCTCTCGATTTTGTACTTAGAAAAAATCCAAATTATTATTTTTTTTTTCCGTTTTTTTTCTAAGTGTCTGATCGAGAGAAGGAAAAAGAGGTGATTTTTAGCCACTCTCGATTTTGTACTTAGAAAAAATCCAATTTTTTTTTTTTTTTTTCAGTTTTTTTCTAAGTGTCTGATCGAGAGAAGGAAAAAGAGGTGATTTTTAGCCTCTCTTGATTTTGTACTTAGAAAAAATCCAATTTTTTTTTTTTTTTTTTTTTTTTTTTTTCTAAGTGTCTGATCGAGAGAAGGAAAAAGAGGTGATTTTTAGCCACTCTCGATTTTGTACTTAGAAAAAATCCAATTTTTTTATTTTTTTTTTTCCGTTTTTTTTCTAAGTGTCTGATCGAGAGAAGGAAAAAGAGGTGATTTTTAGCCTCTCTCGATTTTGTACTTAGAAAAAATCCAAATTTTTTTTTTTTTTTTGTCCGTTTTTTTTCTTAGTGTCTGATCGAGAGAAGGAAAAAGAGGTGATTTTTAGCCTCTCTCGATTTTGTACTTAGAAAAAATCCAATTTTTTATTTTTTTTTTTATTTTTTTTTCTAAGTGTCTGATCGAGAGAAGGAAAAAGAGGTGATTTTTAGCCACTCTCGATTTTGTACTTAGAAAAAATCCAAATTTTTTTTTTTTTTTTTCCGTTTTTTTTCTAAGTGTCTGATCGAGAGAAGGAAAAAGAGGTGATTTTTAGCCTCTCTCGATTTTGTACTTAGAAAAAATTCAAATTTTTTTTTTTTTTTTTTCCGTTTTTTTTCTAAGTGTCTGATCGAGAGAAGGAAAAAGAGGTGATTTTTAGCCTCTCTCGATTTTGTACTTAGAAAAAATCCAAATTTTTTTTTTTTTTTTTTCCGTTTTTTTTCTAAGTGTCTGATCGAGAGAAGGAAAAATAGGTGATTTTTAGCCTCTCTCGATTTTGTACTTAGAAAAAATCCAAATTATTATTTTTTTTTTTCCGTTTTTTTTCTAAGTGTCTGATCGAGAGAAGGAAAAAGAGGTGATTTTTAGCCACTCTCGATTTTGTACTTAGAAAAAATCCAATTTTTTTTTTTTTTTTTCCGTTTTTTTTCTAAGTGTCTGATCGAGAGAAGGAAAAAGAGGTGATTTTTAGCCTCTCTCGATTTTGTACTTAGAAAAAATCCAAATTTTTTTTTTTTTTTTTTCCGTTTTTTTTCTAAGTGTCTGATCGAGAGAAGGAAAAAGAGGTGATTTTTAGCCTCTCTCGATTTTGTACTTAGAAAAAATCCAAATTTTTTTTTTTTTTTTTTCCGTTTTTTTTCTAAGTGTCTGATCGAGAAAAGGAAAAAGAGGTGATTTTTAGCCTCTCTTGATTTTGTACTTAGAAAAAATCCAATTTTTTTTTTTTTTTTCTTTTTTTTTTCTAAGTGTCTGATCGAGAAAAGGAAAAAGAGGTGATTTTTAGCCTCTCTTGATTTTGTACTTAGAAAAAATCCAATTTTTTTTTTTTTTTTCTTTTTTTTTTCTAAGTGTCTGATCGAGAGAAGGAAAAAGAGGTGATATTTAGCCTCTCTCGATTTTGTACTTAGAAAAAATCCAAATTTTTTTTTTTTTTTTTTCCGTTTTTTTTCTAAGTGTCTGATCGAGAGAAGGAAAAAGAGGTGATTTTTAGCCTCTCTCGATTTTGTACTTAGAAAAAATCCAAATTTTTTTTTTTTTTTTTTCCGTTTTTTTTCTAAGTGTCTGATCGAGAGAAGGAAAAAGAGGTGATTTTTAGCCTCTCTCGATTTTGTACTTAGAAAAAATCCAAATTTTTTTTTTTTTTTTTTCCGTTTTTTTTCTAAGTGTCTGATCGAGAAAAGGAAAAAGAGGTGATTTTTAGCCTCTCTTGATTTTGTACTTAGAAAAAATCCAATTTTTTTTTTTTTTTTCTTTTTTTTTTCTAAGTGTCTGATCGAGAGAAGGAAAAAGAGGTGATTTTTAGCCTCTCTCGATTTTGTACTTAGAAAAAATCCAAATTTTTTTTTTTTTTTTTCAGTTTTTTTTCTAAGTGTCTGATCGAGAGAAGGAAAAAGAGGTGATTTTTAGCCTCTCTTTATTTTGTACTTAGAAAAAATCCAATTTTTTTTTTTTTTTTTTCTTTTTTTTTTCTAAGTGTCTGATCGAGAGAAGGAAAAAGAGGTGATTTTTAGCCACTCTCGATTTTGTACTTAGAAAAAATCCAAATTATTATTTTTTTTTTCCCGTTTTTTTTCTAAGTGTCTGATCGAGAGAAGGAAAAAGAGGTGATTTTTAGCCACTCTCGATTTTGTACTTAGAAAAAATCCAATTTTTTTTTTTTTTTTTCAGTTTTTTTTCTAAGTGTCTGATCGAGAGAAGGAAAAAGAGGTGATTTTTAGCCTCTCTCGATTTTGTGCTTAGAAAAAATCCAAATTTTTATTTTTTTTTCCGTTTTTTTTTCTAAGTGTCTGATCGAGAGAAGGAAAAAGAGGTGATTTTTAGCCTCTCTTGATTTTGTACTTAGAAAAAATCCAATTTTTTTTTTTTTTTTTCATTTTTTTTTCTAAGTGTCTGATCGAGAGAAGGAAAAAGAGGTGATTTTTAGCCACTCTCGATTTTGTACTTAGAAAAAATCCAAATTTTTTTTTTTTTTTTTTCCGTTTTTTTTCTTAGTGTCTGATCGAGAGAAGGAAAAAGAGGTGATTTTTAGCCACTCTCGATTTTGTACTTAGAAAAAATCCAAATTTTTATTTTTTTTTTTCATTTTTTTTTCTAAGTGTCTGATCGAGAGAAGGAAAAAGAGGTGATTTTTAGCCTCTCTCGATTTTGTACTTAGAAAAAATCCAATTTTTTTTTTTTTTTTTTTCAGTTTTTTTTCTAAGTGTCTGATCGAGAGAAGGAAAAAGAGGTGATTTTTAGCCTCTCTTGATTTTGTACTTAGAAAAAATCCAATTTTTTTTTTTTTTTTTCATTTTTTTTTCTAAGTGTCTGATCGAGAGAAGGAAAAAGAGGTGATTTTTAGCCACTCTCGATTTTGTACTTAGAAAAAATCCAAATTTTTTTTTTTTTTTTTCCGTTTTTTTTCTAAGTGTCTGATCGAGAGAAGGAAAAAGAGGTGATTTTTAGCCTCTCTCGATTTTGTGCTTAGAAAAAATCCAAATTTTTTTTTTTTTTTCCGTTTTTTTTCTAAGTGTCTGATCGAGAGAAGGAAAAAGAGGTGATTTTTAGCCTCTCTTGATTTTGTACTTAGAAAAAATCCAATTTTTTTTTTTTTTTTTCTTTTTTTTTTCTAAGTGTCTGATCGAGAGAAGGAAAAAGAGGTGATTTTTAGCCACTCTCGATTTTGTACTTAGAAAAAATCCAATTTTTTTTTTTTTTTTTTTCCGTTTTTTTTCTAAGTGTCTGATCGAGAGAAGGAAAAAGAGGTGATTTTTAGCCTCTCTCGATTTTGTACTTAGAAAAAATCCAAATTATTATTATTTTTTTTCCCGTTTTTTTTCTAAGTGTCTGATCGAGAGAAGGAAAAAGAGGTGATTTTTAGCCACTCTCGATTTTGTACTTAGAAAAAATCCAAATTTTTTTTTTTTTTTTTCCGTTTTTTTTCTAAGTGTCTGATCGAGAGAAGGAAAAAGAGGTGATTTTTAGCCTCTCTCGATTTTGTACTTAGAAAAAATCCAAATTTTTTTTTTTTTTTTTTCCGTTTTTTTTCTAAGTGTCTGATCGAGAGAAGGAAAAAGAGGTGATTTTTAGCCTCTCTCGATTTTGTACTTAGAAAAAATCCAAATTTTTTTTTTTTTTTTTTCCGTTTTTTTTCTAAGTGTCTGATCGAGAGAAGGAAAAAGAGGTGATTTTTAGCCTCTCTCGATTTTGTACTTAGAAAAAATCCAAATTTTTTTTTTTTTTTTTTCCGTTTTTTTTCTAAGTGTCTGATCGAGAAAAGGAAAAAGAGGTGATTTTTAGCCTCTCTTGATTTTGTACTTAGAAAAAATCCAATTTTTTTTTTTTTTTTCTTTTTTTTTTCTAAGTGTCTGATCGAGAGAAGGAAAAAGAGGTGATATTTAGCCACTCTCGATTTTGTACTTAGAAAAAATCCAATTTTTTTTTTTTTTTTTTTTCCGTTTTTTTTCTAAGTGTCTGATCGAGAGAAGGAAAAAGAGGTGATTTTTAGCCTCTCTCGATTTTGTACTTAGAAAAAATCCAAATTTTTTATTTTTTTTTTTTCAGTTTTTTTTCTAAGTGTCTGATCGAGAGAAGGAAAAAGAGGTGATTTTTAGCCTCTCTTGATTTTGTACTTAGAAAAAATCCAATTTTTTATTTTTTTTTTCATTTTTTTTTCTAAGTGTCTGATCGAGAGAAGGAAAAAGAGGTGATTTTTAGCCACTCTCGATTTTGTACTTAGAAAAAATCCAATTTTTTTTTTTTTTTTTCCGTTTTTTTTCTAAGTGTCTGATCGAGAGAAGGAAAAAGAGGTGATTTTTAGCCTCTCTCGATTTTGTACTTAGAAAAAATCCAAATTTTTTTTTTTTTTTTTTCCGTTTTTTTTCTTAGTGTCTGATCGAGAGAAGGAAAAAGAGGTGATTTTTAGCCTCTCTCGATTTTGTACTTAGAAAAAATCCAATTTTTTTTTTTTTTTTTTAATTTTTTTTTCTAAGTGTCTGATCGAGAGAAGGAAAAAGAGGTGATTTTTAGCCACTCTCGATTTTGTACTTAGAAAAAATCCAAATTTTTTTTTTTTTTTTTCCGTTTTTTTTCTAAGTGTCTGATCGAGAGAAGGAAAAAGAGGTGATTTTTAGCCTCTCTCGATTTTGTACTTAGAAAAAATTCAAATTTTTTTTTTTTTTTTTTCCGTTTTTTTTCTAAGTGTCTGATTGAGAGAAGGAAAAAGAGGTGATTTTTAGCCTCTCTCGATTTTGTACTTAGAAAAAATACAAATTTTTTTTTTTTTTTTCCGTTTTTTTTCTAAGTCACTGATCGAGAGAAGGAAAAATAGGTGATTTTTAGCCTCTCTCGATTTTGTACTTAGAAAAAATCCAAATTATTATTTTTTTTTTTCCGTTTTTTTTCTAAGTGTCTGATCGAGAGAAGGAAAAAGAGGTGATTTTTAGCCTCTCTCGATTTTGTACTTAGAAAAAATCCAAATTTTATTTTTTTTTTTTTCCGTTTTTTTTCTTAGTGTCTGATCGAGAGAAGGAAAAAGAGGTGATTTTTAGCCTCTCTCGATTTTGTACTTAGAAAAAATCCAATTTTTTATTTTTTTTTTTATTTTTTTTTTCTAAGTGTCTGATCGAGAGAAGGAAAAAGAGGTGATTTTTAGCCACTCTCGATTTTGTACTTAGAAAAAATCCAAATTTTTTTTTTTTTTTTTCAGTTTTTTTTCTAAGTGTCTGATCGAGAGAAGGAAAAAGAGGTGATTTTTAGCCTCTCTCGATTTTGTACTTAGAAAAAATTCAAATTTTTTTTTTTTTTTTTTCCGTTTTTTTTCTAAGTGTCTGATCGAGAGAAGGAAAAAGAGGTGATTTTTAGCCTCTCTCGATTTTGTACTTAGAAAAAATCCAATTTTTTTTTTTTTTTTTTCCGTTTTTTTTCTAAGTGTCTGATCGAGAGAAGGAAAAAGAGGTGATTTTTAGCCTCTCTCGATTTTGTACTTAGAAAAAATCCAAATTTTTTTTTTTTTTTTTTCCGTTTTTTTTCTTAGTGTCTGATCGAGAGAAGGAAAAAGAGGTGATTTTTAGCCTCTCTCGATTTTGTACTTAGAAAAAATCCAATTTTTTTTTTTTTTTTCTTTTTTTTTTCTAAGTGTCTGATCGAGAGAAGGAAAAAGAGGTGATTTTTAGCCTCTCTCGATTTTGTACTTAGAAAAAATCCAAATTTTTTTTTTTTTTTTTCAGTTTTTTTTCTAAGTGTCTGATCGAGAGAAGGAAAAAGAGGTGATTTTTAGCCTCTCTTTATTTTGTACTTAGAAAAAATCCAATTTTTTTTTTTTTTTTTTCTTTTTTTTTTCTAAGTGTCTGATCGAGAGAAGGAAAAAGAGGTGATTTTTAGCCACTCTCGATTTTGTACTTAGAAAAAATCCAAATTATTATTTTTTTTTTCCCGTTTTTTTTCTAAGTGTCTGATCGAGAGAAGGAAAAAGAGGTGATTTTTAGCCACTCTCGATTTTGTACTTAGAAAAAATCCAATTTTTTTTTTTTTTTTTCAGTTTTTTTTCTAAGTGTCTGATCGAGAGAAGGAAAAAGAGGTGATTTTTAGCCTCTCTCGATTTTGTGCTTAGAAAAAATCCAAATTTTTATTTTTTTTTCCGTTTTTTTTCTAAGTGTCTGATCGAGAGAAGGAAAAAGAGGTGATTTTTAGCCTCTCTTGATTTTGTACTTAGAAAAAATCCAATTTTTTTTTTTTTTTTTCATTTTTTTTTCTAAGTGTCTGATCGAGAGAAGGAAAAAGAGGTGATTTTTAGCCACTCTCGATTTTGTACTTAGAAAAAATCCAAATTTTTTTTTTTTTTTTTTCCGTTTTTTTTCTTAGTGTCTGATCGAGAGAAGGAAAAAGAGGTGATTTTTAGCCACTCTCGATTTTGTACTTAGAAAAAATCCAAATTTTTATTTTTTTTTTTCATTTTTTTTTCTAAGTGTCTGATCGAGAGAAGGAAAAAGAGGTGATTTTTAGCCTCTCTCGATTTTGTACTTAGAAAAAATCCAATTTTTTTTTTTTTTTTTTTCAGTTTTTTTTCTAAGTGTCTGATCGAGAGAAGGAAAAAGAGGTGATTTTTAGCCTCTCTTGATTTTGTACTTAGAAAAAATCCAATTTTTTTTTTTTTTTTTCATTTTTTTTTCTAAGTGTCTGATCGAGAGAAGGAAAAAGAGGTGATTTTTAGCCACTCTCGATTTTGTACTTAGAAAAAATCCAAATTTTTTTTTTTTTTTTTCCGTTTTTTTTTCTAAGTGTCTGATCGAGAGAAGGAAAAAGAGGTGATTTTTAGCCTCTCTCGATTTTGTGCTTAGAAAAAATCCAAATTTTTTTTTTTTTTTCCGTTTTTTTTCTAAGTGTCTGATCGAGAGAAGGAAAAAGAGGTGATTTTTAGCCTCTCTTGATTTTGTACTTAGAAAAAATCCAATTTTTTTTTTTTTTTTTCTTTTTTTTTTCTAAGTGTCTGATCGAGAGAAGGAAAAAGAGGTGATTTTTAGCCACTCTCGATTTTGTACTTAGAAAAAATCCAATTTTTTTTTTTTTTTTTTTCCGTTTTTTTTCTAAGTGTCTGATCGAGAGAAGGAAAAAGAGGTGATTTTTAGCCTCTCTCGATTTTGTACTTAGAAAAAATCCAAATTATTATTATTTTTTTTCCCGTTTTTTTTCTAAGTGTCTGATCGAGAGAAGGAAAAAGAGGTGATTTTTAGCCTCTCTCGATTTTGTACTTAGAAAAAATCCAAATTTTTTTTTTTTTTTTTTCCGTTTTTTTTCTAAGTGTCTGATCGAGAGAAGGAAAAAGAGGTGATTTTTAGCCTCTCTCGATTTTGTACTTAGAAAAAATCCAAATTTTTTTTTTTTTTTTTTCCGTTTTTTTTCTAAGTGTCTGATCGAGAGAAGGAAAAAGAGGTGATTTTTAGCCTCTCTCGATTTTGTACTTAGAAAAAATCCAAATTTTTTTTTTTTTTTTTTCCGTTTTTTTTCTAAGTGTCTGATCGAGAAAAGGAAAAAGAGGTGATTTTTAGCCTCTCTTGATTTTGTACTTAGAAAAAATCCAATTTTTTTTTTTTTTTTCTTTTTTTTTTCTAAGTGTCTGATCGAGAGAAGGAAAAAGAGGTGATATTTAGCCACTCTCGATTTTGTACTTAGAAAAAATCCAATTTTTTTTTTTTTTTTTTTTCCGTTTTTTTTCTAAGTGTCTGATCGAGAGAAGGAAAAAGAGGTGATTTTTAGCCTCTCTCGATTTTGTACTTAGAAAAAATCCAAATTTTTTATTTTTTTTTTTTCAGTTTTTTTTCTAAGTGTCTGATCGAGAGAAGGAAAAAGAGGTGATTTTTAGCCTCTCTTGATTTTGTACTTAGAAAAAATCCAATTTTTTATTTTTTTTTTCATTTTTTTTTCTAAGTGTCTGATCGAGAGAAGGAAAAAGAGGTGATTTTTAGCCACTCTCGATTTTGTACTTAGAAAAAATCCAATTTTTTTTTTTTTTTTTCCGTTTTTTTTCTAAGTGTCTGATCGAGAGAAGGAAAAAGAGGTGATTTTTAGCCTCTCTCGATTTTGTACTTAGAAAAAATCCAAATTTTTTTTTTTTTTTTTTCCGTTTTTTTTCTTAGTGTCTGATCGAGAGAAGGAAAAAGAGGTGATTTTTAGCCTCTCTCGATTTTGTACTTAGAAAAAATCCAATTTTTTTTTTTTTTTTTTAATTTTTTTTTCTAAGTGTCTGATCGAGAGAAGGAAAAAGAGGTGATTTTTAGCCACTCTCGATTTTGTACTTAGAAAAAATCCAAATTTTTTTTTTTTTTTTTCCGTTTTTTTTCTAAGTGTCTGATCGAGAGAAGGAAAAAGAGGTGATTTTTAGCCTCTCTCGATTTTGTACTTAGAAAAAATTCAAATTTTTTTTTTTTTTTTTTCCGTTTTTTTTCTAAGTGTCTGATTGAGAGAAGGAAAAAGAGGTGATTTTTAGCCTCTCTCGATTTTGTACTTAGAAAAAATACAAATTTTTTTTTTTTTTTTTCCGTTTTTTTTCTAAGTCACTGATCGAGAGAAGGAAAAATAGGTGATTTTTAGCCTCTCTCGATTTTGTACTTAGAAAAAATCCAAATTATTATTTTTTTTTTTCCGTTTTTTTTCTAAGTGTCTGATCGAGAGAAGGAAAAAGAGGTGATTTTTAGCCTCTCTCGATTTTGTACTTAGAAAAAATCCAAATTTTATTTTTTTTTTTTTCCGTTTTTTTTCTTAGTGTCTGATCGAGAGAAGGAAAAAGAGGTGATTTTTAGCCTCTCTCGATTTTGTACTTAGAAAAAATCCAATTTTTTATTTTTATTTTTATTTTTTTTTTCTAAGTGTCTGATCGAGAGAAGGAAAAAGAGGTGATTTTTAGCCACTCTCGATTTTGTACTTAGAAAAAATCCAAATTTTTTTTTTTTTTTTTCAGTTTTTTTTCTAAGTGTCTGATCGAGAGAAGGAAAAAGAGGTGATTTTTAGCCTCTCTCGATTTTGTACTTAGAAAAAATTCAAATTTTTTTTTTTTTTTTTTCCGTTTTTTTTCTAAGTGTCTGATCGAGAGAAGGAAAAAGAGGTGATTTTTAGCCTCTCTCGATTTTGTACTTAGAAAAAATCCAATTTTTTTTTTTTTTTTTTCCGTTTTTTTTCTAAGTGTCTGATCGAGAGAAGGAAAAAGAGGTGATTTTTAGCCTCTCTCGATTTTGTACTTAGAAAAAATCCAAATTTTTTTTTTTTTTTTTTCCGTTTTTTTTCTTAGTGTCTGATCGAGAGAAGGAAAAAGAGGTGATTTTTAGCCTCTCTCGATTTTGTACTTAGAAAAAATCCAATTTTTTTTTTTTTTTTTCAGTTTTTTTTCTAAGTGTCTGATCGAGAGAAGGAAAAAGAGGTGATTTTTAGCCTCTCTTGATTTTGTACTTAGAAAAAATCCAATTTTTTTTTTTTTTTTTCATTTTTTTTTCTAAGTGTCTGATCGAGAGAAGGAAAAAGAGGTGATTTTTAGCCACTCTCGATTTTGTACTTAGAAAAAATCCAAATTATTTTTTTTTTTTTTCCGTTTTTTTTCTAAGTGTCTGATCGAGAGAAGGAAAAAGAGGTGATTTTTAGCCTCTCTCGATTTTGTGCTTAGAAAAAATCCAAATTTTTTTTTTTTTTTCCGTTTTTTTTCTAAGTGTCTGATCGAGAGAAGGAAAAAGAGGTGATTTTTAGCCTCTCTTGATTTTGTACTTAGAAAAAATCCAATTTTATTTTTTTTTTTTTCAGTTTTTTTTCTAAGTGTCTGATCGAGAAAAGGAAAAAGAGGTGATTTTTAGCCTCTCTTGATTTTGTACTTAGAAAAAATCCAATTTTTTTTTTTTTTTTTCATTTTTTTTTCTAAGTGTCTGATCGAGAGAAGGAAAAAGAGGTGATTTTTAGCCACTCTCGATTTTGTACTTAGAAAAAATCCAAATTATTTTTTTTTTTTTTCCGTTTTTTTTCTAAGTGTCTGATCGAGAGAAGGAAAAAGAGGTGATTTTTAGCCTCTCTCGATTTTGTGCTTAGAAAAAATCCAAATTTTTTTTTTTTTTTCCGTTTTTTTTCTAAGTGTCTGATCGAGAGAAGGAAAAAGAGGTGATTTTTAGCCTCTCTTGATTTTGTACTTAGAAAAAATCCAATTTTATTTTTTTTTTTTTCATTTTTTTTTCTAAGTGTCTGATCGAGAGAAGGAAAAAGAGGTGATTTTTAGCCACTCTCGATTTTGTACTTAGAAAAAATCCAATTTTTTTTTTTTTTTTTTTCCGTTTTTTTTCTAAGTGTCTGATCGAGAGAAGGAAAAAGAGGTGATTTTTAGCCTCTCTCGATTTTGTACTTAGAAAAAATCCAAATTATTATTATTTTTTTTTCCGTTTTTTTTCTAAGTGTCTGATCGAGAGAAGGAAAAAGAGGTGATTTTTAGCCTCTCTCGATTTTGTACTTAGAAAAAATCCAATTTTTTATTTTTTTTTTAATTTTTTTTTTCTAAGTGTCTGATCGAGAGAAGGAAAAAGAGGTGATTTTTAGCCACTCTCGATTTTGTACTTAGAAAAAATCCAAATTTTTTTTTTTTTTTTTCAGTTTTTTTTCTAAGTGTCTGATCGAGAGAAGGAAAAAGAGGTGATTTTTAGCCTCTCTCGATTTTGTACTTAGAAAAAATTCAATTTTTTTTTTTTTTTTTTCCGTTTTTTTTCTAAGTGTCTGATCGAGAGAAGGAAAAAGAGGTGATTTTTAGCCTCTCTCGATTTTGTACTTAGAAAAAATCCAATTTTTTTTTTTTTTTTTTCCGTTTTTTTTCTAAGTGTCTGATCGAGAGAAGGAAAAAGAGGTGATTTTTAGCCTCTCTCGATTTTGTACTTAGAAAAAATCCAAATTTTTTTTTTTTTTTTTTCCGTTTTTTTTCTTAGTGTCTGATCGAGAGAAGGAAAAAGAGGTGATTTTTAGCCACTCTCGATTTTGTACTTAGAAAAAATCCAAATTTTTATTTTTTTTTTTCATTTTTTTTTCTAAGTGTCTGATCGAGAGAAGGAAAAAGAGGTGATTTTTAGCCTCTCTCGATTTTGTACTTAGAAAAAATCCAATTTTTTTTTTTTTTTTTTTCAGTTTTTTTTCTAAGTGTCTGATCGAGAGAAGGAAAAAGAGGTGATTTTTAGCCTCTCTTGATTTTGTACTTAGAAAAAATCCAATTTTTTTTTTTTTTTTTCATTTTTTTTTCTAAGTGTCTGATCGAGAGAAGGAAAAAGAGGTGATTTTTAGCCACTCTCGATTTTGTACTTAGAAAAAATCCAAATTTTTTTATTTTTTTTTTCCGTTTTTTTTCTAAGTGTCTGATCGAGAGAAGGAAAAAGAGGTGATTTTTAGCCTCTCTCGATTTTGTACTTAGAAAAAATCCAAATTTTTTTTTTTTTTTTTTCCGTTTTTTTTCTAAGTGTCTGATCGAGAGAAGGAAAAAGAGGTGATTTTTAGCCTCTCTCGATTTTGTACTTAGAAAAAATCCAAATTTTTTTTTTTTTTTTTTCCGTTTTTTTTCTAAGTGTCTGATCGAGAGAAGGAAAAAGAGGTGATTTTTAGCCTCTCTCGATTTTGTACTTAGAAAAAATCCAAATTTTTTTTTTTTTTTTTTCCGTTTTTTTTCTAAGTGTCTGATCGAGAAAAGGAAAAAGAGGTGATTTTTAGCCTCTCTTGATTTTGTACTTAGAAAAAATCCAATTTTTTTTTTTTTTTTTCTTTTTTTTTTCTAAGTGTCTGATCGAGAGAAGGAAAAAGAGGTGATATTTAGCCACTCTCGATTTTGTACTTAGAAAAAATCCAATTTTTTTTTTTTTTTTTTTCCGTTTTTTTTCTAAGTGTCTGATCGAGAGAAGGAAAAATAGGTGATTTTTAGCCTCTCTCGATTTTGTACTTAGAAAAAATCCAAATTATTATTTTTTTTTTCCGTTTTTTTTCTAAGTGTCTGATCGAGAGAAGGAAAAAGAGGTGATTTTTAGCCACTCTCGATTTTGTACTTAGAAAAAATCCAATTTTTTTTTTTTTTTTTCAGTTTTTTTCTAAGTGTCTGATCGAGAGAAGGAAAAAGAGGTGATTTTTAGCCTCTCTTGATTTTGTACTTAGAAAAAATCCAATTTTTTTTTTTTTTTTTTTTTTTTTTTTTCTAAGTGTCTGATCGAGAGAAGGAAAAAGAGGTGATTTTTAGCCACTCTCGATTTTGTACTTAGAAAAAATCCAATTTTTTTATTTTTTTTTTTCCGTTTTTTTTCTAAGTGTCTGATCGAGAGAAGGAAAAAGAGGTGATTTTTAGCCTCTCTCGATTTTGTACTTAGAAAAAATCCAAATTTTTTTTTTTTTTTTGTCCGTTTTTTTTCTTAGTGTCTGATCGAGAGAAGGAAAAAGAGGTGATTTTTAGCCTCTCTCGATTTTGTACTTAGAAAAAATCCAATTTTTTATTTTTTTTTTTATTTTTTTTTCTAAGTGTCTGATCGAGAGAAGGAAAAAGAGGTGATTTTTAGCCTCTCTTGATTTTGTACTTAGAAAAAATCCAATTTTTTTTTTTTTTTTTCATTTTTTTTTCTAAGTGTCTGATCGAGAAAAGGAAAAAGAGGTGATTTTTAGCCTCTCTTGATTTTGTACTTAGAAAAAATCCAATTTTTTTTTTTTTTTTTCATTTTTTTTTCTAAGTGTCTGATCGAGAGAAGGAAAAAGAGGTGATTTTTAGCCACTCTCGATTTTGTACTTAGAAAAAATCCAAATTATTTTTTTTTTTTTTCCGTTTTTTTTCTAAGTGTCTGATCGAGAGAAGGAAAAAGAGGTGATTTTTAGCCTCTCTCGATTTTGTGCTTAGAAAAAATCCAAATTTTTTTTTTTTTTTCCGTTTTTTTTCTAAGTGTCTGATCGAGAGAAGGAAAAAGAGGTGATTTTTAGCCTCTCTTGATTTTGTACTTAGAAAAAATCCAATTTTATTTTTTTTTTTTTCATTTTTTTTTCTAAGTGTCTGATCGAGAGAAGGAAAAAGAGGTGATTTTTAGCCACTCTCGATTTTGTACTTAGAAAAAATCCAATTTTTTTTTTTTTTTTTTTCCGTTTTTTTTCTAAGTGTCTGATCGAGAGAAGGAAAAAGAGGTGATTTTTAGCCTCTCTCGATTTTGTACTTAGAAAAAATCCAAATTATTATTATTTTTTTTTCCGTTTTTTTTCTAAGTGTCTGATCGAGAGAAGGAAAAAGAGGTGATTTTTAGCCTCTCTCGATTTTGTACTTAGAAAAAATCCAATTTTTTATTTTTTTTTTAATTTTTTTTTTCTAAGTGTCTGATCGAGAGAAGGAAAAAGAGGTGATTTTTAGCCACTCTCGATTTTGTACTTAGAAAAAATCCAAATTTTTTTTTTTTTTTTTCAGTTTTTTTTCTAAGTGTCTGATCGAGAGAAGGAAAAAGAGGTGATTTTTAGCCTCTCTCGATTTTGTACTTAGAAAAAATTCAATTTTTTTTTTTTTTTTTTCCGTTTTTTTTCTAAGTGTCTGATCGAGAGAAGGAAAAAGAGGTGATTTTTAGCCTCTCTCGATTTTGTACTTAGAAAAAATCCAATTTTTTTTTTTTTTTTTTCCGTTTTTTTTCTAAGTGTCTGATCGAGAGAAGGAAAAAGAGGTGATTTTTAGCCTCTCTCGATTTTGTACTTAGAAAAAATCCAAATTTTTTTTTTTTTTTTTTCCGTTTTTTTTCTTAGTGTCTGATCGAGAGAAGGAAAAAGAGGTGATTTTTAGCCACTCTCGATTTTGTACTTAGAAAAAATCCAAATTTTTATTTTTTTTTTTCATTTTTTTTTCTAAGTGTCTGATCGAGAGAAGGAAAAAGAGGTGATTTTTAGCCTCTCTCGATTTTGTACTTAGAAAAAATCCAATTTTTTTTTTTTTTTTTTTCAGTTTTTTTTCTAAGTGTCTGATCGAGAGAAGGAAAAAGAGGTGATTTTTAGCCTCTCTTGATTTTGTACTTAGAAAAAATCCAATTTTTTTTTTTTTTTTCATTTTTTTTTCTAAGTGTCTGATCGAGAGAAGGAAAAAGAGGTGATTTTTAGCCACTCTCGATTTTGTACTTAGAAAAAATCCAAATTTTTTTTTTTTTTTTTCCGTTTTTTTTCTAAGTGTCTGATCGAGAGAAGGAAAAAGAGGTGATTTTTAGCCTCTCTCGATTTTGTACTTAGAAAAAATCCAAATTTTTTTTTTTTTTTTTTCCGTTTTTTTTCTAAGTGTCTGATCGAGAGAAGGAAAAAGAGGTGATTTTTAGCCTCTCTCGATTTTGTACTTAGAAAAAATCCAAATTTTTTTTTTTTTTTTTTCCGTTTTTTTTCTAAGTGTCTGATCGAGAGAAGGAAAAAGAGGTGATTTTTAGCCTCTCTCGATTTTGTACTTAGAAAAAATCCAAATTTTTTTTTTTTTTTTTTCCGTTTTTTTTCTAAGTGTCTGATCGAGAAAAGGAAAAAGAGGTGATTTTTAGCCTCTCTTGATTTTGTACTTAGAAAAAATCCAATTTTTTTTTTTTTTTTCTTTTTTTTTTCTAAGTGTCTGATCGAGAGAAGGAAAAAGAGGTGATATTTAGCCACTCTCGATTTTGTACTTAGAAAAAATCCAATTTTTTTTTTTTTTTTTTTCCGTTTTTTTTCTAAGTGTCTGATCGAGAGAAGGAAAAATAGGTGATTTTTAGCCTCTCTCGATTTTGTACTTAGAAAAAATCCAAATTATTATTTTTTTTTTCCGTTTTTTTTCTAAGTGTCTGATCGAGAGAAGGAAAAAGAGGTGATTTTTAGCCACTCTCGATTTTGTACTTAGAAAAAATCCAATTTTTTTTTTTTTTTTTCAGTTTTTTTCTAAGTGTCTGATCGAGAGAAGGAAAAAGAGGTGATTTTTAGCCTCTCTTGATTTTGTACTTAGAAAAAATCCAATTTTTTTTTTTTTTTTTTTTTTTTTTTTTCTAAGTGTCTGATCGAGAGAAGGAAAAAGAGGTGATTTTTAGCCACTCTCGATTTTGTACTTAGAAAAAATCCAATTTTTTTATTTTTTTTTTTCCGTTTTTTTTCTAAGTGTCTGATCGAGAGAAGGAAAAAGAGGTGATTTTTAGCCTCTCTCGATTTTGTACTTAGAAAAAATCCAAATTTTTTTTTTTTTTTTGTCCGTTTTTTTTCTTAGTGTCTGATCGAGAGAAGGAAAAAGAGGTGATTTTTAGCCTCTCTCGATTTTGTACTTAGAAAAAATCCAATTTTTTATTTTTTTTTTTATTTTTTTTTCTAAGTGTCTGATCGAGAGAAGGAAAAAGAGGTGATTTTTAGCCACTCTCGATTTTGTACTTAGAAAAAATCCAAATTTTTTTTTTTTTTTTTCCGTTTTTTTTCTAAGTGTCTGATCGAGAGAAGGAAAAAGAGGTGATTTTTAGCCTCTCTCGATTTTGTACTTAGAAAAAATTCAAATTTTTTTTTTTTTTTTTTCCGTTTTTTTTCTAAGTGTCTGATCGAGAGAAGGAAAAAGAGGTGATTTTTAGCCTCTCTCGATTTTGTACTTAGAAAAAATCCAAATTTTTTTTTTTTTTTTTTCCGTTTTTTTTCTAAGTGTCTGATCGAGAGAAGGAAAAATAGGTGATTTTTAGCCTCTCTCGATTTTGTACTTAGAAAAAATCCAAATTATTATTTTTTTTTTTCCGTTTTTTTTCTAAGTGTCTGATCGAGAGAAGGAAAAAGAGGTGATTTTTAGCCACTCTCGATTTTGTACTTAGAAAAAATCCAATTTTTTTTTTTTTTTTTCAGTTTTTTTTCTAAGTGTCTGATCGAGAGAAGGAAAAAGAGGTGATTTTTAGCCTCTCTTGATTTTGTACTTAGAAAAAATCCAATTTTTTTTTTTTTTTTTCTTTTTTTTTTCTAAGTGTCTGATCGAGAGAAGGAAAAAGAGGTGATTTTTAGCCACTCTCGATTTTTTACTTAGAAAAAATCCAATTTTTTTATTTTTTTTTTTCCGTTTTTTTTCTAAGTGTCTGATCGAGAGAAGGAAAAAGAGGTGATTTTTAGCCTCTCTCGATTTTGTACTTAGAAAAAATCCAAAATTTTTTTTTTTTTTTTTCCGTTTTTTTTCTTAGTGTCTGATCGAGAGAAGGAAAAAGAGGTGATTTTTAGCCTCTCTCGATTTTGTACTTAGAAAAAATCCAATTTTTTATTTTTTTTTTTATTTTTTTTTTCTAAGTGTCTGATCGAGAGAAGGAAAAAGAGGTGATTTTTAGCCACTCTCGATTTTGTACTTAGAAAAAATCCATTTTTTTTTTTTTTTTTTTCCGTTTTTTTTCTAAGTGTCTGATCGAGAGAAGGAAAAAGAGGTGATTTTTAGCCTCTCTCGATTTTGTACTTAGAAAAAATTCAAATTTTTTTTTTTTTTTTTTCCGTTTTTTTTCTAAGTGTCTGATCGAGAGAAGGAAAAAGAGGTGATTTTTAGCCTCTCTCGATTTTGTACTTAGAAAAAATCCAAATTTTTTTTTTTTTTTTTTTCCGTTTTTTTTCTAAGTGTCTGATCGAGAGAAGGAAAAAGAGGTGATTTTTAGCCTCTCTCGATTTTGTACTTAGAAAAAATCCAAATTTTTTTTTTTTTTTTTTCCGTTTTTTTTCTTAGTGTCTGATCGAGAGAAGGAAAAAGAGGTGATTTTTAGCCTCTCTCGATTTTGTACTTAGAAAAAATCCAAATTATTATTATTTTTTTTTCCGTTTTTTTTCTAAGTGTCTGATCGAGAGAAGGAAAAAGAGGTGATTTTTAGCCTCTCTCGATTTTGTACTTAGAAAAAATCCAATTTTTTATTTTTTTTTTAATTTTTTTTTTCTAAGTGTCTGATCGAGAGAAGGAAAAAGAGGTGATTTTTAGCCTCTCTCGATTTTGTACTTAGAAAAAATCCATTTTTTTTTTTTTTTTTTTCCGTTTTTTTTCTAAGTGTCTGATCGAGAGAAGGAAAAAGAGGTGATTTTTAGCCTCTCTCGATTTTGTACTTAGAAAAAATCCAAATTATTATTATTTTTTTTTCCGTTTTTTTTCTAAGTGTCTGATCGAGAGAAGGAAAAAGAGGTGATTTTTAGCCTCTCTCGATTTTGTACTTAGAAAAAATCCAATTTTTTATTTTTTTTTTAATTTTTTTTTTCTAAGTGTCTGATCGAGAGAAGGAAAAAGAGGTGATTTTTAGCCACTCTCGATTTTGTACTTAGAAAAAATCCAAATTTTTTTTTTTTTTTTTCAGTTTTTTTTCTAAGTGTCTGATCGAGAGAAGGAAAAAGAGGTGATTTTTAGCCTCTCTCGATTTTGTACTTAGAAAAAATTCAATTTTTTTTTTTTTTTTTTCCGTTTTTTTTCTAAGTGTCTGATCGAGAGAAGGAAAAAGAGGTGATTTTTAGCCTCTCTCGATTTTGTACTTAGAAAAAATCCAATTTTTTTTTTTTTTTTTCCGTTTTTTTTCTAAGTGTCTGATCGAGAGAAGGAAAAAGAGGTGATTTTTAGCCTCTCTCGATTTTGTACTTAGAAAAAATCCAAATTTTTTTTTTTTTTTTTTCCGTTTTTTTTCTTAGTGTCTGATCGAGAGAAGGAAAAAGAGGTGATTTTTAGCCACTCTCGATTTTGTACTTAGAAAAAATCCAAATTTTTATTTTTTTTTTTCATTTTTTTTTCTAAGTGTCTGATCGAGAGAAGGAAAAAGAGGTGATTTTTAGCCTCTCTCGATTTTGTACTTAGAAAAAATCCAATTTTTTTTTTTTTTTTTTTCAGTTTTTTTTCTAAGTGTCTGATCGAGAGAAGGAAAAAGAGGTGATTTTTAGCCTCTCTTGATTTTGTACTTAGAAAAAATCCAATTTTTTTTTTTTTTTTCATTTTTTTTTCTAAGTGTCTGATCGAGAGAAGGAAAAAGAGGTGATTTTTAGCCACTCTCGATTTTGTACTTAGAAAAAATCCAAATTTTTTTTTTTTTTTTTTCCGTTTTTTTTCTAAGTGTCTGATCGAGAGAAGGAAAAAGAGGTGATTTTTAGCCTCTCTCGATTTTGTACTTAGAAAAAATCCAAATTTTTTTTTTTTTTTTTTCCGTTTTTTTTCTAAGTGTCTGATCGAGAGAAGGAAAAAGAGGTGATTTTTAGCCTCTCTCGATTTTGTACTTAGAAAAAATCCAAATTTTTTTTTTTTTTTTTTCCGTTTTTTTTCTAAGTGTCTGATCGAGAGAAGGAAAAAGAGGTGATTTTTAGCCTCTCTCGATTTTGTACTTAGAAAAAATCCAAATTTTTTTTTTTTTTTTTCCGTTTTTTTTCTAAGTGTCTGATCGAGAAAAGGAAAAAGAGGTGATTTTTAGCCTCTCTTGATTTTGTACTTAGAAAAAATCCAATTTTTTTTTTTTTTTTTCTTTTTTTTTTCTAAGTGTCTGATCGAGAGAAGGAAAAAGAGGTGATATTTAGCCACTCTCGATTTTGTACTTAGAAAAAATCCAATTTTTTTTTTTTTTTTTTTCCGTTTTTTTTCTAAGTGTCTGATCGAGAGAAGGAAAAATAGGTGATTTTTAGCCTCTCTCGATTTTGTACTTAGAAAAAATCCAAATTATTATTTTTTTTTTCCGTTTTTTTTCTAAGTGTCTGATCGAGAGAAGGAAAAAGAGGTGATTTTTAGCCACTCTCGATTTTGTACTTAGAAAAAATCCAATTTTTTTTTTTTTTTTTCAGTTTTTTTCTAAGTGTCTGATCGAGAGAAGGAAAAAGAGGTGATTTTTAGCCTCTCTTGATTTTGTACTTAGAAAAAATCCAATTTTTTTTTTTTTTTTTTTTTTTTTTTTTCTAAGTGTCTGATCGAGAGAAGGAAAAAGAGGTGATTTTTAGCCACTCTCGATTTTGTACTTAGAAAAAATCCAATTTTTTTATTTTTTTTTTTCCGTTTTTTTTCTAAGTGTCTGATCGAGAGAAGGAAAAAGAGGTGATTTTTAGCCTCTCTCGATTTTGTACTTAGAAAAAATCCAAATTTTTTTTTTTTTTTTGTCCGTTTTTTTTCTTAGTGTCTGATCGAGAGAAGGAAAAAGAGGTGATTTTTAGCCTCTCTCGATTTTGTACTTAGAAAAAATCCAATTTTTTATTTTTTTTTTTATTTTTTTTTCTAAGTGTCTGATCGAGAGAAGGAAAAAGAGGTGATTTTTAGCCTCTCTTGATTTTGTACTTAGAAAAAATCCAATTTTTTTTTTTTTTTTTTTCAGTTTTTTTTCTAAGTGTCTGATCGAGAGAAGGAAAAAGAGGTGATTTTTAGCCTCTCTTGATTTTGTACTTAGAAAAAATCCAATTTTTTTTTTTTTTTTCATTTTTTTTTCTAAGTGTCTGATCGAGAGAAGGAAAAAGAGGTGATTTTTAGCCACTCTCGATTTTGTACTTAGAAAAAATCCAAATTTTTTTTTTTTTTTTTTCCGTTTTTTTTCTAAGTGTCTGATCGAGAGAAGGAAAAAGAGGTGATTTTTAGCCTCTCTCGATTTTGTACTTAGAAAAAATCCAAATTTTTTTTTTTTTTTTTTCCGTTTTTTTTCTAAGTGTCTGATCGAGAGAAGGAAAAAGAGGTGATTTTTAGCCTCTCTCGATTTTGTACTTAGAAAAAATCCAAATTTTTTTTTTTTTTTTTTCCGTTTTTTTTCTAAGTGTCTGATCGAGAGAAGGAAAAAGAGGTGATTTTTAGCCTCTCTCGATTTTGTACTTAGAAAAAATCCAAATTTTTTTTTTTTTTTTTTCCGTTTTTTTTCTAAGTGTCTGATCGAGAAAGGAAAAAGAGGTGATTTTTAGCCTCTCTTGATTTTGTACTTAGAAAAAATCCAATTTTTTTTTTTTTTTTTCTTTTTTTTTTCTAAGTGTCTGATCGAGAGAAGGAAAAAGAGGTGATATTTAGCCACTCTCGATTTTGTACTTAGAAAAAATCCAATTTTTTTTTTTTTTTTTTTCCGTTTTTTTTCTAAGTGTCTGATCGAGAGAAGGAAAAATAGGTGATTTTTAGCCTCTCTCGATTTTGTACTTAGAAAAAATCCAAATTATTATTTTTTTTTTCCGTTTTTTTTCTAAGTGTCTGATCGAGAGAAGGAAAAAGAGGTGATTTTTAGCCACTCTCGATTTTGTACTTAGAAAAAATCCAATTTTTTTTTTTTTTTTTCAGTTTTTTTCTAAGTGTCTGATCGAGAGAAGGAAAAAGAGGTGATTTTTAGCCTCTCTTGATTTTGTACTTAGAAAAAATCCAATTTTTTTTTTTTTTTTTTTTTTTTTTTTTCTAAGTGTCTGATCGAGAGAAGGAAAAAGAGGTGATTTTTAGCCACTCTCGATTTTGTACTTAGAAAAAATCCAATTTTTTTATTTTTTTTTTTCCGTTTTTTTTCTAAGTGTCTGATCGAGAGAAGGAAAAAGAGGTGATTTTTAGCCTCTCTCGATTTTGTACTTAGAAAAAATCCAAATTTTTTTTTTTTTTTTGTCCGTTTTTTTTCTTAGTGTCTGATCGAGAGAAGGAAAAAGAGGTGATTTTTAGCCTCTCTCGATTTTGTACTTAGAAAAAATCCAATTTTTTATTTTTTTTTTTATTTTTTTTTCTAAGTGTCTGATCGAGAGAAGGAAAAAGAGGTGATTTTTAGCCACTCTCGATTTTGTACTTAGAAAAAATCCAAATTTTTTTTTTTTTTTTTCCGTTTTTTTTCTAAGTGTCTGATCGAGAGAAGGAAAAAGAGGTGATTTTTAGCCTCTCTCGATTTTGTACTTAGAAAAAATTCAAATTTTTTTTTTTTTTTTTTCCGTTTTTTTTCTAAGTGTCTGATCGAGAGAAGGAAAAAGAGGTGATTTTTAGCCTCTCTCGATTTTGTACTTAGAAAAAATCCAAATTTTTTTTTTTTTTTTTTCCGTTTTTTTTCTAAGTGTCTGATCGAGAGAAGGAAAAATAGGTGATTTTTAGCCTCTCTCGATTTTGTACTTAGAAAAAATCCAAATTATTATTTTTTTTTTTCCGTTTTTTTTCTAAGTGTCTGATCGAGAGAAGGAAAAAGAGGTGATTTTTAGCCACTCTCGATTTTGTACTTAGAAAAAATCCAATTTTTTTTTTTTTTTTTCAGTTTTTTTTCTAAGTGTCTGATCGAGAGAAGGAAAAAGAGGTGATTTTTAGCCTCTCTTGATTTTGTACTTAGAAAAAATCCAATTTTTTTTTTTTTTTTCTTTTTTTTTTCTAAGTGTCTGATCGAGAGAAGGAAAAAGAGGTGATTTTTAGCCACTCTCGATTTTTTACTTAGAAAAAATCCAATTTTTTTATTTTTTTTTTTCCGTTTTTTTTCTAAGTGTCTGATCGAGAGAAGGAAAAAGAGGTGATTTTTAGCCTCTCTCGATTTTGTACTTAGAAAAAATCCAAAATTTTTTTTTTTTTTTTTCCGTTTTTTTTCTTAGTGTCTGATCGAGAGAAGGAAAAAGAGGTGATTTTTAGCCTCTCTCGATTTTGTACTTAGAAAAAATCCAATTTTTTATTTTTTTTTTTATTTTTTTTTTCTAAGTGTCTGATCGAGAGAAGGAAAAAGAGGTGATTTTTAGCCACTCTCGATTTTGTACTTAGAAAAAATCCATTTTTTTTTTTTTTTTTTTCCGTTTTTTTTCTAAGTGTCTGATCGAGAGAAGGAAAAAGAGGTGATTTTTAGCCTCTCTCGATTTTGTACTTAGAAAAAATTCAAATTTTTTTTTTTTTTTTTTCCGTTTTTTTTCTAAGTGTCTGATCGAGAGAAGGAAAAAGAGGTGATTTTTAGCCTCTCTCGATTTTGTACTTAGAAAAAATCCAAATTTTTTTTTTTTTTTTTTTCCGTTTTTTTTCTAAGTGTCTGATCGAGAGAAGGAAAAAGAGGTGATTTTTAGCCTCTCTCGATTTTGTACTTAGAAAAAATCCAAATTTTTTTTTTTTTTTTTTCCGTTTTTTTCTTAGTGTCTGATCGAGAGAAGGAAAAAGAGGTGATTTTTAGCCTCTCTCGATTTTGTACTTAGAAAAAATCCAAATTATTATTATTTTTTTTTCCGTTTTTTTTCTAAGTGTCTGATCGAGAGAAGGAAAAAGAGGTGATTTTTAGCCTCTCTCGATTTTGTACTTAGAAAAAATCCAATTTTTTATTTTTTTTTAATTTTTTTTTTCTAAGTGTCTGATCGAGAGAAGGAAAAAGAGGTGATTCTTTTAGCCTCTCTCGATTTTGTACTTAGAAAAAATCCATTTTTTTTTTTTTTTTTTTCCGTTTTTTTCTAAGTGTCTGATCGAGAAAAGGAAAAAGAGGTGATTTTTAGCCTCTCTCGATTTTGTACTTAGAAAAATCCAAATTTTTTTTTTTTTTTTTTCCGTTTTTTTTCTAAGTGTCTGATCGAGAGAAGGAAAAAGAGGTGATTTTTAGCCTCTCTCGATTTTGTACTTAGAAAAAATCCAAATTTTTTTTTTTTTTTTTTCCGTTTTTTTTCTAAGTGTCTGATCGAGAAAAGGAAAAAGAGGTGATTTTAGCCTCTCTCGATTTTGTACTTAGAAAAAATCCAATTTTTTTTTTTTTTTTTCCGTTTTTTTTTCTAAGTGTCTGATCGAGAGAAGGAAAAAGAGGTGATTTTTAGCCTCTCTCGATTTTGTACTTAGAAAAAATCCAAATTTTTTTTTTTTTTTTTCCGTTTTTTTTTCTAAGTGTCTGATCGAGAAAAGGAAAAAGAGGTGATATTTAGCCACTCTCGATTTTGTACTTAGAAAAAATCCAATTTTTTTTTTTTTTTTTTTCGTTTTTTTTCTAAGTGTCTGATCGAGAGAAGGAAAAATAGGTGATTTTTAGCCTCTCTCGATTTTGTACTTAGAAAAAATCCAAATTATTTTTTTTTTTTTCCGTTTTTTTTCTAAGTGTCTGATCGAGAGAAGGAAAAAGAGGTGATTTTTAGCCACTCTCGATTTTGTACTTAGAAAAAAATCCAATTTTTTTTTTTTTTTTTTCAGTTTTTTCTAAGTGTCTGATCGAGAGAAGGAAAAAGAGGTGATTTTTAGCCTCTCTTGATTTTGTACTTAGAAAAAATCCAATTTTTTTTTTTTTTTTTTTTTTTTTTTTCTAAGTGTCCTGATCGAGAGA